>NC_137984.1:32930807-33430807 GCF_963924665.1 Micromys minutus | reverse complement strand
TTCTATTTAAACATCTGCTTCCAGATGTGGAGATACCCAAATCTGGCATATGAGCTCAAGAACTGGGTGCCTTCATATAGAGGGAAAAAAAAATCAAGATTTAACTCAGATAAATCAGATGAAGAATGATGACCAGGCTTTTAGTCTGCAACAGTCCCGTTTGCAAATACAGTTTAAATGTATCCATTACAAAAACCCTGTGGAGTGACCATTGCTTCATCTTACCACAATGTTGTTATAAAGCTTAATGATTTATCCTAAGTCACCAGCCAGGTGGTGACAGAGCTGAAGGTAATGCCCAAATCCATTTAGTACCAAGGTTCATTACACAGGGCTCAGCCTTCAGTCTATAATTTGTGTCTAAGTTCCCGGCATCCTTAATTACTTTGTAGATAGATGTAAACAGGAATCTCTTTCTCTCGCCAAGCCCTGATCTTCTTTAGATGCTCCATTACCATGAGCTTGTGCCCAAGTGTCTCTGTAGATAATACCACTGTAATGATATTTAACTCTTTACACAGGGAAGAATTACCAGGCCCTCCTGCATCTGCCTTTCACATGGGTACAGCTTTTTCCATTTTCTTAGACTGGCTTTAGGCTAAGGAGGTCACTCTATTGAATTCTAACTTTAAAAAATGCTATTGAGAAGACACCTGCTATTAACAGAACACCAGCTTTCAAAGGATTAGAACATGAGAAAATGTCAGCGTAATATCCACAATGAGAAACATGTACCTTTCATATCTGTAAGTCAAAACACTGCCACCCTTTGAACATATCTCATTACATCTCCTGAAAGGTTCCCTTGACCTCCCTGTGGGACGTAGGGCTCTCCCTCTTTTGACACACATCATATTGCTGTAAGTAGAACTACATACATAGAAAGAAACATGATAGCTACACAATAGTATTCTTACTCTCAGGGAACTTAAACTCTATTAAGGAGGACAGACCTGCAGCCATACATCTCACATAAAATAAGCCAGTTCTTCTAAGTGCCCAGAAAGAACGGCACTTAGGCGTTGTGTGGAAAGAGCTCACTGTATAAGTGAAGGCACAATTTTCCTATTCATACAATTGAAGGCAATGTGCCTCTCTCTGGATGCTGACACACTTTTCTCACATTTAGGAGGTAGCAACTCCCTTACCCCCTTAAGGTTCCTCTTATCCTGAATCAGTGACCAGGAGATAAGGATGAAGGCGAAGCTGATGCAGATTTCCCTGAGGCTACAGAGGCTGTCTAACCCTCAGGCTGTGGAAGGATCCACAGTTTAGGTAAATTATAGTTAGAAACTCTAGTTTGAATAGAAACATCAGACCGAGAAAAAATCCTTAGAATTCAATGACTTAGAAGGTCTGTAGTTTTGGCTTTCATTAGGTAGAATGCTGTTTATGGGAAAAGAGGGGTGGTTGTCAAGCTTTGATTTTGCTAAGTAGCCATGTAAAGATATCACATGAAACCAACCACCTTCTTACTTGTGATCTCATGAATGAAAAGGCATCTGGGTAAAAGGAGGATGGATTTTACATAGCATAAAGGCAGCCATGGCTATGGCTCCACTGCAGCACAGACATTGAGTGTCACACAAAAAGGAAAGGACTAATGACATGAAGAGCTCTCTTTCCTCTCATCCCGTCATTCTAGATTCTAAATGCTGAAGTCTGTGACCTAAGTTGTCATGGCAATGATTGACTGAAGTCAATGTCCTCTAGGTGCTGGGTCTGTTCTTGTTGGACTTAGTGAGTGTTCCTTTTAACCAATGGGATTTGGGAGTATGAGCGAAGGTCACGTAGGAGAAGTTGAGTTCTGTCCATGTAAAGTCAACTCTGGGATCAGGAAGATAGGTAGATGAGGAATGAGGGTAGAAATCATCATCTAAGGAAAAAAGAACAAATGCTTAATTCCAAGGATATTCCTTACACGGGCTTTTTCTCCCTGGACCAACAACATGTGGGAACACAGAGTCAAGGCAGTGTGGAATGATGATTAAGTTACCAGAAAGACTAGTTTAGCACCTGGCATATCAGAACT
Source organism: Micromys minutus (assembly GCF_963924665.1). Lineage (NCBI taxonomy): Eukaryota > Metazoa > Chordata > Mammalia > Rodentia > Muridae > Micromys > Micromys minutus. Next base: position 33,428,775 of record NC_137984.1, on the reverse strand, counting down.
GGGGGAAGGGTTCTGCACTTTTCTAGATTTTCTCTAAATCCTCTGAATTAGCACTGCTCAGATGAGAAAGTAAAGAGAAGACCTTTGTAGAAGGTGGGCAGCTAGAATTCACATGTGTCTGAGGGAGGAGGCATAGAGCCTAGTTAACCACATAGTCACAGGTGACTAGCAGAGGGAAACTATATTTCTTAGACTCAGCATCAGTCTTGATTACGGGGTTTTGTGCTTGGTAATTTATTTTATGTAAGTCTGGCCATGGTCCTGGCTTGCCGTTTTGTTTCACAAAGAAGGAAGACAAAGTGGAAGTTCACAGCCAAGTTCAGAAGAACCAGAGGTCTCTACAAACAGAATGATTGCTATTGGCCACTCAAGTATACAAGAAGATAAAAGATGGTCAAGGAGATGGATCTGTCAGTGCTTGAAGTGAACACAAGCACTCAAGTTTCATTGCCAGCATTCATATAAAAGCTGGATATGGAAGCTGGGCTCAGTGACACTTGCCTTTGGTCCCAGCAGGTGGGAGGCAGAGGCAAGCAGATCTCTCAGTTTGAGGTCTGCAGAGTGAGTTTCAGGACAGTCAGGGCTACACAGAAAATTCCTGTCTCAAAAAATAACAGAAGCAGCAACAACAAAACAAAACAGAAAACCTCAAACCAGTGGAGTAAGGGGTGTGGTGTTATTAACTTGTAATCCCAGCACAGGCAGCTAGATACCTGGGGCTCACTCACCAGCTAGCCTGTGCTAAATGGTAAGCCCTAAGTTCCATAGAGAGCCTCTCAAAAATAAAAAATAAAAAAGAAGGTATACCATGCCTAAGAAACATCTAACACTGACATGAATACTTATAATTCCATAGCCATACAAACACACAAAGGAAAAATAAAAACAAGGTCCCAGTTAAGTATGCTTAGCAGCCAATTTTGATGTAGCTAAAAGCAAGTGACAGGCTGCACTATGGATATATTAGGATGTTTTCTTAGGTGCTAGCTTGAATCAAATGGGATCACTATTTTTGTAGGTCAAAAGTGACAGAATATGGTGATCAAATATAGTTTGACCCAATGTGTCTCACCATAAATTCTACTAATTCAATATTTTCCAATGCTAAGGACCACACGGGACTGATATCATATCAAGGATAATGGCTGGAACAGGTCTCCCAAGAACGGCTCCAGTGCTATTCTGAGGACTGCAGAAACCACTTATTTCTATTGTGATTAAAACCCACACAACACAAATTTTACTATCTCAGTCTTTTAGGTGCCCAGCTCAGCAATGTCAAGTGTACTTGCACAGCTGGGAGACAGACCCTAGACCCTCATTTTTCTGCAGTTTGCAAATGACATCCAGTTTACTGAAGACTAATGAGAACCATGGGCTGGCGCGGTGGTGTTAGAGAAGTCAGTCTGGAACTGAGGGTGAGACATCCTGAGTTTAATATTAGATCTTATTATCTATAGTAAGATAATAATAATCAGACCATTATTGAAATCTAATTCTCACGTCACACACCAGATCACAGGAAGTATGTCTTTTAATGGTTTTCAGTGTACTCATGGGCGTTGTATAATATTCCCTGTTCTGACGCACACCCATCGTCTCTGGAGGAGATCCACCCATTATGCAGTCACCCCTCTGTTTCCTTCTTTCCACCTCCTTCCCCATTCCACTCTCTCTTCTCTGAATTTCATCACTTAAGGTTTTTCATACTTTAAGCCACACATTTTATTTTATTACACCAAGGCTATGAAGTAAATATGGGTTTTTTTTTTCTGTACAGTCTTATAAATGAGAAACATAGACAATACATAGTAACATGGAAAAACTATTCATTAATATATGTACTAAAAAGGTTTATAATAAAATTAGATACTAAAATAAGATGTTCACTGTAGAGAATATTCTCCCCACAACTTGGATTATTGGCAGGAGGGGTACCACTATCACCCCCAAAATAGAGGGCAGTAAATACTTGTTTAAATGACTGATGGCTGGCACAATGCAAATTCTCCTTAAATGACAGATGCCCAAGGCTGTAAAAGAAAAAGGGAAAGGAGAGTTGAGGAGAAGAGATTTATCTGCAGAACATTTGGTCTGGGTAAAGAAGGTTCAGGCTGATTTTTCTAACAGTGTAAACAAAGTCCCGGTGACTACATGCTATCAGATTACTGTGCTAAAATGATATGCTTCCTGTAGAAACACATTTATTTAATTGGGGGAAGCTTAATTGTAAGAATAGCATTCTTTACATTTTGAATACACTCATGAAAGTTCCATAACAAAGAAGATGTTTTAAAGCGGGTTACAATGTGTGTGGCATAGTCTTGGATACTGAGTGGGTAGACCAGTAAGCCGGAGAGGGTGAATGGGGCGACTGCATGAGATGCTTACAGAGCTGGGGCGGGAGGTATATCTCTTGCCTCCTTAGGTGCTTTAAGTGAGAAAACATTGTATCCGACCCTTTTTTGTTTTTATTTCTCTAAAAGCTTTCTCCACATGCTTTATTCTGCTTTCGGGTCATCCCTTGAGGTTATGTAAGCTTTTAAAGAAAATACTTGTGCACCAATAATTTCCGATTTGTTTTCACTGGGAAAGCATACATATCTAAAGTCTGGCAATGGAAATCAATCATTAACGGGAAACTATAATAAACTGACTTTTAAATTCATTTTTTGTCACATGGGATGTTGTCATTACTGCATTGTCACCTTCTGAGCCAGTGAAGAAGGAGGGTGGAGCAGAGAGGGACGTCTGTGGAAAAAGAGCCTATTTCCCTGCAACTGAAGCAAGATTCATGTTCAAACTGCATCCGATTTAAAGGGGAATTGTGAAGTTCAAAAGGAAATGTGTGGAGCCCATTCTGAATAGTAAATTTAGCGAAGAGTAAATCAGAAAGGCAGAGGCATGCAAGTGCATTTGTATAAGCATGTTCATGTGTGCACATACTAATAACATGACTAACAGAACACTTACATGCATTTTTCCTCTCAGTTTCTTTACTTTGTAGATAAATTGTTGTTGCCTGTTGCTTTCTTTAACCTGGAAACTCACCTGTGAGACCATCTGTAAGCTGATATAACATGCCAAGGCATAGTCTTCTTTAGACATCCTGCTTGAGTTGAAAATGGAGATGAGTGTGTTACTTTTGGGTGTGGTGTGTGCAAATGAAACTGGCCAAATCTGATTACGAAAGAACACTGAGCTGGTGAGTTGTGTCAACCATTCAGATGTCAAACCTTCCTTTTTTCCATTTCAAAAAGGAAATCAATTCAACTCGGTCTGTCATAAAACGACTGAATAACTTATGGATATTAATTTCTGCTTACTCATTATTTTTGACTACCCCAAATAACATTGCTGAAAAGAAAATGGAGAATCACAGAATCTCTATGCTAGGTAGACCTTTCAGGTATATCAAACCGTTGTGTTTATGTTATATAGAGAGAAGCAGAGAGCCTCCCTAGACGTGATCTGGTCAGAGTTCCTGGCAAAAACCAAATCCAGTTCCCTGCTAATCAACTAAAGCCTATAGATGCCTCACTGAGAAGATGACTTTCTGAGTGAAAAGATCTTGATTCCTATACCTTGAAACACTGCACACAAAGCAGGACACACACACATACACACACATGCACACTCGTGTGTGTGTGTGTGTGTGTGTGTGTGTGTGTGTGTGTATGTGTGTTGGGACCCTTTAGCCTAAGCTCACCATGCAAATCCAACAATTGTTCAATTTATCCTCATCTCAGTCTGCAGAATGGGAGTAACATCAGTGCCATGCAGCTCAGAGGACAGAAGCAGATGTGAGATAGTAAAAGCCCCCAACTGCACCACACAGGCCTGTCCTGGTTCATGCACATACCTGCTCTGGTAGGTGTGCTCTACCTATACTGACAGTGAAGGGCCTCAAGACACAGGGCCATCAAGCACCACCTAAGAAAAGCCAGGGGGAGAAAAGATAAAGAGCAAACTCACTATGAGGTGCAGAATAAAAGGAAGGAACACACCCTGGCATATTTGAGGCTGGCAAGAAATAATGTCATTTTGAAATTACAGGTGAATGTGTTTCCTCCCCCAGCCCCCCACTCTCTTTTCTAGCACGTTTTGGCGAGCTAGGGAAAATGAATAGAAGAGACAAAAAAGTACTTTGCCCGGCAGGAATACCGAATTGTGGAAGCACAGACAGCACACAGAGGCACTGCCATTCACTCACAAAGAATTTTGTGCATGTAGATGGCTGATTAATTGCCGGCCTGCCTAGACGACGCTGCAACAAGCCAGATACTGTCAGCATGCCATCGGTTACCATGGAAATGCACAAGGTTCCTGTTTCTGACAGACCCTTGAATACTGGATAGATTGTGCCATATGTAAATAAGGCAGATTAGTTTTCCTATATCTTCCAGACAAGGTTAGACAAAAAGAAAATATATCTGTTTAAACATACAGCTTCTTAGATGCAACGGCTGAAAAGAGGGGGGGGGCGTTTTTCTCAGGAAGCTGAACTCAGGCTGCTATAACTGAAAGGCACTTAGAGAAAAAAGAAATTACCAAAAAGATGCAAAAAATGCTTTGCTCATATTCGGGGTGGGGTGGGGGACTTCCAACTTAGCCACGCACAGGCACACTTACCAGACTTTTGTTTGTAGCCAGAAGTAGATATCTTGGCTGTTCTTTTTGGGTTACACAACACCAGGCTATGATTTCTACAGCATTAGGTGAAAAATTATTTAAATTTGTCTGTAATTTTTGTGTATTATACAGGGTAACTAGTGAGCCTCAAACCAGCATAATAAACCACATCCAAATGTTTTAAAATCCTAAACTCTGTGATATGAGCACTTACTTGGACATTATGTTGGTATTTTTTTTCTTTTTCTCCTTATAAAATGTGAGATTTTGCTAGCACTCTCAAACTTCATAACTTCTCACATTTAACAATATATAATTTATTAATTATGTCTGAAGCTATTTAAAATATCTTCTAATTATCAATAATTTAAAGATTTATGGTCACTAAAGTTTTTTACATAATTTATGACTCATGACTACTTTTCTGATGTTCATGTTACTTACAAATAACAGTTGTGTATTTTAAGCTATTTATTTATTAATGAAAATGTCCCAAGAGCTAGGGAACATTCCTCAAGACAGCATCATTGAACAGTTCTTAAATAGTTCCTAAAATGTGAGTTTCTTGGAATAAAATGTTCTATATATTTTATTATTCTAAGTTTTAAAAGCCATGGTTTATGCATTTAAAAGACTTTTCTATGGATCACTAGATATGAAATTTCCATAGTTAAATCTATATATTCACAAGCTGTTTGAGTAGATACAGCACAGGAATAGCACTGGTTTTTATACTTATTCAAATTATTTAAGCTTTTCTAAATTCCCATTAATAAGTTCCTCCTTCTCTGAAAAATGTAACACAATTTATTTTTTATTTCCTATCAATCTACATATTAGATATCAGAACTGTCAGTACAGTATGCTACATCATATAGTGTTCATATCTTATAACTCATGAGAGTGCTTGCCCAACATGAATGTAGAGCTGTTGTTAGATATCATTCAAATTTTTTGAAGGAAGCATTTGTTTACATATTTCTTGTAAATAATAGACTATTTAAAACCACTGGCTTTTAGTGTTTTTTCTTGCAATTTCTTTTTGTTTTTCAATTTGAATACAGTTATAAGTGGGTGGTTTTGATGCCCATTTCTAAATGAAGTTAGTGAGTAACTTAAACCAGTATAATCATAAAGAGATCAAAGAAAGGGGTTCAAACACCTTGGGGGCCGGCCGGTAGAGAATGATTATTTTCTCTGCTCTTCATGTGTGGTTAGTACAGAGGCACAAATGGGCCTCCTTCTTCAGAACCCCTCCTGGCTCATTTTCTACAGCCTACTGACAATACCTCACTGCGCTCCTTTAAAACCAATCACAGGTAAGCGCTGGGAGTTTTGGAGGGTCACGTAGACTTCCAACGTCTGTGCTTCTTCTTGGAAATCTCAAGCTCATTAGCGATGAACATGTACATTTAAAGAATTAGTGGTACCTGTATCCTTAAAGCCAAATGATACACAAAGGGAGGTCATCAAATTTCTTCTTCCTCAAGTGCTGTTAGGGAAATGTTCTAAGTTTCCAGTTATGAGTCACAGGTCTCATGCATTCCAGACGTGTTTAGATTTTTGTTCTCTAAAATTCATGATTTGTAAAATGTACATCATGTATGGCCACACAGACAGGACTGAATTCCTTGCTGCCTAAATATAACAAAATAAGCAGTTTATATGGTTGTATATGCCTGGAATGTTTTTTTTTTTAAAAAAAAAAAAACATTCATTCACTTTACAACCCAATATCAGCCCTTCCTGTCCTCCTAGTACCCTCTCATGAAAGTCTTCCTCCCATTCCACCTTCCCCCTCTCTTTTGAGAAGGGGAAGGCCCATTCTGGGTGTTGCCCCTCCACTACCCACCCCCTCAATCAACTTGCTGTGGGAAGCATCCTCTCTCACTGAGGCCAGAAAAGGTGGTCCATTTAGGGGCATAGAATCTATAGGCTGAAAGGCAACAGGTTCAGAGAGAGTCCCTGCTCCAGTTGTTGGGGGACCCACATGAGGAGCAAGCTGCTCATCTGCCACATACGTCTGGGGGCCTAGATCTAACTCGTGCTCACTTTTTGGTTGGTGATTCTGTCTCTGAATTTCTCAGGCAAATAGATGGAACTAGAAAATATCATCTCCAGTTAGGTAACCCAGACCCAAAAGGACAGGCATAGTATGAACTCACTGATAAGTGAATATTAGCTAAAAAGTACAGGATACGCACATTGTAATCAACAGACCCAAAAGAAGCCAAATAACAAAAAGGGACCAAGGGAGGATGCTTGAAACTTTCTCAGAAGGGGAAACAAAATAGAAAGATGGATGGAAGGAGGGAACTGGGTGGAAGAGAGGATGGGGATGGGAAGGGGAATCCTATGTAGGGAGAGAAGGGGAGAGAAGGGAAATCTGTGGTGAAGGGGGGAATCTCCAGGACATGCCAGAGTCCTGGGATTGGTGGGGGTCCTGGAGTGTCTTTGGGGGTGACTCTAGTGGAGACTCCTAGCAGATTGGGACGTGGACCCTGAAGTGGCCACACCCTGTAGCCAGGCAGGACTCCCAGAGGAAAGATGAGAACAGCAACCTACCCACACAACCTTTGACCCAAAATGTGTCCTGGCCACAAGGTGTGCGGGGATAAAGAGCAGATACTGAGGGAATGGCTACCAATGACTGCCCCTGGAATGGTTTTAAACATGACTGGCAATGAAATCTCAGAGCTCCCAGTCACTGGCAGGAGGAGATTCGCCCATGGGGAGGCAGTGCTATCCTATGGGGAGGGCATTAGTTGGTCATTTGCAGAGCACTTACTGGGTGCTCCTTACTCTTCATCAGCATAGAAGGTAGCAGAAGATACCTAAGGTCCCTGTATCCATGGGGCTAAGCCCTCATGGGAGGTAAGATAAGCCAGGGAAAAAGGAACACAAGATGTCCAATTCCCAAGCCTGGGATGCTCCTGCCTTGCAAACTTCTTTACTGTTTAGTCACTTCTACTTTGCTGTCCTATAGATTTTTTATGAGCTGCACATATGGTCTGGATCTTTCAACACTTTCCACCTACCATGCTGAACTGTGGCCAACATGTGGTAAGCTTCCTGTCACCATGGTAAGGAATCTAGCTTCTCTGGTCACATGAACGTAACATTAGGCAAGGTACACAGCTTAGTGACGTCTTGCACATTTCCTATAGCTGAGAGTATAGAAAAACTTTCATCTTTATGGCTAAGTTTTGTTACTCTATACTATTTCATAGTGTTAGAGAATAGTAAAAAACAAAACAAAAAACAAAAAACCAAAATACATTTACACATGCTATTCTGCAGACTCCATCAATTCTAATCTAGAAAATTCTGTTAGTTAAAAATGTACCTTTATTCCTTTTTCTTCTCTCTTTTATAATTTATAATTTGCCCTTTCCTTTCCCTCTCTACTAATACAAACACACACACACACACACACACACACACACATACCCCTTTTTCTTCAAATTCATAGTGTCTTTCTTCAGATTGTCCTTACACACACACACACACACACACACACACACACACACACACACACACATACACACACTTTTAAATATAACCTGTTCGGTCCATGTAATGTATATTTTCAGGGCTAACCATTTGGCACTGAGCAATCAAAAGGCGCACTTTTCCTGGGAAGCCCACATCTCCTGCTCCTCAGTTGCCTACAGTTCTTTGGTTAGGGTTGCGGTCTTTAGAACGTTTTTTTCCCGTCTACTTAGGCATGCATATTGTCAAAATATACTTTCAAAAAGACAATCAAGATGAGCTCAAGGTCTGGCGGGGCATGGCTTAGAGAGAAGTTGGGAGTTTTAGTATGTTTGCCCAAGTTTAAGCTTCAACAACAAAAAATGTTTATAATAGTTAAGAATCTCCAAAAATTTAAAAAAAGGATTAAAGGGAATTATAATTGGAATAAATTGGCTCTAGAGAGTTAGAAAAAGTGAAACTCAGCTTATCACAAAACATGGCTCCTTTTGGAAAGATTTCTGTAGAGAGCTGACCAAGAAAGAGGATCTGATGACCATGCAGTAAGTAACCACACACGTGGGAAAGATGGGGATGAAGGATGTAATTACAGAGGAGCTGATCTGTCTGTCCCAAACAGTGAGGCGATCTGTCATTGTGCTGATCATGGAAAGAGAAACATCAGCTCCTGAGCCTTTTGATTGACAAATGAGAACACAAAAATACGGAAGAATAGGAAATAAATTTGTCAAGGGACAATACTCTTTATTCATATAAAAACATATCAGCATGCCCGCGGGGAGGAGCATTTCCCTCTCTTGCTGTCTTTTTGCAAGAGTAATTTAAAGATAAACTTAGTTTGTTTTTAAAATTGATGTCATGCCCATCTGATTATGTCTTTGTCTCTGTGTCTTGCTCTGTGTCACACACACACACTCACATACGAACCTCACCAGAGGTATATGTATATGTGGACAGCAGAGGTCAATGCTGGGTGTCTTCATCTTGTTCTACCTTGTTTTTTTTTTTTTTTTTTTTTTCTTAAGTCAGGGTCTCTCTCTGAACCTGGGACTCGCAGTGCTGGGATGACAGACAAGTATGCTTAACCACACCCATCTATTTTGCTGGTACTGGGTAATCAAACTCAAGTCCTCCTGCTTTCAAGACAAGTACTTTACTGACTAGACTAAACCATCTCACAGCTGGCGATATTGTCTTAATTGAAGGCATTAGCATGTACTTGTTTCATGTGCAAAAGTGTCAGGGAGATTCCATAGAGGGGAAGTAGTTTGTGAAGGTGCAGAAAGATGAATTAGGTAAGGCAGAAACAAGAGTCTTAGCAACAAAAGATAGAAATGTTCTAAGTCTCACACACATATGACTGTTTGTTCCCAGAGCATGTGGATCATTGATAATTTGCAAATAATGAATGGCGTACTATTGTGTAATGACCCCCTGGCTCTATCAAGTGGCTTCCTCCCTGACTCTTTTGGAATAGCTTCTGTCACTGTCTCTGAATCTCATCATCAGGATGGATGGCCAGTGGGTTCCAGGACTCTCCTGACTTGGCACCCTTTGCCCAGCCCTTTCCATGCCTGGCTTTTTAAATGGATCTTGGGGGTTATACTCAGATTCATAAGTTCCCACAGCAAGTATTTTACTCACAGGCCCTCCCCAGCTCTTTATCTGCTCTATTGACTTCATATTGCACATTGCAAGTGGTCATTGATGTCTTCCTGAGATGGGGTATAAACTTCTGACATTGTGATGGGCACCAAAGAGGACACTATCCACTTCTTAGGCTAACATCTCTGAGATGACGCCTAAGTTGAGAACAACCAGAAACATAAGATCTCACTCAAGATTTTCATCTATCACAGTAAAGTCTTCTTTCATTTTCTTACCACAGTGAGGGCCCCCCATTTGTCAACATTTAAAGATGAAATTTTAAATTATTTTTATCTTGACATTTATCTAACCTTTGTCTTCACAGACTCAAAAAATAAGATTTTAGCACATAGTCGTTACAAATAAGGCTATTTCCTTCAATCTTCAGTTGGACACTTTGGAGGCAAATGATGAACAGCAGCTGATCTCCGATTTGATCCAGGCAAAGGTTGAGAAGTGGAGAATATGTGTAGTTGGTTGACTACGGAGGTTTATGCAAGAACAGCAATGCAGGTCTTTGACAGACAGCTTGATGTTGGAGGGACTCGTGTTCATTATTAGCATACAAACTAAAATAAGATTAATTATTTGATCAGCATAAAAGGGAAAATTACAGAGCCCAAGCAAAGACTAGAGATGTGATAAGAAAAATTTTTAGATAAAATAGGCACTCTTTTTCTCGGATAAAAGAAGACTCATTTGCAAATGCACATGTTGGTAACACATGTATGGTATGTTTGTAAAGCTCCATGCATGGCTGGTCTGCATGCTGAGACCTAGAACAGACCAGTGAAGCTATTAACTCAAGCTGGAGGCTCCCAGTCAAATCTGACCTGAAAAGCATTGTGCAATGCTGGGTTTCTAAGTTTCTATTTATGTAAATTGTAAAAAAAAGAAAAAAAAAAACCCACTGGGCATGATGGCTTACCTCTTCAATTCCCACACTTGGGAGGCAGAGGCAGGTGGATCTCAAGTTTAGTGTCAGCCTAGTCTACATAGTAAGTTTCAGGGTAGCAAGGGCTATGAAGAGAAACTCTGTCTCTAAACAAACAAACAAACTCACAAAGAACTATCATTTTTGATGCACTGCAAACACAGGTCAAAGAGCTTTGTTTATTTTATCCTTAACTAAACAGAAGCATCCTCCTCTCATGGGCTGTCTTTAAATCACACCCCTAAAGCAGTTGACTGGGTAGGTGGCTTCTCCTCAATAGGTCCTTAAGTGGAACTGGACATTTTCTATACAATTTAATACACTTGGTTGGCTAGTGGCCAACATTAGTAACATGTCACCATGGTGAATGCTTCTCCTTCAAAGTAGTCAACAGTGACACCTTCACCACACAAAGTTAATGGCTAGAATAAGCTTGGTTTCTCTCAACTCATGGTATCTGATGGAGGAGATACCATCTGCCAGATGGCTAGGTTGGGTCATTCATTCATGAGAAACTTCCATTTATAGAAGGGTCTTCACACTGCCTCAATTTACTTCCCCAAACATCCCCAGGAGGTAATTTTGTTTCCCCAGCCACTTGAATCTGCGACTATTACAACATTCTACTGCATAGAGTTGAGAAGAAACTGCATTCCCCACAGATTTCTAGTTATCAATGGGCATAATACTAGAGATTTCCTTGCAAGAAAAATTATAACAAATTCTTCAACCTCATTTTTCTATTCTAATATATGTGCTATTTCAACATCTCTAATGTAAATATAATGCCAGCAAAAATGTATATGTTCATATGGGGGTAAGGTTTAAATGGACATGGTTTTATTTAAGTGAATTTAAATAGGAATTTATATTCGTCCATTACCTACCCATTGATATGAATGACAAAACTGTTTGATAATAAGTTAATACAGTTTTGGTTTCAAGGAAGTACAATGGAAACTTCATAAGAAGTTTCCAGAGCCCAGAGGCATGCCCAGAGCCCTGGGTCTTGACTACATGATGGCTCTTTATCCTCATGAGGAACACCAATAATGAAACCCTTGGGGGCAGCAGACACCGTTCTGACTTTAGGCTTCTCATAGTCTCATACAACTTGCTTGTATTGCCATGCGGTTTTTAAATGGTCCAGATTTTAACCAGTATATTGCAAGTGTGATGTGAACACTTAAGTAACAGAGAATGTTTATCCATCTCTACACCGTGTTTGAGACTTTAAAATAAGCCCCTTTCATCTACCCCATCATTGCTGTTCACTTAGTTTTTAAAAACAAGAAGGCCAAGGGCAGCATACTTGTCTTTCCCAGTTTCCCCTTAGCCTTGACACCCTTGCCTCCAGCCAGCCTCAGTTCAGATGACACACCGCCTTGTTTACTATCAGAAAATTTCTACTCACAACAGAGAACTTAATTTTTGATAGGGTGCCTACACTGGCATCCAACAGCACCAGAGTGATTTGGAGAAACCAGAATGGATTTTAGTAATAGACCCATTTCCTCTAGCAAGGTGTGTGCAGATCTGTGTATGTATGCAGTTGTGGACAAATGTGTGTGACTTTTGCACACTGCCTACTTTAGTGTGCAATGCAAAAGAGTCTTTCAGGACTCCAGGTAGGAGAAGTACATTTATGTTTTCTTTGGAGAAATGGGCAAGGTTTGACCTATGGTCACCTGCAGGGGAAGAGATGTTCTACTCTGCCTTAAGGTACAAATCACGGTACCTGTAGATTTCCTTTTTGTTGAGCTTATGACCACATTGTACCTGGTACAAGCAATCTTCCCTACTTTATTAAAACTAATTTTTACTTGATGAGATGATACTCCATTTAGCCTCCACTCCTGTCAGTTAAGGAAAGTAAGAAAATATACTTTTCTCTCTAGGCTTTAACTAAAGAGTCTATTTTTCCAGCTTTTGCTTATATGCCTCTATGTTCAATATTTTTCTTTGAGGATCTGTGATACACTTGAGTCATTTCAACTTCAGGCCATCCATCAGAATAAGTTAAGAGCAGGAAAGGGTCAGCCTTTTCTGTCTGCCAGTCTAGATAGCTTTCGTCTCTAATGGAATCCTTTCGATAATTATTTCATACTTCGGGCCAATCTTGATGGAGTCCATTCACCCCTTTGCTACCTCGGCAGATCATTCAAAAGCTTCTATTAGGACTCTTAGAGAAACCTCTTTTTGCTTTATGCTCAAAGAAAGGAAGTAGAAAACTAAACTTCAAGAGGGCCAGGCTTTCTGTAATCACCGGCCAGCCTGCTGGACGAGAAGCACTGGGTGTTTTTTTTCTCTTCTGAAAGCTCCGTGCCCAGGTGGAAGGGCTCTAAACCACACAGTCCTCAGTTCCTCCGGTCCCGCTCAGACGCTATGATACATGCCCATGTTCATTTGCATATAATTTCCCCACTCTTAATATTTGGGACAGTTTGGCATTGGCCCTGTTTGGATGGCAGTGCTTTCCAAGAAGAGAAAAGAAAAGGAATCTCCGACCAATTGCCATAAAGATTTTTTTTAAATGGGGCAAAATCTAGGACACCTATTTATTTCTGCAATGTATCACAGTCTTTTTCTTCCTAATTGTATTTTTTTGCTTTGTTACTTACAAATGCCCACAGTCATTCTCTAAGCAGGAACCAGATGATGGGCAGGTGTGAGCTGAGGACTGTGAAGTGCAGTGGGCTTCGAGCCGAGCAGCTAACCAGAGAGGATACAACGGACTAGATGCCTCTGCTGACCACACCCTCAGGATGCTTGCCCAGATGGGGTTCTTCAGGCTTGCTGGAGGCAGGGGCCTTCCTTAAACAAAGCCTAGACTCACCTATCTGTTCTGCAGCAGGAAGACAGGGACTTTGCTGCCTATGTGTGGTTGTGTGAGGCGATGTAGGGGTATGACATCCTTCTTCCGCAGGGGGTGTAAGGTAGTTTTTGATTATGTACTTGAGATAGGGCACAGTGGTCACCAGAGAAAGCAAGGTAACGGTGACACGCGTGTAGATACTCTGTTTACCAGAGTCAACTAGGGGACTACCATTCCAAGCCACAAGCACGGCAGGAACGGTCACAGTACAGGTAGGACACAGGCAACAAGTACAGTCGGGGGAGTGAAAAATGACTACTAAGTGTCCCTTATTGAGAGTCACTTAGGAGGCAAGTAAGCACCCTTCAGAAAACCACCTTCCTGGCCCATGTACCTTCTCCCTAAATGAAAACAGACATCTTCATTTATGGAATACCCAGTGAATATTTTTGAAATGTATCATGTCAGATAAGATGAATTTTAAAATGAGATTTTAATCTGCTGTGCATCATATTTATATTTTATGTCTTGCTTTTTGTTACTAGTAGTTTTACAAATTAACCTATAATTTTATATATTTTTCCTTATAAAGACTGCACATTCAATGAGCTTCACCCCCACCTCCCTCTTTAGTCCAAAAGATGAACCTGGGAGATTTTTCAGGACATAATGGACTACTTAAAAATGTGAATAGTCTAGTTTCTTGTTTTAAATTTTAAAATATATATTTATTTGTGTGAGGATGCTTGAGTATGTCGTGTTCAGAGAATGAGTGAATTCCACCATGTAGGTTCATGGGACTGAACTCAGGTCCTGTCAAGATTGGCCGCAAGTACTTGTGCCTTTATCCACTTGTGCCATCTCACTGGCCCAATTATTAAAATATCATATCTATGCACCAAGTTTTCCCTTAATCTTCATCACATTTGAAAGTATGGATGTCTTACATAAATTGTCTTTACAGTGTAATGCTTGTAAGCTTGTCACATAGTATGTGGTAGGCACAAAGATAATGTTCTAAATATTTCAAGTGTTTAATAACTTTCCCCTAATGCCCAGGTGTCCCTTTCAATCTATTACATGAATCAGATGGAGTTAAGTCCCCATGAGCAGCAAGCAACAGTCAGAGTTTAGAGACTTCCTTCTCTACTAGTCACTGAAGCAGGACAATCTCTTAATCTACTATATTTTTCATTGTAAATGTAGAATAAGCTGTTAATAAACTTGAATGACTGTACAATTATTTTCCTATGATTTATTTACCTATTTGGACTTTTAAAAAATTTATGATTTATTTTTATTTTATGCGTATGCACATCTTTGTGCATGTACTTGTGTGTACCGAATACATGGCTGGTGCTCATGGAGGCCAAAAGATGGTGTTAGATTCCCTGGGACTGGAGTTAAATGTAGTTGTGAGTCATAATGTTGACTCTGGGACTCTGGGAACCAAACCAAACCTGGGTCCTCAGCAAGAACAGGCAGCGTCTTAACCATTGACCCATCTCTGTGGTCCCATATATTTAAGGTGGTTTGTTTGTTTTTTTAGATTCTGTAGTCCAAGGTGGCCTAGCACTCACTATATAGACCAGGCTAGCCTTGAACTACTGGCTATTCACGTGCCTCATCCTGTTGAAATTACAGGCAGATACCCATACTTAGCTATAAGCAGCCAATATGTATCTAGTACCACAGATTACCTAAAGTTTGGACTATAATCTCTTAAATTTGTATGTGGTTTTCCAGTTTACAGGTAAACATAAATGTTCTGAGTTAAACTTAGATTAGAAATGATCCCCAGACTGAGTCTCAAATCGTAATAAAATGTAAATCTAAATCCTGGTGGAGTGACTCACTTGTCAAATGTGAACACCAAAGACAAAGACAAAGAAAGAGCCCTTCCCCAGGAGATGACTTCACTTCCTAGCACGAAGCCCTTGAGATCATCCTGTGGGTTTTGGCCTTTCCTAACCTTGTTTGGTATAAAGGAAAGCAATCCTGTTTCAGGGGTTTGTGACAGCCTAGCTTTGTTAGAGGGTGCACTGTAGGACAGTCTAGGACTATGTGTCAAATGCTGGGCCATTGTGACTGCCATTACACCTGACTTCTATCTTTTTATTATTGTTCTCTTTAAAAAATTTTAATAATACATATTTTATTTTTTTTCATTTCCCCACCCAACTTTGTTCTCTCTCTTAAAAATATTCAACAATAAATAAAAACAGAACACGGAAATCAAAACAAACAAACAAATAAGACAACAAGACAAAAAAAAAAATGAAAAGCCAAAACAGACTCATATGAAACAAAGAGTCCTCTAAACAGCCGTGGAGTTCAGGCTGCATTGCTCAACTGCTTGTGGGCAAGGACCCAAGCCTTACGCACATGGTGGATGTACATGGAGACATTCAATTGGAGAAAACTGAACTTCCCAGTAGGTGTCAATTGTAAAGAGCCTCATGGTTAGGGGTGGGACCTCATGTCCACTTCCCCCTCTCAGTGCTGGGGTTCCATCTGACCCGAGCCTGTACAGGCTCTGGGCACACTGCCGCCACAGTCTCCATGAGTTCATCAGACCTGCTGTGTTTGGAAGACACGGCTTCCTTGGAGTCATCCACCACCCCTGGCTCTTATAATCTTTCAGCCTCTTCTTCTGTCTTCATGCCTGAGCCTTCCTTGAATTGAGAAATATGATAAATGATATCGCATATAGGGCTGAGTGTTTCAAAGTCTCTCACTCCCTGAACATTGTCCAGTTGTGGGCTGTAGTGGTTTGAAAACGTTTGGCCCCCATGGGCTCATGTGTTTGAATCCTTGATCTATGGGAGTGACACTGTTAGGAGGTATGGCCTTGGAGTATGTATGGCCTTGTTGGAGGAAGTGCATCACTATGAGGATGAGCTTTGAGGTTTCCTAGTGCTCAAGCTTTTCCCAGTGTGGAACAGTCTCCTGGCTGCCTTTAGATCAAGATGTAGATCTCTTCACTCCTCCAACAGCAAGTCTTCCTGGATGCTGCCATGCTTCCTGCCATGATGATAATGAACTGAATCTCTGAAACTGTAAGCCAGTCCCAATAAAATGTTGTTGTTGTTTTTTTTAAATACGAGTTGCTTTGGTCATGGTGTCCATTCTTAGCAATAAAACACTATCTAAAACATGGGTCTCTGTGTTAATTCCCATATACTTCGAAAGGAATTTCTCTGATGTGGATTGGAAATTTGGGGTCATTTACCATAATTATAAAGTAAATGCTGAGGTGCGATTGGCGATTGACAGCTGCCTGGAGAGGGAGAATCAGTTTTCCTTATGGGTGTGGTCCTTGGTAGGTGGAACAAGAACCAGTAGATGACTCCACATCCACAAGTATGTGGGTGAGACTAATTGGGCTAGATGAGTTTTAAAATAAACAAGGGCACAAAATTGGTGGATTTGGGATGGGGGTAGATTTGAGAGGAATTGGGGGAGGAGGGTAGATAAAATCAAAACACAGTGTATGAAATTCCCCAAAAATTAATAAAAATATTTTAAATAAATAAATAAATAAATAGATTAGTGCTTGGTTGAGTCTATACCTTGTCGGGGTTATAGAGGAAACTGAAGCTCCAGGGTAAGGACCAGATATGACTCCAGAGTAGGGCCCAGGCACTTAGAAAGTCTCTCCTCTCTCATTAATTAGAGACCCAGGGGACAGACTAGTCCTGAACCCACATTACTGCAGCTTTCATGTTTCGGCAAGAAAGTCTCTTTGCACAGTTCATGTTAGTAACACAGAAACTGGTTAAGGTGCTGAGACTGGGGAGTGCTCAGCTACAAATGAGACACCTATATCCACCCCCCCCCAGGCTCAGGGCTCAGGGAATCATTTTGGAAGAGGGGGGATTTGTAAGAGCCAGAGGTCAGGGAGGACCAGAGTATGACACTGTCTTCTGGACCTGTCAGGACCTTTCTACTCAGGAACCCACAGCCCAAGATCAATTGGGTCAATACTCCAATGTAGAGGGCGAAGAAATCTCTAACTGAGGAGCTACTGACTTCTGACAGAAGAGTCCCCCTCTTTTTTAAAAAAAAGATACGGCTCATGCTAGGTCAACAATTCCCCAATGCATGGGCCAACACTAAAGCGTACATAGACAGAACGCATTAGAACCAACAGGTTATTGAATAACAACAAACCAAAAAGCCCCAAGAAGTTGGAAGCATAGGGAGGTAGAGTGGGTCTGGGAGAAGTTGGAGGTGAATATGATTTAAAAAAATACATTGTGTGGAATTCCTAAATAGTTAATAAAATATTCCTTAAAGAAAATAAATAACAGTTGAAATCTAGAACTAGTTACCTAAAAAAACACTGCATTCACCTTCTTATCTATTTATCTGAAAAAAAAAAGCCATCTTGGGAGACCTCAGTACCCAGAAACTCATCTATGATTATTTCTTTAGTTATATTATTTCTCAGCTTCCCACCCTCTACCTAATGTGGACTGACAGACAGCACACAAACCTATTCTGAATGCACAATGGCAGGCCAGTCTTTGGCAGGGATGATTTATCTTTAGAGTGGCTTTTATTGACCCTTTGATACAAATATACGTGTTTTGTTCATACTCAGCTTTACTCTGGCTTACCTTCCCAGACAAATTCTCTCTCTTATCTCCTTCTGGAGTAATTTTAACTAGAAATGTAATATCTAGTGCTAGGGAAGTGGCTCAGTTAATAAAGTGCTTGTCCTGAAAGTGTGAAGACCCTCTCAATGCCCAGAAGCCACGTATTGTGGTATATGTTTACAATACCATAACTAGGAAGGCAGATGGGGCATTTTGGGAAACCGCCACAGTCAGTCTGGGGAGTCCCAGGTCAACCAGTGACACCATCTCAAGAAGTAAGATAAACAGAACCTTAAGAATGACACCCGTGTTTGTCATCGGCCTCTATAATGGGTAAGTCCTTTGATTTGGAGATGCAACTGAAAGTTTGGTTAAAAGGTTGGGTTGTGATATATGTCTTTAATCTTGGTACTAGGAGGCAGAGGTCTCTGGGAGTTTGAGTTTTACAGCCTGGTTTACAAAGTCGGCGATTGTCAGAGCGGTTGCACAGAGAAACCCTGTCTCAAACAAACAAACAAACAAACAAACAAACAATAAAAAGTATGGTTAGGAGATTAAGAAACAGTTCAGATGTTCTTCAATAGCCAGACACAGAGGGGGACATGCAGGCAAGTCCAGAGAAGTCTTGAATACAACAATTCCTTTGGATGTAGGCTTATTACTTCTAAGTAGGCCATTTTCCCTGAGGACAGAGGCCTCTGCTGCCTAGGTAGTAACTAATAGTGCGCCCCTAGTCCAGAGGGAACCTATGTTACTGAGAGGGATTGGGGGCATTAAGTTCCCTTACAGACTCCACAGTCCCAGGAAGAATCCCTTTGTGTTAGTTGTCAAAAAGAAAGAGCATAAACCTTTGAACCAGACATGTGGGAAGATGCTGGGAAACAGAGCATCCTGTCTGTGCCTTCCCAGGATGCTCTCAAACAATTGACTGAACTCAAATACCTATGCTGGCTATAAAAACATTCTCTCCCCTTGAGGAGAAACACTCGTTAGAACCTTTGAATTGTCTCCAAAGACACTGAACTGGCTGTCTGTTCCTGTTTGACCAAGCGGCTATTTGAGCTGTGACTCCCTAGAAGGTTTATGACAATAAATTGTGCAGTACACAGTTAAACGGCTGTTCTTCCCTCTTTTCTGGGCTCTTAAAAGCATTCACATGTGAAAGGAAGAAACAGACTGTACTCTTTCTGGTCATTTCGGTTTCCTCTGGATAGATGCCCATGTGATCCCTGCCTCCCATACAATTTCATTGTGACCATTAGACAACAGACTCATGGGCCTTTGGTACAGTGTAAAAGCATCTACACATTATTATAATGCATGGGCATAATATCACTGGGACACAGTGAAGAACTGCTTTACGCAAGGACTTACTGTGCTGAGGAGGTGGCGCGGTTGGACATTGGGCATGTATTTGCTGTACAAGCATAGGGACCCAAGCAAGCACAGTCCTTATAATCCACATAAAATTCAGGATGTGCTAATGAAGGTTGTAATCCCAGCTGCGAGGCTGGCAGAGAAAGGCACATCTGCAACTCACTGGATCGTCAGCTTAGCCTACTTGGTGAGCTCCAGGCCACTGAGAGCCTCTGTTTCAAAAACAGGTGAAGAACTTGAAGAGCAATACCAAAGGTTGACTCTGGCCTCCAGACACTGGCATACATCTATACACACATACATACACAGGCATCCATACACATGTGTACATATATACATCTAGACATACACATGAATTCATATACACATGTCTACACATAACATCCATAAACAGATGCACACACATACATCTACACACACATGCATACACATGTATTCATCCATCCACACACCACACAAACATGTGCACATTTCCATACACACACACACACACACACACACACACACACATATACATACATACACACATACATCCATACACACATGCACAATCATTTATCCATAAAAAGGCACACAAATGCACACCTGCAAACAATCCAGAGGACACAACTAGGAAGAACAAAAATATGATGCCACCAGGAAAACTACTGAACCAGGGAGCCCTACTCAATTGAGCTCAAGAACTTCCAACAGAAAAGGAGCATACGGCCTTCCCATGCAGCACATAAGCCATACTCTTGGGGACTGTACTTAGATGGCACTATTTCCTCAGATTCAGGGATACCATCTCCTCGGCTCACAAGTTTAAAACGCATGGGATCCCCACATGTCAAGTGTTTGCAGATGTGCCGGAATCAGCCGTCATTGAAGAAGCCCGCCATCTTTCAGAATGAAGCTCCTATGTGTCTCAGTAAGTTCAATTGAAAAGAAAAGAAAGAGATTTGATGCTGTTTCTTTGCTCTGCCATCCCCCCACCTGTATGTTGCATATTTGAGACTAGCGAGTGCAGAAGGAAATCATGAAGCATATTATTAAAGCCAGCCTACCGCCAAGTGACACAAACGGCTAAGAGATGGAGTGCTTCAAAATTGACTGCTTAATTTTCAATAGTGCAACCACAGTTAATCAATATTTGTGTGCTTCTCTGAGAGATGAAGGAAACATGTTAGGGACTGATTTTGTCATTTGTGTGTTAGGAGAGCACACAAAAGCAGTATAGTAGTTCTAGCCACAGGCTCGGGGGCAGAAAGATCTGGATTATGAGTCTTTATGAAGTATAACGTTGGGCAAATTACCAACCCTGAAAACAGTTTCTTTCATCATTAAATGGTGACAAAACCACCCCTTGATAGCTCCACGGTTAAGGGTACATATAGCTTTCATCTAGGACCAGAGTTCAGATTTCCACATCCATTTCAGTAGCTCAAAATCACAGCTCCATGGAGATCTGTCACCTTTGAACATGGCACAATACCCACATACCCATTCACATTTACAGTCACACACACTCACTCACACACACACACACACACACACACACTCACACACACATAAAAAAAAAAAAACTAAAACCAAAACTGCCCAAGGATCATAGCATAGGCCTCATTCATGAAAACGTGATACCCACAATGCTTGGTGAGAGTGCTGGTGCTTTATCCTCTCTCCTTTGGTGCTGGGAAGGACCAGCCATGACATCATAGCCACACACTCTAGGGAAACCTAACAGGCAAAGGAAGAGAGAAACATGGACCAGGCTTTCAAATTTCTTGACTATAGTGGCAAATGGCAAGCATTATATATGTCAGTGACAATTACTGTGACCCACAAGAAAGAAAGTAGTGATTTCCACAAGGAACATTTGGACAATGAGGGGACATTGCTGAATCTGAAAAGAAAATTTAGATCCTTTGAAGACAATTCACCCCTCAATATTTAGATGTTCATGCAATTCATTCAGTGTAATGCAAACTCATTTCTTTGCTTACTTGATGATGGGTCATCTTGGATAGGGAAGACAGAACAAATGGTGTGCTGAACTCAGCCCAAGGACCATCTGGATGATACTTTCTAGATTAGAGACAGAGTTTTATATGGAAAGAACTGAAGTGTCTCTAAAACGCCACTTTAAAGTGTGACAACTTGGGGCTAGGGACTGGCTCAATGTGTAAAGTGCTTGCATGAGGACCCGTCTCAGCACACCTGTAAAAAGCTGGGCACGTGAGCAGATGCCCGCAATGCCAGCTCTGGGGAGGAGACAAGGTGGATCCCTGAGACTGGTCAGCCTGCCCGTCAAGCTTAGTCAGTGATGTTCAGAGACTTTGCCTCTGCTCCTGGGGAATCACAGAAGAACCATGTGCCTGCCTGTGTCTGTGAAACAGACCTGGGAGCCATGTACCCCTCTTGCTCTTGACACCTGAAATCAGCTACAGGCTCTGTCCTTATGTTTTGGGACTGAAGTCTCCGAAGCACCCCGAGGTTATGAACATGCAGGATAAGACTTATGCATCCCAGGATTCTTAGACTGAGAAGGTTTGTTTGTTCTTTCAAATGTAGACACACCAGTGAAAAAAATTCCCAGACCATAAAGAGTCATACCCACAGGAACTAAGAACATGCTGGCTCCAAAAAGACAGAGATCTATAAAATGCTTGACAAATAATGCCCTTCAAGCCTCGGACTCCCTGTGTCTCTAAGAATGACCTTGAACCTCTGACCTCCCTGCCTGCCTCTCTATCCTGACTGCTGGGAGTACAGATGTGAGCCACCAGGCCCAGCTTTATGTAGTGCTGAGGGAGCAGAAATCCAGTCTTACCTCTGCTAGGTTAAAAGAATTACTTTGAGGAAGCATGCGTAAGTATAGAAAAGAAAGATGGATGCAGAGATGAATGAGATCAGAAAAATAAAACACAAAAGACTAGACATTCGAAAGAAATAGGTACCCTAACGATGTGCCAATACAGGAACTCCACCGTTGGTGACTTTGATGAACGAGGCAAACAACGCAGTAGAGGGTGTCTGTAGCCAACACCATTAAGCAGAAGATCTATGAATTTGAAGACAGCTGAAGTGGAAATATGAAAAAGACAAAGAGCAAGGAAACCTGGATGAGTTCTAACATGCTGAAGCACCACTGCGCACACACTGGCGGTTCATACCAGAGTTGCACCTTTAGGTAGCAGTGTACTTAATGTGTTGAAGAGCCATCTTTATGTGCACACTGGTGGTTTGGACTGAAGCACCACCTTAAGGGAGACTACGATGCACACAACAGAGCATGAAAAGATTGTTGAAAGGCAGAGAGCTGACCCGTAATGGTGACCAGAAACTCGGCACTTCTGTGAGAGTTTGGATATTCAGAGCTGGGGACCTCAGAGGCACACAACAGGCCAAGCCGATGAATGTGAGAACCATGTATCTTTGTGTTTGGTAGTTATGCTATGGAGAATCAAAGACTAAGAGAAATGCACGTCGTTACCTTCTCAGGAGAAACTGGCAAGCTAAGAGAGTGTGCAATGAGACTGTCAGACGTACTGAAAGGCAAACTCATGCCATGAATTCTTACTAGCCCCAGGAAATGATGGAGTGGTAGAGGCTCTCAGAATAACAAAAGTATCTCATCACCACTAGATCTGACTTCAGGGAACGCTCAAGGGGGTCACTTATTTATTAGTTTAAATTTACTTATTCGTTTATTACCAGAGCAAAAGTTCACTTACTAGTTGGTTTTAATCATGTGTATGTATGTGTATCTGTGTGGGGGCATGTACATGGAAATGAAATGGCTAAGTGAGGTCACAAGAATGAGCTGGATTACCTGGAACTTAGGTTATAAAGTGTGAGCCTGGATCCCCCGCAAGAGCAGCAAGTGAGAGCTACTGAGCCATCCTTCCATCCCCAGTTCTCCTGGTTGAAACAAAATCCTGCTGATCGGTGACATGAAATTATGTGGCAGTAGAAAACCTCCTATGAGAAGACACTAAAGCCAAGCTAAGAACACCTTAACACGGCAATGGGACTGTTAATTTTAATTCTGGTATAAAAATGAAATGGTCAAAATAGCCGGAGCTCTAGATGGCTCTGGAAGGGTATCTGCTTAGGATTCCCACAGCCTTGGCTTTGATTCCTAGTACTACCAGAAAACAAAAGTAAATCATTTAAGACGAATAATACTCTAAAATAGATACACAGAATGAAACAGTAATATATGGATATATAAAGTTTTATATGTTCACATAATATTATTATATGGATCACATAAAGTGTGACAGGTGGGAGGGGTATCAACATAATTATTTTATGTAGTTAAAGTTTTTATTGGCTTAAAATAGACTCTTGCAACTATATATTATAAGGAAACAGTATTGTAATGAGGAAACCTTCTCTGTCAGCTGCACAAAAGATAAAGAATTGAAGCCCATCCCCACCTCAAAGCCCATCAGTTCTCTAGAGAGCAGATTAGAGGAACAAACTAGCATCTGAATTAACATCCCACCTACAAAGACTACAGTAGAAGGAGAGAAGGAACTAAGACCAAACTCAACAGAAGGAACCTCTTTTTCTAAAAAAAAAGAAAGTATATACATTATGTGAGTGTGTCAGAATGTGTGTATGTGCACATTTGTGTGAGCATCCATGGAGGCCAGAAGACAGCATGGGATTGTGGAAAGCTGAAGTAATAGGTGGTTGTGAGCTGCCTAACCCAAATGTGAGGAACCAAACTTGCATCATCTGCAAGTACAGAGAATGCTCTTAACTGCTGAGATCAGGCCCAAAATGAACTAATAAAATAAATTACCCAGCAGCAAGTTTGATCATGTAGAAAGAATGACAATGTGCTAGATTGTGTGTATGTGTGTGTGTTGTATACCAAAAGCAAGTCAACAATGAATAGAAAACTAGAATACACCAAGCAAGTAAGACTGAATCAGTATCCTAAGAGGTTCAAGTAAAACAAATCTTCAGATGGCTGGATGACCTTGGACTCATCCAAAAAATAAATAAATAAATAAATAAATAAATAAAATAAGAGAAAGCAGCACTTCACAACTCCTGCTATGACATTAGCATCAATGCCAAAGGCACCATAAAAACAAAAATCACAGGCCACTACTTCTAAGGAGTTTAAATGTAAAGTTCTCAACAAAACATAAGCAAATACAAACAGGTATTAGCAGATGTGTCTTACAGTCAAATAGAATCCATCTCTGGGATGCAAGAATGGCCAGCCAGGCAAATCCTATTAACAAAATAAAAGCAACCACCTTTCATGATTTCCTTGAATTTAACATTCATTCATAATGAAACTCTTAAAAGATAGGCACAGAAGGAATTTGCCACAACATTGTAAGGCCATGATTGAAATATATTCAGTTAACACATGCTGAATGGGGTTGGCTGAGGGCTCTCCTAATAAAGTGTGGCTCAAAGAAAGGGTTCTTTCCCACACCTCAACAGAGAAGTGAGTACTGTTTATAAACAAACAAACAAATACAAATAAGTAAATGGAGAAAGGCGTTTAGGTGAGCAGGGTTAAGTAATATAACTTTGTATGACCATGGCATGTTTATATACAAATTTTATAAAAATCTGCAAGAGTTAGTAAACAAACCCAGTGAAGTCACACAAAACAAAATCTACATATAAAAATTCTGTTTATCTTCATATGAAATGAACTCTCTATCTGAAAATGAAGTTAAGGCAGCACTTCCATGTACAATAGCAACAGGAGTAAAGAACTTAGTACCAAATGTAACCAAAGAGGCGGAAGCTCTGTATGCTGAATTAGAAAATGCTTGTGGAAAAACTGAGGGCATAGAAAGATATTCTATGTTAGCAAACCAGAAGAATGTTGTTAAAATTTCATGCTATCCAAAGCCATCTACCAACTCAATGCAATGCCTATCAAAATTTCAGGATCTTTTTCATGAAGATTAAAAATAATAATCTTAAAATTCATATGGAACCACCAAAGATGCTGAATAGACAGAGCGGTTGTCAGCAAGAACAAAAGCAGGAGCGTTGTCATTCCCTATTTCAAATAATGCATGGCTGTGGCAATCACAGCATGGGCGTGCCAGGAGAGCAGGTAGGCAGAATGCTGGGAACCAGAAATGTACCATATAGGTGTGGTCTTATTAGTGTTTAACATGGGCACCAGGAACTCATAGCATGGATGGAATGTACAGAAAACAGGATGCCACATATATAAGGATGTGACTGATCCCTAGTCAGGATACAGCAAAGTGAAGTCAAAGTGGACATTAGACCCAAGTGTACAAGCAGAGCCCAGTACAGGGAACCGCATGGTAATCCCAGGCAGATGACATGAGAGAGCTTTAAATTGAGATGAGCAGCTCACCATCAGTGAAGGAAAGGTGACAGACACAGAAGGGGACATTGCTTACATACGCTGGGTGCTTGTAGAGTCAAACTCCAAAATACACACACTGGCCCAACAGGTCAAAAGCAAAAAAAAAAAAGTCCCAAAACAAACAAAACGTGCCAGAAACTATAGCAAAATGAACAACAAAAAAAAGTTTAAAGATGGGCAAAGGACCTACATAAACATTTCTGTAAAGGACAATACAAATGCTCCTAGTCACAAGGAAATGCAAATCAATAAACACTTCTGATGAGACATGGACTTAAAGGAACTCTTGATACTTGCACGTAAGCATCATGGACTTAAGTGGGCACGGCTGTTAAGGCCAGGGGAATAACACGGCACAGAGAGTCAGGTGGAGCCTCTCCATCAATCAGCTCTTCCACTGAGCATTGAGCCAACAGGACAGAGTAAGTGTGTCAGAGTGTGGCATGCCTGTGGCACTCTCGTGGCACTCAACAGCCCGAACTTAAGCAGCCTGTGCCTATCTGTGAAAGAGCAGGTAAAGAAAATGTAGTGTGAGTTTGTGCATACGTATGTATTAGGACAGATGATGGTGATAAATAATAAACATGTAGACAGATCATACATGAGATAGGTATACAGATAATATAAGTAGATGACAAATACATAGACAGAGGGTAGAGGAATGATAGACAGATGATAAGCAATGTTAGATGATGGACTGATGAGAAAAAATAGTGATCAATGAATAGATACATAGGTTGATATGTAGATGAAAATGGGTAGATGGTAGAAATGACATATGGATGATAAATGTTTAACAGACATAAATGAGATAGATGATACAGATTAATGATAAATAGGTAGGTGATAGATAAACCAATAATGGAATGAGGTCAATCTGCTATTTAATACATCACAAATTAACCTGGAGAATTTTGTGCTAAATGAAATTAGCCAGACAGGGTAAGACAAATATCACTGAACTTGCTTGGATATGGTTTATTAACTAGTCAAGTTCATAAATGCTGGGGTTGTAATGCTGGCTGTTGGACTAGGTGGTGGGAAAGGGGAGATGTCATCCAAGGGCATGACCCAAGGGCCTGCTTTCTCACATAGGCACAGGCTGCTTATTTGTGCCTTCTAAGTGCTACGTCTTATACATGACACCAGTATTCAGGTGGTAACCACCCTAGCACTACTGTACACTAATATTCACCTGAAATATGCCATGTGTTACAATAAATTCCATAGCTGTGTGCAGGGACAGACCTTTTGACAAACTTATTAAACTGTGCATGCATGTATCAAAATACCACATTCTATGCCTTACATATAGATACATATACATATTGTCAAGTATATCTAGCAAAGCTAGGAAGAGAGTTCTGTTTTCCTTTGTCACTTATGCCTGTCACTACAGAATAATTTTGCCTATTACTGAGCCTCGTGGCAAAGAATTTCATGTTGGTTATAAAACTAAATAAACAACATCTGTGTGATTCTGACTATCTCTGAACAGAAACCTAACGCATGTAGGCATCAGGAGCAGGGTAAGGTCTGCGAAGGCATGAGTTGACCCTGTGCTGCAGCTCTCTATACCCAGACCCTGCTGGGAGAGAGCTAGTCCCGAAGAAGTACTGACACACCTGATAGCACAGGTGAGACCAACACTGCTGTGCTGAGGTACCCACCTGGAGCCTTCAGGACACAGGAATCAAGAAGCAGTTTGGGCCAGGATCCTTCTGGTTTCTGTCTGTGACCTGTGCTGGTCATGTGACACAGCTCTCTGTTCCCAGACCCCCATTAGTGCTGACACACAGACTTACAGGAGGGGGGTCAAGCCACTGTCAGAGTCAGCAAGACCAGCTAACACCGGAGATAAGCAGATGGGAAGAAGCAAGTCCAAAAACCTAAGCAACAGAAATCAAGGTCACTTGGCATCATCGGAACCCAGTTCCCCCACCACAGGAAGTCTTAGATACCCCAACACACCAAAAAAGCAAGATTCTGATTTAAAATCACAACTCATGATGATGTTAGAGGATTTTAAGAAGGTCATAAATAACTTCCTTAAAGAAATACAGGACAACACAAGAAAATAGGTAGAAGCCCTTAAAGAGGAAACAGAAAAATTCCTTAGAGAAGTACAGGAAAACATGACCAAACAGGTGAAGGGATATAACAAAACCATCCAGAATATAAAAATGGAAATAGAAACAATAAAAAAATCACAAAGGGAAACAACTCTCGAGATGGAAAACCTAGGAAAGAGATCAGGAGTCATAGATGTAAGCATCACCAACAGAATACAAGAGATGGAAGAGAGAATATCAGGGGCAGAAGATACCATAGAAAATATTGACACAACAGTCCAAAAATACAAAATGCAAAAACGTTCCTATCCCAAAACATCCAAAAAATCCCGGACATAATGAGAAGATCAAACCTAAGGATAGTAGGTATAAAAAGGAATAAAGATTCCCAACTTACAGGGCCAGTAAATATCTTCAACAAAATTATAGAAGAAAACTTCCCTAACTTAAAGAAAGAGATGCCCATAAACATACAAGAAACCTACAGAACACCAAATAGATTGGAACAGAAAAGAAATTCCTTCTGTCACATAATAGTCAAAATACCAAATGCATAAAACAAAAAAAGAATATTAAAAGCAGCAAGGGAAATAGGTCAAGTAATCTATAAAGGCAGACCTATTAGAATCACACCAGGCTTCTGAATAGAGACTATGAAAGCTAGAAGATCCTGGACAGATGTCATATAGATCCTAAAAGAACACAAATGCCAGCCCAAGCTACTATATCCAGCAAAACTCTTAATTATCATAGATGGAGAAACCAAGACATTCCATGACAAAACCAAATGTATACAATATCTTTCAACAAATCCAGCCCTACAAAGGATAATGGATGGAAAACTCCAACACAAGAAGGGAAACTACACCCTTGAAAAAGCAAGAAATGAATCTTCTTTCAACTAGCCCAAAAGAAGGCAGCCACACAAACATAATTCCCACCTCTAACAACAAAAATAACAGGAAACAACAATCATTGGTCCCTAATATCTCTCAACGTCAATGGACTCGATTCCGCAATAAAAAGACACAGACTAACAGAAAAAGACTTACAGGGAAGAGTAGGGTGGAGGATGTGTGTGGTGTGGGAGAGGGATCATTAGACAAATTATTCTTGCACTTGCCATAAAACTATTACTTTGTGTACCAGTTAAACTTAAAATGAAGAAAGAAGTTAAATTTCCCTTTGAAAATAAATGAGTAGTGGGACATGTTAAATCTCCCCTGACACAGACCAGCACTGTGGACATAAGGATGCTGTGTGCATAAGTGATTGGCAGATACCAGCCCAGTCAGTCTGTCACTAAAGCTACTTCTTTAAAAAAAAAAAAAAAGTCTAAAACCCCTGCAAAGCAGCCTCATGAATATTGATTAAAAAGACAGACTGAAGCAGATGGTGGAGCCCTATGATGCCCGGATTCTGATGGAGCAGCCGGGAGGACCAGGGGTCAGCCTAAGGTAGAGGGTTAGACTGAAGGCCCATCAGAACTGTCTGTTACACTGTGCTGTCAAGGTATCATATCCAGGGTCTGCTCACATTCTCAGTAATAAGAATAGTAAGATGATATGAAAGATAGGCATGCAGGAGGAACGGACACATGGTTTATGGCTGCTTTACACTCACTGTAATCTGATCTTTCTTACTTATGTTCCCAATGGCTCTCCTGCATTCACCCCTCACAGCTGTTAGCATAAGTGGCCACATGAATGGATGCACCTAACCAACCTGACTGAGCCAAGCTCCCGGTGACGGCAATTTGATTTATTTCCACTAATGCTCTGGTGCCTATTTTCTATATTAGATTACTTTTATGGGTTGATCTCCCAGAAATGGACTTTTACTGAATCAGAGGAAAACTGTATTGTGGGTGCTGTGCTAGGGATTGAATGGAAGGCTCCATTCATGCTACACTTGCTTCCCACCCTTGAGCCACAGCTGCAGCCTCGCACTGTTAGCTGGCCTGCCTGCTCTGCCTCTCCCACGGCCCCCAGTGCGAGAGCTACTGTTCCAGCCTCTTCAGCTAACTTAGTGGATAAGTGAACATGTTTAATTTCTACCAGTGACTAGGTATTCACAATCTCAGGCATTTTCTTGGGTAGATTAGATTCTGGGCAGTTGTATAAAAGTCATCATTTACCTTTGTCAAAGCAGCAATAACTATTCATTTCTATTTACAATTTTAATCAGAAAAACATTGGACTCGGTGCTCATCGCCGCAGGTTTTGTGGCTTGTTTTTTTATTTCTTTGAAAGTGTTCATTTTACTTTTTACTGAACACTTGGGACATGCCAGCCTGATCATGTCCACAGGGAAACAAGGACAAATAGGCAGGTAAACAGAGAGTCTGTTAGCAGCGTGAGAATGTGGGGGATGAGCAAAAATGATTCTTAGGGGCTATTCATTAGCTCTGCCGTTGGATTGCCTAGCACACAAATTCCAGCATGCTGCAAACCAAATGTAGTGTCACATGCTTTTATTCAAAGGACCTGGGAGGTGGAGGTAGAGTAGTGTGATATTCAGAGTTATCCTCAGCTACACAGTGAGTTATAGGCTAGCCTTAGCTAGGGAAGAAAGGAAGGAAGGAAGGAAGGAAGGAAGGAAGGAAGGAAGGAAGGAAATAGAAAGAAGAAAAGAGATC
This sequence comes from Micromys minutus, assembly GCF_963924665.1. Taxonomy (NCBI): domain Eukaryota; kingdom Metazoa; phylum Chordata; class Mammalia; order Rodentia; family Muridae; genus Micromys; species Micromys minutus. Next base: position 33,398,197 of record NC_137984.1, on the reverse strand, counting down.
ATTTTAAAATAGAAATGAAGTTCCCCTTGTTATAGAATTCAAAGGCACCACTACATAAGTAATCTGTGTTAACATTGTAATGGCAACATTCACTGTGGTCACCTGAATGCCTTCTAGTAGACCTGCCTGAATGTTCACTTTCACTGGCAGCCTGGCCAGGGCTGGATAAGCTGCGAAGTCCATGATGGCTTTAAGAGGTTCTGCTTTCAAAAGAGGCTGGCTAAGCTACCCTTCCCATGGGGCCAGTAGAGTTGGAGAGGAAAAGCCCTATGTGTAAGCATATGTCCAGGTTGTTGCACGTAAATGGTACTTGGTTATGTCCTACTGGCCAAGCCAATCACATGCCCAAGCCCATCCTCAGTAATTAAAAGCTCTACAGAGGCCAAGTCCTATATGAAGAGCTGTGGGAAAAGCTGCTGCTCACAGATATAACCTGTGAGACTACAGGCTCCATCCAGACAGATTACAGCAGCTCTCCCATGCTAAATGACCTTTTTCCTTTTGAATCCTTAGGAATGATTGAATGGTTTTCTGCAGTTTGAGAGATACGGAGAAAACCTGTAAGAGAGGCATTCTTGCTTTGATTTCTAGTTTTAAAAAGATCACTATAGGCATCCTGTATAATACATACTAGATAAGAGGACATCTAGACACAAGACCATTTTAGCCAAAAGATCATGAAGAAAAGAAAATTCATTTGGGAAATACCAGCAGTAACAATAAAAAAAAAAAAAAAAAAAAAAAAAAACTTGTTGAGTGCCAATCACTAGCCTGAGGTGCTATAATTCCATCCTTATCAGGACAGTTTACATAGGAGTGCTCAAGTCTGTTTTACTTTATTACTTACAAGTTACAAATACATTTTAATACATTACTGATAGATGAGACGTTGATTTTGAAGCAGCTTCCTGTCATCAATAATAGCGTGCTATAAAGCCATGTCATAATCTTCCTGCCTCCAACTTCCAATAGATGGAATTCTAGGAGACTGCCAAAGTGCCTGCCTCAGCTCTGGTTTGTACATAGATCAAGAGAATAAGACTAAACGGGCAAGCTTGTGAGAGGGTTGGACCCTAATTCTTCACCCATTTGAAGCCAAAGTCAAACCTATGTGAGCAGAGGCCAACGTGGTGATAATCTTGTTCTTACTTGGTTGAGCTTCCAGAAGCTCATGAGTTCATGAACTCTGGTTCATGAGTACTAGGATACAGGGAACAAGAGAAATGCACAAAGTCAAGTGACTCAGGGTCTTTAGCAAAACACTGTCTGACTGCTGCTCCACTAGAAACAAGCCTTGACATCAGGACTGGTCTTCAGCAGAGATTGCAAGTCCAGAGAGTTGGTTGGACCAAGCAGAGAGGATGTATGATAAAACACAATTTAAATAGTTCACTTCTTGATCTCTCTCTCTCTCTCTCTCTCTCTCTCTCTCTCTCTCTCTCTCTCTCTCTCTCTCTCTCTCTCACACACACACACACACACACACACACACACACAAGCGCGTGCACTCACACAATCTCTGTCCTCCCCTCCTCATTTCCCCCTTTCAACTGGCTCTTGGTGGGTGGGTTACTCTTCTGAAATGCCTACTTCCTCCCTCTTTTGTTTTTCTGTCTTGGTCCCTGGGGAGAGTGGAAATTAGCTATGTGTGATGGGTGTACAGGAGGCAGGGTTTGGTCCTCAGCCAAGAGGAACGAATCCCCCACAAGAGTAGCTGAAGTATCATCATCTCAACCTGCCTTCTTGGAGCAGAAAGGGTTTCATTGTTCCTTCAGCATTCCAAACCACAAAGTCACGAGTTTCAGAACATCCTTGATTACACCCAAATAAATCTCTCAAACCCATTCAATGATCAATGAATACATTTAACCTGGAGACCGGGGACTAGACAGGAGATAGTAAGGTAGATGGGACATAGACTGAAATACATAGCAAGTGAAGGTAGATGGCTGTGGAGAGTCAGGTGAAGGTAGTGCATAGAAAGGGAGATAGATTTTTGTCCTGTCCTTAAAGGATGATATGGAGAGACACTTTCTGGTGCTTAAGCAGCAAGTGTGGTTGGGGATCTAGCTGTTCTGTAGGAGGCAAAATTAACAGGTTTTGGCCAACATAAAAAACAAAACTTAGTTTTGGTTTTTTAAAATGAATTTATCTCTTTCTCAGATGATCTCTTTTCCAAAACCAATGTCATTAAGTGAAACCATTGTTGACATATTATGTGCTTAGTCTAGTATAGATTACTGGAGAGTTTTCTAGAAACAATGGCTTTGCTGAACAACCAAGCCAAAAGATGCTGCATCTTGAGAGCTGTACCCAGAATCAGCAAGACAGGAACATGGCATATTTTTCACTAGCTTCTAACATTGGAGACAGGGACGTAGCACACTCTCCACTGGCTTATAACACTTCTATCCAGCAATGGACATCCAGTCTGATGGATAAGTCTCATGAAAATACCATAGATCCCGTGTGTAGACACAGGGACATTCTTGCTCTTAATTGTCTGTGTACATAGAATTAGTGCAAATTTTCCTTAGAATTTCCCGCTCAGTCTTATATAACTTTGAACCTCTACATCACCCCATCCACGCAGTCCACACAGTATTTCTTGCCTCTTTGGATATGATAAGTATTAACTCTAAAAACCTTGTTTGGTCATTGGACATCTTGCAGAAAATTTAACTGGTGTAGACACCTGCCTAGCGCGTGCGCTGACATTCTCTGCCTTCTATTCTGACAATTATTAGATGATTGCTTTAAAGCTATTTTTTGAAGGGAGGACTTGAAAGAGGGGAAAGGATCAATCGCTGTTTAGCCGGCTAGACCAGCTTTGATATACAGTAACCAAAAGTCATTCTCGCCACACCACACAAGGGTTAGGTGAGCAGAGCCTGTGATCTCAGCTGAATTCTTAATACATGATGGGCTGTCTAGCATCCCCACACAGAGGATGTAATTCAGGCTGTAATAAAAGCCTAGTGCCCCACTGCTGGTGCCACACACAGCAGACTTACTATATACCCTCTATTGTAGTTTTTTGGATGAAAGGCAAAGTATTAGATTATGTCCTACCTGCCTTTCAATGGCTACTTAACCAATCCGTCATCCTAATTAGCATCTGAGTAGATAATGGGGCCACACTATGGACTTTCCCTAGCTTTCCTTTGGAAGCAACTTCTGTTGCTTCCAAAACTATTGTCCTCTGGTGGTGATAAAGTAATTATTCATATAACAAGGTAAACATGAGGCTATCCTCAAAGGCCTTGGGACATGTCTGCCATCTCATTGTATTAGCCATCAACTGGAATCACAGAATACAGTTGAACAAGGTCTCAGATAGCTTTGTGTGTGACATTTGCTGAAGAAATGCTCATTGGCTGAAAGAGTCCATAGATAACCTAGATTCTCATCCCCCAGCCACTTGAACAATAATGCACTTGCCACCTCAGCAGACATATTATATAATCAATACTTAAATGGCCATTATTGCTGTTGGGCATTAGAAAAATGCATTCAAGGGTCAGAAGAATCTCCCGGAGACTCACTCTGTCAACTAGCCTCATCCCTAGGGAGTGCATCCTTCTGACTGCAGCAGGGGCATTGACAGTCTTCTGAGGGTTTGTGTGGAGGTGTCATTCCTCCTACCCCAGGCTCCCAGGTACAGGGAACACACTTGCTGAGGAATCCAAGCAGTGTTCAGGGGTCTGAATGACTACTTCTCTTCTGCTTTGTTTCAGGGCCTTTCTCTAAATCCCAGATGTCATGAAAAGCGAGGATGGAAGCCCTCTATCCTCAGAACCACATGACAAACACTTTACTAGTTGGTTAAAAGGAAGCTGGAGAGTATACATATTAAAATCTGGAATACACACACACACACACACACACACACACACACATATTGAGTTATATTGAATATAAATCAATGTTTTTTGGGGTAAAGAGATGAGCAAAAGTATCTGATCATTTTATTCAGTAGCTGTGAGCTAAACTGATGAGAAACACAGATAGATAGGTAGATAGAAAAGAGAGAGAGGAGAGGGGAAGCATTTTTTTACTCAAATAACAACTTTGAGGCTCAACTCTCAATATTATGTTCTCTGAATCTATATATATATTTTTAATTTTAGAAAGTAGCCCTCTTGCTGACTTTTCCAGAGAGTTTGTTCTTATTGTCTACTCTGAGTCATCAGTACAAAGCTGGATTTTTTTAAGAACATGTTTTTCATGTTCCTCTTAAAAAAAACACACACACACAACTTCCAAATATCACTAGACTGTATCTCACCCAAAAAGAGCACAGCTTGGAGGGTTAGTTAGTGTAGCGAGAACTCACATACTAAATGCCGACAAAAGGTCTCTTCACCACTCCCCAATCTCAAAAAATTCTTTAAGCTTGCATGATTTGTAATCAGCTGCATCCAGGGTCAGAGATCAAAAATAAACGGTGGGCCACAACACAGAGAGCTTTTTAAAAAAATGTCACATTCTCTCCTTCTCAGCATAAGAAATGGGCAGCTTGTTCAGGGCAAATCATTGTTTGAACTGAGGATTTTATTATTAATCTCTGAAGACTGCTGAATTTAGGGTCACGGTGAGGGTTGATTAGGTACAAGGTGCACAGAGCTCTGCTCCGTCAATGCTATTGAAAGAAGCAAGTAATTGAGATTCAGAATTGGTCTTGGATTGAAGCTCACTCCATTACCGACCATTTTCAATTTCAGCTATACAATAAACAGCAAGCTTGGCGAGGAAATTAGTACATTTGGTAATGTATTGGAAGAGATGGGTGGGTCTTTGACAAGATGACACTTATCACTAAAGCTTCAGCTAATGAAACCCTTGAGTGGTATCTACGTTTGACATATTTTGACATTTTTTGAAATCACATCCAGTGTTTTTTTTCCCCCACAATGTTCTTCCTTCGGGGGGGGTCATCCATCCATCTTTAAAATGAGTGATGGAGTACTACAATATTACTGGAAAAAAATTAGCTCAAGGCTGCCAGCCACGGCCAAGCAGAGGGGCAGGGTACTTCCCGAAAGGCAGCAAGAGCAACAGATTCCTAATATGAATTCTATTCACAAGAAGCTGCCGTGTTTCCAAAAGCCTTGGGGTTCCAGGGAGGCTTATTTTATCATGCTTCCTCTAAAAGTCCCTTCTACTGTAAAATGTGATCTCATTAATGTCACTACAATTCACATTGCTGGGGGAAAAATCGTCCAATTTGGGGTAATTATTTCCTGAACAAAATAGTTTTCTGTCTTGGTCCCTTCCACCTTTCCCTTTCTGCTTGCAAAGAAACTGTGTCTTCATGCAGGTGTGACTTTTAACAGAGAAAATAACGAAGGGAGAGAAAATGATGGAGACCAGGAACCCCTACCAAAAGCAGCGGAGGAAGGAAGGAAGACTGCGGGGACAGGGGACACAGCATCAGTGGGAGAAGTCCAAATAAAAACAGAGTCACGGGAAAGGGACAGTTTCTGGCCTCAGACTGCTTCTGACTAGATCACAACCAGAGTTCTCTCCCTACAGCATTCATGATTACGGGTAATTAAATGCTGTTTTATTGCCAAGTGGCCTAGAAAATGCAAAACTGAAAGAAAGAAAGAAAGAAAGAAAGAAAGAAAGAAAGAAAGAAAGAAAGAAAGAAAGAAAGAAAGAAAGAAAGATGCTTTCAAACTGACCAAAAATTTAGGTTTACACATTCTGAGGAATGGTTTTTCTTATTTACTTTGGTGTGTGTGTGTGTGTGTGTGTGTGTGTGTGTGTGTGTGTGTGTGTGTGTGTGAGCGAGTGTGTGTGAGCAAGTGTGTGTGCACGCGCGTGTGCGCATGCACATTTCTTCCTGAGTCTGGGTGGAATTATTATGCATTCAGATATTTTAAATCTCTCTCGGCTCTATTGTTCCTGGGTGTTTTTCATCCAGGGCTGAGGGAACAATTGTAACAAAAATACAAAGCGCTCTAAATGGGGGGCTTCCTGAACCCCGCGGGATGAGGCCTTTGCAGTGGTGGGCCAGCCGGGTGGTCCCTGACAGTTGTCACTTACCCACCACGAGGAACAGGTCACCTTGAGGTTGAGAAGGGGGAAAAGACGCAAGAAAGAGTGTGAGGGGGCAAAGCCGAGCTGAGAAGAAAAGCAGCTTTGTACAGGAAAGATAGTCTCAACGAATTCAAAACACAGAGGGGACTTTTTTAACCTCTACTCTGTAGGTGATTTCTTTAAACCCTTCATAAGACCCCCACCCTTTATCACTTTCATAATCCAAATTTAAGACTCCTAGATCCTGGAGTTAAGGAAAGGGGGATTAAAAATAAAGTTCTGTATTAGCTTTGGGTCTTAATGATCACCATTATAAATGGCCATATCCGACATTTTCCTGAATGCTAACTTTCTTCCCTACTCCTTAAGATAATTTAAAAATAATTTTCCCATCATGATAAAGTGCAGTGGGCACTGTGGTGTTGTGCAGGGAACCTCTCTTCCCCATGCACCGACACCCTCCTTAGGGCACAGGAGGAAAATCAGTTTAGTAAACTGGCTTTAAAGACTGGGCTCAGTCACCTGGTTTCAAGAACAATGTGATTCAGCTGGATTTTTTAATCTGGTTGGCTGGTTGGTTTTTGGTTTTGTTTTTTTTTTTTTTTACTCCAAGTTTAATTTAACTTTTTTTGGACAGACCTATAAAATGCTGAACTAAAAGCTATGAATTAAATCTGTATAGAGCGTGGGGGAAAGTAAAGAGTAGTACATTACCAATTTAAAAATACAAAATTTTATGTTTTTAAAACTTCTCTCTGCTTCGAACCAGGAACAACAAGGACTCCGTTTCCTTAGAAAAGACAAAGGCAGCGAGGGCCTACCACATAAGAGATGACGGAGCATGGGTCCACTGCTGGGAAGCAGAATACATAGGATACAGCAATTGGAAAAGAAATGTGTGTTAGGGCAAAATGAAGCAATGAAACTCTTAGGAACCTTGAATCCCCAAACCGTCTACTTACCCTAATACACTTAAGGACACCCAAAAGTTCAAACCAGAGGACTATAGCACAGACCAAAGAATCTCTTCTTTCCTATGCAAAATATTATTCCACAGTAAAAATGACCCGTTCTTTCCTTGTCCAGTTAGACAAATGGTTTGATAATAAAAGAACCTTGAATACACCCCAGCTGGATTTACCTATCACTAATTCAGAAAGCTCCGTATAATTTAGTGTTCTGCCTGTGTCTCTGCTAACAAATTATTTAATCCCCAAAGCAGCAATCATTGGTAGCAACTCTGGTACCAATGTCAAAGGAATAAGAAAACATGGTTTATAAAACAGGGCAAAGGCTGTTGTGTGTTGTAGTCCCACACATCACAGGAAGAACATGTATGTGTACCTGTGTGTATGCGTGTGCATGTGTGTGACTTCATATGTACACACTCCAAAGGGTATGTTGGTACAGAAGGTATATTTATTGCTTTATTAGCAATGGATTTGGGGGGTCTATATTCTCAAGGGCAATACAAAAATAGCTTTGAGAAACAGAATAAATCGAAGTCCTAGATTAATATATTTGGTTTAAATAATTTTCTACAATAAATTTCATGTTTATGTATGAAAATGCTGTGAAGTGTTTTTCCATATGATACTAAACATATCCCCCAAATTATAATATCTAAAATGCATTAGATTATTATTACAAGATCATCTGAACATGCGCCTATTTACAGAATTAATCAAATACATAATGTATTTTTCATTTCTTATGAGCCATAAAGAAAAGAGCTGTTAACAACTATTTCTCAGTTCACATTATCAGCTCACTTTAGCCAGTTATGTCTGTGGTGTGTACAAGAATTGGATGTGTCTATCACTTCCTCCTCAAATCATCTCCAGGTTTACTCAGAAGATGAAGGCACAAAAATGTGAAGTAGCCTTTAGTAATAGAGCATTTAAACATACAGACCTTCTGTTAAGAGCCAAGCGATCACTTACTCTCGGGACTTTGACCAGTTACGGGTCTTTGCGTTAACTGTTGTCCTCTGCACAAAGAAGCTTCTCTGACCAAGGCTGAGTGAATTGAGGATTCCCCAGATGTTCACAGGCCCTAGACTGACCTCTCTCATCCTTCTGCACCAGTAACCCCTAGTACAGCCTTATTGCAAATAGAAAGAGAGCAGCGTCCAAGCACAGTGTTCTGAAGATTGCTGGGAGCTCATACACACTGACTTCATCCTGTTGTGTTAAACCTGCTGTAGGCGAGCCGTATCATGGATCAGAGGTGGAGCGGCTAAGGATACGTAATAAAGACTGGGTGCATAAACAGTTAGGAGTAACAGTGAGATTATATCACAAGACTCATTTCCCACCCTTCCATGAAACGACATGTTTCCCTAATTTCCAGGAAGGCAATAGCTTGACTAGGTGTCTGCTCACAGCATCACAGCACAGGCCCAGGATTTACAGAGAACTTTAAAATTTATCCCAGAGACTGCTCCCTTTTACTGAGAGAAGAAACAAAGTAAAAGCCATCCTTTATCAGAGCATCTCTGAAATCTGAAATCTGCTCATTACGGGGCCTCTGCATCAGGCAGGTGAGATACTCAATAGTCAGGTTCATTCTGCCCTATGATGTCATAATACTTCACGGTACCTCGGACTCCACTCCAGGACATACCTTCCTTTTGCATTTGGCAAGGTCCCCACGACCTGAAATTTTCTCTTCAGTTACCTGCTTTTCTGTTTTATTAAGCTGTTAACTGCACAGGTAATGAGGTCTATCAGAGCATGGCAGGCTCCAATCTCCCAAGCCCTCCTCTTCACCCTTCCCAATTTCTGTGAAATCTTTTATTTTTAGCTTGACATTGTGTGCGCTGGGTAAGACTGGGTGTGTGTACCTTGTGTGTGTTGTTGTTTGTGCATATGTCTGTGTGTTGTATGTGCACACATGCTTATGTTGTAGGTGAACACACATTTTCTAACGTGTGTACGCATGTGCTGCATATGCACATGTGTGTTCTAGTGCACAGGTCTATGTGAATGTACATTGTGGCCAGAACAGGGCATTCAATGTCCTGCTTTATCACTCTCTGCTTCATTCTCTTCAGACGGGGTCCCTCACTGAATCTGGAACTAGGGTGCCTGCCGGTATGCCCCAGTGATACCTTATGTCATCGCTACCACAGAGCAAGGCTTACAGGCACATGCAACCATGCCTGTGTTTTCATGTGGGAGACAGAGATTTGAATTTAGGTCCCCATGGTAGCTCTATAAGTGTTGTGGATTTTATCTATGCTGTGTGTGCATAACTGCTTTGTATATCATTGTATATGTACACGGACATGGCCTTTTGCAGAATCTTTATCTCCCTTTGTTTACATTTGGTGTTATCCTTCACAAGCTCTTCTGTATGTCTCCAGTGGATACATGGAGACATCTCTTAGAACATAAGTGAAGAGTGAGTTGTTAGAGTGCTATTCATTTTCAGGTGTGGGGTTTGTTTAGATGGAAACAGCGCAGTAATATTTCAACCAGGAATACTGAAGAGTGCTGTTTGATTCAGGCACTGCGAAGCACTTGGTACTATCAGACTAATACAGTGGGTCTTGCTGATTTTTGTGTGTGTGTGTGTGTGTGTGTGTGTGTGTGTGTGTGTGTGTGTGTGTGTGTTTGCAAGCTAATTTTATGCCTCTTTTTGAAATATCTAGATACCTTTTTGGCTCATTTTTTGATTGAATAATGGGTAACTTCATATTGGTTTTTAGAAGAAGACCTTTTTGTAACTTTGGATCCTGGGCATTTGCAGCTTAATAAAACTTAAAATTTTTGTCATATTATTCAACAGGCAAAAGCAGTTTAATATTTTATTCTATTGGAGCTTGAAATATTTCAGTGTGGTTTTTATCCTCTTCTCAAACTTAATAACTTGATTAAATTAAAGTAAATCAGCTTGTATTACTTTTTAGTATTTTTAGTTAAAAATACTCCCTTGTGCTTTAAAAAGAGTGACGCATTTCTGCCTTTGAAATGGTTTGCTAGACAAATAGAAACTTACATACATGGATCTACTAGTATTTTATTTTATGGTTCAGACATCTTAAAACTTACATAAACCATCCTTACATACACAAAAGTCATGACCATACTTTTCTGGTGAGAAGTGAAATGTTTTTCTCATAGAATTTATGTGTATGGTTGAAATATCAATTAAGTTTCATTGTTATCAACTTGAAAGAAATCAATGGTCCACATTTTTTAATTGTATCTCAGCCTGTCTGTTTTTGTATTAAAAGAACGTAAATGTCTACATTCTCTAATTGGACAAAAATTCACTTTGCCCATTTTTGCATGATTTTCCCCCTCTGGAAATCTTGCCAAATTTTCCCACTGGTCAGAATAATGGCTTCCTTTCAGAGGCACTTCCAGAGTGCCCTCTCACCTGTGAGGAGAGCATGTGGCTCTCTCATGTCCTAATCCTCCCTCCTTTTATTGATCTGGCCCCTCCTTTCCCTGCTGGTAGTTTGATGGGAGTTTTTAGCCTGGGTATTAGTCTCTTGATTTTGGTGGTGAACAGAAGCCTTGGGCATTTCACTGTTGGACAGGATGCTTGCTGTAGCCTTTTCATTTCTCCTCCGATTCCCAGCGTAAGGACAGCTTTAAATATTTTCCTTATAGTAATATACATGACAGGAATCTACCATTAACAAATTACCATAATTTGATGAGATTTTTATTGTTATTCCTCTCCAAATATTCTTAATATCAAATGTCTGTCAATTTCAAAACGAGCACTGAAGGTTGAGGGCAGCATCTGCTTTCCTAGTCTGCAGAAAGAATTTCTGTAAAAACTGATGTTTCTGTTCTCTGAGTTTATCAAAGGGCACTACATACCAAAGAACCGGAATCTGTTCCTTCCCTCCTGCACTTCAAAGCTATTTGCTGTTGACTTGATTTTTATGTAGTCACGGGATTGTAGTTTATCAGTCCTTTTGAGTTCATTTGGTCATTTTTGATTTTTTAAGATCTAACCAAATTTTGAAATTCACTAAGGTCCAGTTCTGCAGGCTCTGCTCTTATAAGAAGGGATGTGTCTAGGAGAGGGCGCTATCTTCCTTTAACCCAAATGCTTTATCTGTATCTGAATGTATAATATTCATTTTGAGTTTTTTTTGAATTGTCTCCTAGATGTATACCTTAATTTTCCATATATTAGCTTTTATTACCATATACTAACTACTTAAACAATGGGTTTCATTATACTTTATATGCATATGTATTTTTAGTATGTGCATATGATGTACCTCTATCATATTCAGCACTTCCTCCCGATCTTTTTGCTTTTACTTACATTTTATTTATCTACTATTTATTTACTTATTTATCCATTTATTTATTTATTGTGTGTGTTAGTGTATGTACAGATACACATGAGTATGTGTGCACTAGTATGTGCATATGCCCAGGAGCATGTGTAGAAGTCACAGGACCCCCACATCCTTCTACCACACAGATCCCAGGGTTCCAACTCAGCTGTTCCAACTTGGTGGCAGGTACCTTTCCCATGAAACCATCTTGTTTATGCCCTGCCCCATATTTTTCCACAACAGACTTTTAGCTTTGTAAGTCACCTGATTTTGTTTTGTAGTTTATCATTTATGGTCTAGTTTCTGAAATCACTGTGAGACCGTTGGAATGGGCAGGATTCCAAGCAACAGAGTTGTAGAGGTTTGATGCGGAGCTGCTACATCTAGACACCAGAAGGGTCTCCCTGCAGCACGGGATATATTCACCATCTGGAAATTCTTACCCTTAGTTTTCTGACAGCTTGCGTTTCTTAGGTACTTTTCTTACTCCTCTTTTAAAATGAGTTTAATATAGGCATTTATTATAAACCCTATATAGTCTCACAATTCAATATTGAATAATAAAGCTTTTCATCCACATAACATTAGAATTTCTAGTGAAAATGGCAAAATAAATAGATGGCGTAGGGTACAAAATTGCATATGATTTCCCAAGCTATAAGAAAAAAAAATTTCCACTCAAAAGCAAAATCCATCTAGATACAGTAGCCACATGTCTTCGGTCCCAATACTCTGAGGGTAGAGGCAGGAGGATCATGAGTTCAAGGATAGCCTGGGCTACAAACCTCAACTATGTTTCAAATACATAGCAAAGAACAGAAGGTTTTACAAATTTATATCTCATATAGTAAAGCAGTTCTGATATTAAGTATGGAGACTTGGCTGACCTAACCCTGTGCACTGTCCTCAGCCCCTCCCTGGAAACAGTCTAACCTGAAGGGCTCAGTCCTCTGAAATCCTAGAAATCAGCCAGAGGAACTCTATCCATTTTCATAAAACCTCAAGAGGCAACCTCACAGCCCACTTCCAGAACTGTGCAGCTAACTCTACTCAACAACTCCACCCAGATTAACCATTTAACAGCTTACCCTAAGCAAGTTATAACTTGGAGGCTCTGAAAAGTCACTCAAGAAGTCTTTAGACAATGATATATATTGTATCTGAGACTACTGGACCCCTGAGCTTAAGGAGCACTGGAAAAAGCCAGCCTCACTATCTTGGAAGGATTAAAACTCTGCCCAAAGGCCTCAGCTCTCCGTGGAGTCTGCTTCTGGTCACAGAAAAACCCACCGGGCAAGAGGAACGGATTAGGAACACTGCCTGTGACTTCATCCTAAATGAGATGTCTTTATCAAGTACCTCCCCTCCAGGATCAGGGACTTATGTGGAATAGGAAGGAGAAGAAGAAGACAAAGAGAAAAAAAGTAGGAAGGCTAGCAGTGGTAGATGACTCCAAGGAGGGCATCTCCCAGATACAGATGATTAATAACACATTGAACTCAGAGCCTGTGACAGCACACACAGACCTGTACAGGTTCAAACCCAACACAATCCCAGTACGGAGAAGGGAGAACAGGCACAAATTCCAGCACCTAACCAAGACAATGTTTACAATCGCCATGTGTTGGGAAATGGAAATTCAGATTTCTCCAGCAGAGTATCACTGTATATTTCAAGCACAATCCAGGGCAAGCTCCATGTCCCGGAGTACTGGGCCATCACAAAAACTGCCCCCCCCGTGTGTGTGTGTGTGTGTGTGTGTGTGTTGGGGTGCTTTTTGTTTTGTTGTTTCACCTTGTTTTGGTATTTTTGTTTTATTGTTTTGAGACAGATTTTGAACTTAAATTGGTAAGAAAGTGGGGAGGAAAATCTGGGAGGAGTAGGGTGAGGGGGAAAACATGATCAAATATATCATATGAAAGCAGTTTTAATAAAAAAAATAATGAACTAATTTGAGTTAATAGTTAATATTGTTTTCAGTTTATTTCAATAGCTAAAGAAGCATATTTCTAACTTTTGGATTGTTCCAGATAATAGACAGCTGCAAATTCCTAGCTACTTAAAGAAAACCTGAAAAAATTCAATTATCTGGTCAGCCTCCTGGAATGGCACAAGCACTCATCCTCAGCCTCTGTCACACTGGTGTGGGTTCCCAGAGTGGGACAGGAGATTGAATGGTGCACAGTGTGTGCGATAGGAATGAGACCCCAGTCCTGGAGGAAGGCAGCAGGCATGCTTAATTACTGAGCCATCTCCCCAGGTCCCAGTTATTTGCTTTATGTGGGCTCTTAAAATGGTTTAAAAAATTGGCACTAGATTTACTTTCTTTATGCTACCATTGATTTTCTATCTCAATAAGATGGTCTCTGGAATCACCCTTTGGCTATAGTTGACTTTTATGGAGGGAGATAAATAGCCATTGTTAAATTGATACTCATTTACTACCCCCCCTTCTTGTTCACTTCTCTCCATCTTCCTTTCACTTCTCACATATATAAGCATGTATTATTTTTAAAAGATGTATTTATTATTCTATGTGTCTGACTGTTTTGCCTGTATTTATGTATGTGTACCACATGTGTACCTAATAGCTAAGGAGGTCAGGAGAGGGTATTGGCTATCCTGGAGCTGGCTGACTTTACAGTTGTGGGTTGACACGTGGGTGTAAAGAACTGAACCTGTGTCTTCTGGAAAAGCAGCAAGCGACTAGTGCTCTTACTTCTGAGCCATCTCTCCAGTCCACCAATTGATTTTTCTTTACAACCTAAAACTAACAATATCTTATTTTATTTAGCCATAAATCAGTAAGTGACTCAATATGAAAAGTGAGTTCATTTGTTGTGTTATTCATTTAAACAACGAGTACATATTTTATACCAACCAGTAATTTATTAACTGGCCAATAAATACCCAGCACTATTAATATTGGTAAGGACTTAAGAACAGAATATAGAGTATGTTCTTGTTTGGAAAAGAAAGCAAGGAAAATGTGCAACATCTGCAATATAATCAAGAGATCAAGTCTAAGAATACACAGGATACAACAACAACAACAACAAAACCAATAGCAACTATTCTTCAAAATAATAGAACGATTTCTAATTCTAGATAAAGAAATGGTTCCCTAAACCCAAAAGACATTTAGACCCCCAAATAGACATAAACGGAGAAAAACTTTCTATGGCATATTATGTGCAAGACATCAAAACATAAAGCAAAGAAATAATGTCAGAAGCTTTAAGGGGAAAATGCTAACTCACCTACAAAGGCAGAAACATTAAAATAATATCAGGTCTTTCTCGTGAGCAATCTAAAAGCTACAAAGGCAGGGAACACTCTATTTCAAGCCCTGAACACAAATAACTGCCAACCATGATTGCAATGCCCATCAAAGCTATCTTCCGAAATTGGCAGGGAAATAAGGACATTTACAGATAAATACAAACTAAGTTATGGCCACCAAGTCAGAATACTTAAAGGCTCCCTTTACAGAGGAGAGAAAAAAAACTGTTGATCATAAGGAACATAGAGAAGAATAAATCTCTTGAGAGGCATAGACAAACAAAGGAGAGCAAGGCAGGAATCCATCATGCCTAACTCAGTAAACCAGCAAACCTCAAACACCGAGAAGAGGGGAAGAAAATGTTAATTAAAGTAGAAAACAGCAAACAAAATCACAGGAATTAAAAGGCCCCTCAGGAAGGAGCTCGATGTAAATGGTCTCATCTTATAACAAAGAAACACAGATCAACTGGATTAATAGATTTAAAAACTAGATCCAACTGTCCGTTGAATCATGAAAACACACCTCATTGATAAAGACAGATACAAAGAGTTAAAGCACAAAAGTCAATCAATAAAGTGACTGGAAGCCAAAACCTAACCAGCATAGCCACTGGTCTTTGTTCTGCATTGCTGGGGATCAATCACGGGTCCTTGTACATGCTAGGCAAATGCTATGACTGAGCTACACCTTCAACCATCTTTTTGTTTTTCCTTAGACTAGGCTTTCCTGTGCCTCTTAGGCTGTTGATTTTCCTCAGGAGTGTGGTCCATGCGGAGGTGTGTGGCTATACACCAATGAGCATATGAGGAAACTCTGATCGAACTCATAGATTATGGGGTAGGGGAAGACCGGAAATTAGAGGTTTGGAAGAAGTTGAAGGTGATGGGGTAGATAGGATTACTATATAATTATATAGTAATTATATATTACATGAAAAATTCCCAAAGAATAAATAGAATAAAAAATTTTGAGGAAATATGACTATAATAAATCTATAGGCAACGACCATTTGGTTCCTAATTTTCATGAAATAAACATATCTGGGCATAAAAAGTCCTACAGGTTGTGGTACAATAATAGAGGGTGAATTTAGTGTCCATTTTCATTTTTAGATAGATCATACAAATTAAAAATCAACAGACTTCAGACTTATTAGGCTTAATAAAAATAGAGTTAATAGTTATCTACAGAATTTCCCATCCAACAAATACAGAAAGCCTACATATGGAACTTTCTCTAAAATAGACCATATACTAGAGCACCAAAACATCAACAAGTACAACAGAGGGCAAATAGTTTCTTGTATCTTTCCAAATTACAATGGAATAAAAGAAGAAAACAATAGCCAGAGTGATCACCAAATTGAGCAGCAACTGGAGACCAAATAGTACATTTTGAATGAGCAGTAAAGTCACTGAAGAGATTGGAAAGAATCTAGAATAAATGGACATGTAGGTGTGAGCTAGAAGAACTCTTGGGGATACCAAAGGCAGCTCTGAGATGAGTTTGTAGTGATGAGTGCTCACCTTGGGCTGGAGTGGAAGGTCAGGGCATAGCTGCCCTTCCACAGGACCCAGGGCTAATACACAGTCCCTGCACAGCAACTCATGATCACCTGTAATGCTAGTCCCAGGGGACCTAAATTCTCTTCTGGCTTCCATGGTACTATATGCACATGGTACATAGACATACACATGCAGATAAAACATTCACATAAAATAAAAAATAAAAAATTGAGATATCTCAAGTAAATAACTTAATAGTGCATCTCAAGTTCTTAGGAAAAACAAAAAACAAGCCAAACTCCAAAAGTAGGGGATAGCAAGAAAAATAAAGATCAGGATAGAAATTAATGAAATGGCAACCAAAAGATCAATACAAGTCAAGGAGTAGGTTCATTAAAGAGACAAACAAGAGGTACAGTCCTCTAGAGAAACTAAGTAGAAAGTGAGAATGAAGACATAAATTAATAGAATTAAAGGTGGAAAAGAGGGATTTACAACTGATTCCTGTGAAAATCAAAGGATCACTAGGTAATTATTTGAAAAATAAGACTGCAAAAAATTTACACATGAGACAAGGGTGGTTGCTCTCAGTGTTCTTACTCAATACAGCCCTCAACGTCTTAGCAAGAGCTAAGTTGTTCAATGACTCTAGAGGTGTTCTCTGAAAGGCCAGAAACCCCTGAGGCCTGATAAACACTTCCAGTGATTTAGCAAGAGACAAATTGAATGCCCACGAGCAAAGGCAGCCACTGTGGAAATCAGCATGAAGGTTTCTCAAAAAACTAAAAATAAAACCACCATAGGATGTTGCTGTATCACTCTTAAGAACCCAAGGGTTCTAAACCAGCACACCAGAGGCTTACCTGTGGGTGTTTACTGATGCTAGATCCACAATGGCTAAGGAGAAGAGTCAGCTTACAGGTCCACCAACAGAGGAACAAATGACAGAAATGTATGAAGAACCACTTGTACACACAGTGGAATTCTTTCCAGCTATGAGAAGTGAAATAAGGACATTTTCAGTAAAACGGGTGGAGCTGCAGTTGATGTGTGAGTCCTGCACTCTGTTGCTTGTATTCGGTTTCACTGACATACAGGAATAAATAGGCACCAACAGGCAGAATACTGTGGTGGTCAGATGCTTGGGGGACAGATCTAGATGCAGGGATGAGCCAGCCAGGCTAGTAGAGAAAGCATCTCTGGAGAGCATCCCCTCTCTTTCCCTCTTTTCCTTCCTTTCCTTCTTTTTCTTTCTTTCTTGTTAAAGTTTCACTATGTAGCTCTGCTGTCCTAGTGCTGACTATGTAGACCACACTGGTTTTGAACCCACAGAGCCTCACCTGACTCTGCCCACGCCACCCCATCCCCAGTGCTGGGATTATTTTATCTATCTCTTATCTATACTCTTTACAGTTATGTTCCAAAAGCCTCAGACCCAATAGAGAATCATAGAACCAGTGAAGAACGTCATAGTCACTAGTCGTAGTCAGCATATGCTATGGAACTAGGATAGTGTGTTCCTGGTCTAGGGGTTCTGTTCCAAAAATACATACCATGTGTTAAAATCCTAACATGGGGGTCCCTTTCACAGAGACACAAAAACTAACCAGAAGCCTGCCCACTCCTCCCCTGCTTCTGACTCTATCTCTGCTTCTCGGTGTGTCTGTTTGTCTGTCTTGTCTATGTCTCTCTGTCTCATCTCACTCTCTCTGTGTGTGCATGTGTGTGTAGCTCCCTTCTCCCTTTCTAGGTCCCTATTCTTCCTTTTTTGCTTGAGTTTCTCTTCCCATTGGTACTTCATATCAACAGCCATTCTGTTTTTAAATGCTTGTTGAATATATTTATTATACACAGTGCTGTGTACATAGGGTATTTCCATACAAGTGGTCCTGTAAGTCACCCACATTTCTCCATCTACTCTTTTCCCTCTTCCTCCTGTTGCTTTTTGTCTCCTAACCTGTTCCGGGCTTACTATCCTACACACACATGTGCATTCTTCCTAGCTTTTCTTTATACCTGTTCCCACTCAAAACTCACCCAAAATTTGATTCGACACAGAGAATAGTACCATGTGTCAGGAGCTACTGCAGCAATGGCTTTCAATACCATTTCCCTCATGTGCACTCATATGGTCCACTCAAGAAATACAGTAGCAGAATACTCAGAGAAGATGTCCAAATAACCTCCACATATTGCCTGATCACACACACACACACACACACACACACACACACACACACATACACACACACACATACACACACACATACACACACACACACACACACACATACACACACACATACACACACATACACACACACATACACACACACACACACATACACACACACACACACACACACATACACCCTGTTCAAACTTCTAAATCATAAACTCACTCCAGACGTACTTCTATTTCTTTTGATCTTCTCTCCCCAGATTAGCTCAGCCATGACCCGTGAAACCACTCTGAGCAGGGCAGCTGGCGAACTCATCAAGATCTCATCTCTGTCCCTTGGAGAAAATCAGAGAGCATGTGAGAAGGCCAGAGGGCCGGGCTGGGCTCCCGATTCACAACAGCAGTGTCTCACAAGGAGGCATGAGGTGATAATGCTACCTCAATTTTTATTCTTTTGTAAATTGCCTTTTGGATCTGTCAAAGGAGCCACCGAGATGAGCTCTGTCTTCCCAGTGGCTTACAATAGAAGAGAAGGGGCCGTAATCACCCCCAGGTTAAAGGCGGTAGGAGCCAGCAGGACTGGATAAGCAGAAATGCACCTGTGTGCTTAGCGAGGGCCTTACTGGATGCTATGCAGAGTTACAGTACAGGCACATGGCCTGAGCTGGGCTGTGAGCCACACAGTGTCCTTCTTGTTCTAGCACCCGAGTGACAAAAAGTTTCCATGTCCGGGTTTCTGAAAAATAAGGCATCAAGCAGGGCTGACAGCAGCCAAGATGACTGAGGGGAAGCCAGTGCACACAATCGTAAATTCTAGATCTGAATACAGTGAAGTATGCCACTCTAAAAGTGGGCAGGGTTTGCTAGGGCCTGCACAGAGCATGGGGGTGAAGGTGGCATTGAAGCATGCCTAGATGTCACCCTTCTCAAAATGAATCACCTGACGCAGGTACACTGGGCATCTTCCACGCTTCATGTCCTCATTTAGAACAAACGAGGGGGATGTCCATTTTGTGTAGCTGTCAGGAACGTGAAGTGAGGTGTTAGTAACGAAGGTGCCCAGTGTCCTAAAGGACCAGAATGTCTGTCCCTCCCTGTCACCCACTCTGTACACACTGCTTCTTTCAACTTCGACCACAGTACATGTGGGTTCTAAGGTATTAGTGAGGATTAAAGAGAAGATATAAGCATGAGGCACTAGAGACTTAACAGACGTGTTCTGAACAAACTTGGCCAAGTTCGTTGCAGGAACGTGATCGAGTTTTTCCTGTTTTAGTTTAAACGTCTTTTCATATAATATATTCTGATCGTGTATTTGTCCTTTCCCTCCTCCTTTGAGAGAGAGAGCGCCACCACGCTGAAGACAAGTAGAGAAGCAGAGTGGTTTGTTCCCTGTGAAAAGAGGACGAACTGGAGAGGAGAAGGTGGTGAGGATCGACCTGCTGGAGTAGCCTGTGCTACCACTTGAGGCCAAGGCAAGGGCCTGGCCCATGCTGCCACAGACAGCCATGTCTGGGTCCATGGCCCTAAACATAGGGTCTGTGTTGATAATCATGGCCTATGTTACCACCAAAGGCCATGCAGATGTCCCTGGTTTGGGCTGCCTCCTGGGGTCATCTCATGTACTTAGAAGAGCTCATTCCATAAAGGTGTGAGAAGGAGGGGAGCTGGCCCTGCTCCTCACGAGCTACTGCACTCTTCCTGGGCAGCACAGAGGAGCTGGCCCTTGTGGTGTGGGCATAGTGGTGAGCTGCCCTGCTGTCGTGAGCTTAGGGGCATCAGCCCTGCCCCTTGCCAGCTGTCACAAGCAGGAGAGCTGATCCAACCTCTTGTCTGGGCAAAATGGCAGAGGCATAGGAGAGCTGGCAGGCCGACCAAATTCAGCTTCCATCCAGGCCCTGATCCAGGGCTTCCTCTGACTTGGCCACGTCAACATCCACCTCATCTATGAACTACTGGAGCACATGAAGAGGCTGGTCCTGTAGATCCAAACCTATAGGATCTCCATGACACAGAACAACAGGATGTCCAAGAGGAAGCCCCAGTGAGGACTTAATACAGTTAGGGTAGCAGAACTGAGAGGCCTCAAACCACACCAATGACTCATTGCAATGAACATTTGCAAGTAAAGCTATTTGAGCAAAAGGGTGTACTGTGGACACACTGTGAGTCACCTCCAGGGCAAACATAAACATTTTCTATATTAATTTGCGTTGTTGATAATTTTTGTGTCTTGTTTTCTTTTGTGGTGAGGTTGCCAGGGCAAAGGGCAAATTTGGAGTGATGTGGTGATAAATGGGATTGAGGTGCATGATGTGAAATTCATAAATAATCAATAAAATGCTTTAACGACTCACAAAAATGCCAATAAGAGAAATGAAATGCCAAAATAAAACAACAAACAAGCAAACAAACCAACCCCATACCCTTGGAGCATGTTTTGTGTTGGCCAACATTCCTAGGCATGGGGCCTGACTTGGAGTGGTTGATGTACATAGTGAAACTCCATCGGAGAAAACTGATTTTTCCCTTTGCCAAAGGCTGTCAACTGCAGACAGCTTCTTGGTTTGAGGTGGGAGCCCTTGTTCACTTTCCCTTCTCAGTTCTGGGACTGTGTCTGGGTTGTACCTGTATAGGTCCTGTGCCTGCTGCTACAGTCTCTGTGAGTTCATCTGTGCACCAGTCCTGCTGTGTCTGCAGGATGCTGTTTCCTTGGTGACATCCATCACAAAGACCTGAGCTCAGTGTCCTGGGCTCACGTTAAAAGATGCAGACATGGAAGCACATGCTTGCGATCTCAATAATCTACCTATCCCTCCGGACCTGAGCTGAACTATGGCTGATACTCATATTCATGAGCTTCGAAGGCTTGTGATGTTTAGAAAGCTGGAGCATACTATCAAATACAAGACACCATCAGCTAGGAGACACCATTGGATATGGTACACGAAGTAGTTAAATGGTTTGTCTAAAGTCATACATAAATGCATCCTAATACAGACAGAAGAATACAACTGAAGCCACACAGCTCCTAAGGGCAAAGTGGCCATATTGGAACACCCGATCCCTGAGCACAAGTCCCAGAGTCCATCTGCATAAGCAGACAGGGGTCAAGCCCTTAACAGGCCTCTTGATATTTGGGGGCCAGGAGAAGTATATAAGGCTGCTCTGCCTAACACAGGCTATTTTACATTCAACTTTTCCTTCACAAGTAGGAAGACTATGACGTTCTGAAATAATGATAAAAATACAGTATAGCATATACATGAACTAGGAACACAGTCATTTATCAATCATTATCATTATCAAGCATTATGCACCGCACATAATTATATGTGCTTGACTTCTCCGTGACTAGACTCTCGGTATGTCTGTTTACACTGTCACCACAAACAAGTGAGAAGTGCATTGTGCTGCGTGCTACGCATTATGGGATATGAGTTGCTCTGCACACCTGTCAATGTGCACTGCTTCCGCCTCATGGAAGGTCCAAGGTGGATCAACTTTCTCCCACCCTTCTCCTGCCTCCCACCCCAGGAGGCTGTTCCCCACAGTGAGCAGTATTGGATGCACTCAAATCCACAGCCTATGTTTTGTTTCTTCACAGCTCAATCCAGGCTCCCTTTCTTTCCTCCAGAATTGTTAGGCACCCTTAAGCAGTCTTTTCTGTAGTGTCCACACCAGGCAAGCCCAGCATGTGCCTCTAAACCCAAAGCCCACTTATGTCACCCTAAATGGGCGGTCTTCCATCTCTCCATCCAGAAGTCTTCTCGATGCCTGCTTTTCTCACTGAGGCAGGAGTTTTTCACTTCAACTATACCTTAGTCAGCTGGCGGGGTGGGGGATTAATACCAGACTCTCTATGCCTATGAGGTCAAATCTCTGGCCATGAGAGCAAAGAGTTATGGACAAGTTAATACACTTCACCCCAACCATAGTGACATGGATCAAGGAAAGCAGAGTCTGTGTGTTACACAAGAGCAGACTGTGTTGCTAGTCTGCAATAACTGCCCCTCAAGCACCTTGAGAGCAGAAAACTGGTATCAATCCATGGCTGCATGCTACCGAAAATGTGGGTTGCAAAATTTCAGCCTCAGACCTGGTGATTGCTAGTAACACAATGGCCCTGGCTCCACCTAGAGATGCCCTGATAAAGTGTGTGCCTACCTGAGGTGCTTTCCTCTAGCCAAGACTGTAGGGCTTGTATAGGACTTAAAAACAAGACAGAAGCTTTAGAGTTAGAGGAGTTCATGTACTAAAACCATAAACAAAGCATCTTTTCTCTTTAATGTTTTTATATCAAAAGTGAATGTGGCCCACTACCAAAGAGGTACTCTATTCAGAGAACACCATGGTTTCCATGGAAACAGAATCCTGGCATAGAGGTCTCTTTGGTGTATCAGAGACTACCAGTGACCAAGGGCTTAGAGAATGCTCAAGGAGAGCTGACAACAGGCTCAGAGAAGTCATCCAGCTCCAGTTGAGAGCCCAAGGGAGCTGTCCACACAGGGGGTAATTGGGTAAAAGTGCTTTCCATTAATTATTTCAAAATTTCTAGTCTTTACACTTGATTTGATTTTCATCATCAGAACATTTAACAGTGTCTTACCTTCCTGTTCTATATCCCCCACCACAACATGTGGATCAACCAGCCTACCCCAATATGTGCACACATCTACTCCACCTCGATATGTGGACTCAAACAGCTCACTGCAACATGTTCACTGAATTACCGTTTTCATATTAGTGCCTCATGGTCAGGACGGATTAAGGTGATCCATGATAAAGGGAATTTTTAATCTTTCTGTAGGACGTATGTATTTTATTTTGCTAGATAATAATAGTTATATGTATATTTCTGCCTTGTTTGCTATTGTACTTTTAAAATGGAAAAAGGAGTAACAACAAAGAGGTATTACTACTACCACCACCACCACCATCACCACCATCAGCACCACCACCACCATCACCACCACCATTACTACCACCACTACCACCACCATCACCATCACCACCACCATCACCACCATCACCATCACCACCACCATCACCACCACCACCATCACCACTACCATTACTACCACCACCACCACCACCATCACCACCACCATTACTACCACCACCACCACCACCACCACCACCACCACCACTACTACTATCACAATTATTGTTGAGATTTTTTTTGAGACAGTTTTTCTGTATAGCTCTGACTGTCCTAGAACTCACTCTGTAGATCAGGCCGGCCTCAGACTCAGGAATCTGCCTGTCTCTGCCTCCCGAGGGCTGGAACTAAAGGCATATGCCACCATATCTCCTCCGGAAGTTTTTTTTTTTTAAATACATATTTTGTCTTGTCCTTCTTAGCTCACATGGTTTATTTTCTATAAAATTATATTAGTGGAATAAAAGTGGCTGAACTAGTGATAGAAAACTATTTCCAAATTATCCTGAAAATTAATAACATCCAATTAAATTTGTTGTATATTTTTCTATAATAATAATAATAATTAAATAACAGGCAGTGAAACATTTTTAAGTAAAGTAGATGGGTTTACTTAATTAAATTATTTACTTTATTAAATTTATTAAAGTAGATGGGTTTACCTAGCAATGATAATTGAAAGAACATGTGATATGGGACTCAAGTTGAATATATTTAAGATTTAGGGTACAGATGGGGCACAGTATCTAAATCATTTAATAAGCAAAGCCTCTATCAGTGGTACTGAAGTCAGCAATGTGAAAGAAAGAAACCTCAAATCCCTCCCTCACACCACACAGAAAAGCAAATTCCAGATATGTTAAAGACTCAAGTGTTGACTAGGAAAGCAATCCAGTACTGTAAAATGCAGGTACATTTTTATGTAGCCCTATGTGTTCAAAGATGCTTAACAGTGATACCAGTGGTGGGGAAATTAAAGAGAAATATTTGCAAGTTTCATATGACAGCCTTAAAGATTCTATGTAAGTAAATGCGCAATGACATAGTACAAAGATGTTCTAAACTAAGATAAACGTGGGCACAAAGGCAAGTGATTACTAATACATAACTTTTTTTTTAAAAAGATGAACTAGGAACAGAGAGAAAAGTGGCCATCTAAAATAGCCAAGAAACAAATTCTAAAACCTTTATCAACCATACAAAATGGCCAATAAACAAGTCTAAATGTTCCATCACATATGCAATTAGAGAAACAGATAAAACGATATGTACTATTTTAAAAAGTCTTTGACATTATGGTTGAGAATTTGGGAAAATGATGTAGGGCTGGCTCAGTGGGTGAAGTGCTCCTCCTGAAAGCCTAATAAACTGAGTTCGGGTCCCTGAACCCAGGCAAAGGTGGGAGGAGAGAGACTGCCTCACAGAGATGTTCTCTGACTCCCACATTCATGCCATTCACACACAGAATAACAATAAATATGTTTTTACGGAAAAAAGTGAAAAAGTTATTGCATGAGCTTATGCCAAAATCCTACTCATAAGCCTAGAAATTCCAACCTCCAGCCCAACGTTCACTCTTCTTTGGCAGTTTTCATAACTTACAAAATAGTGTCTTCATTAAAGTTTTAGTTTTTATTAATATAGATTTATATACCATGTAATTTTAATTTATAAAATACTTTTTTACAATTATCATCTCTTTTACCACTGTTATATCTGCTTGTGGTTTATCATTTATTTTTCCCAATCCACACAGACTAAAGTTTGTTTAATTTATTGGCCTATTGAAAAGACAGACTCCAAGATTTAAATACCATCATTTTCTGCTTTTTATTTCAATAGTTCCTGCTTTGTTGTTCATTAATATCTTTGTCTATTTCATGCTTGTTTGGATGTTTTTAGCCATTTAATGAGATGGAAATGCTAATTATCCCGATTGGATTCACACAGTGAATACACATATCAAATTACCACACTGCACCCAATAAACATGTACAATAACAACGTTTTGAATAAAAATAAAATTTTTCATGCAAATGTTTAGTTTATTACTTCTTCCATCTTTAAAAATAACATTACTTAAATTTATGAATTTTCCTGAATAACTTAATAAGTATAACCTATACATTTTTGGTGCACATTGATTTAATAATGACCTAGGCTTTCACTTCTTGACAATCCCTTTTCAACAATTTTTATCATGTGATTTATTATATTTTAAAATTCTAGCTTCATTGCACCATTGCCAAAGAATAACCATGTTGCCTTTTTAGCTTCAAGCTTTCTTATAACCTTGGATATGAGGGACTTTCACAAGTTTTCTTTGTTATGTGTATGAATTAGTATGTTCATGTTCACATGCATGTGGAGATGTGTGTGTGTGTGTGTGTGTGTGTGTGTGTGTGTAGTGTGTAGTGTGGTGATGCTGGGTCATTGGGAAGCTTCATCAATCTGCTTGTGTTACTTCTCAAGACAGGCTCTCTCTCCAGCCAGCTTCCAATGGTTCCCACTGAGCAGGCATTTGGATGGTAAGCAGGTTGCCAGGCCACACCAGCTCTTTACCTGAGTTTTGAAGATGCAAGCTTTGGCCCTCGGGCTAGCTTGGCAATTGCTCTATCCACTGAGATACATCCCCAGCCTGCTAGTTTCCCTTGAGTATCAGCTCTGGAGGTGGGTGTGGCCCCCCACATGTTCATCTAGGCTGTTGTTCACAATGCCCAGTGCCTCTGTGGTTGTTTCATCAAAGTCTCAACGGAATACAAAGCCTACCATGCACAGTTTTACATTTTCTATATTTTCCTTTCCCCTTTTCATTGTACTTACTCTTTCTGTTCTGCTCCATGTTAGGTGTATATATTATAAACAGTCAGTAGCCTGATTGTATTTTGAGGCTCAATCTGAAAGATCTGACATTTAATTCATAAGATTTATTGTAATAAGTATTAACATTTGCACTAGATCTTGCAAGAATGACTTGTATTCCTTGGATGTTCACTTCAGATATTATCAAAATGAACTATGCATTTTGAGTGCTGTTATTTTATCAATTGTTGACTCTTGTGTCTAGTTTTGAGTTACACTATCAATACTTAAAGTACCCATTCTCTTATACATTAAACGGTGGTGTGTCACAC
This sequence comes from Micromys minutus, assembly GCF_963924665.1. NCBI lineage: Eukaryota > Metazoa > Chordata > Mammalia > Rodentia > Muridae > Micromys > Micromys minutus. Next base: position 33,371,792 of record NC_137984.1, on the reverse strand, counting down.
AGGTAAGGTAGGGGTGGGATCGGCACCAAGTAAGCAAATATCATCCTTTCCTTTCGGAATAATTCCATTTGGGTTGAGAAGAAGCAGTAACGAAGCAATGGCGAACTGTTTTGGACCCTGGTTATATATGACTCAGGGGCTACTTTGCATTGTGAAGTAAGGTCCAGTCTTTGATGGGAAATCCTGGTCACTTGGTGACCAGTAATGGTCCTCCTTACATAGGAGTGTCAGGATACCATCCTGGTTCACTGCAAAGGCCCTGAAGTGATAAACACTAAAGAAGTACCATGTGGGACAATGTATGCAGAGCAGTGCTCAGTGACCATCTCCTGCCAACAGTGTGGACACAGCTTCACCTCTGCTTCTGTCAGCAGTAATCTCTGAAATTTCTGATGCTGTCTTCTTAGTGGTATAATTAATATGGTCTGGACTTTAAAAGCATTTCTACTACCAACCACGTGATCAAACTCAAAATACCCAATCAGAGCTTGAAATTTCTATCAAAGTGTCACATTTGCCAAAAGAAAGAGCTATGTTTTGTTTATTTGTCTTGTTTTTTTCAAAGATTGTTTGTATTCTGGCATCTCCTAATTTGTAACTTAGCAAAATGTTTCTTTGTTAAAATCTCCCCAGTGAAATATAGATATAGATATAGATGATATAGATTAGATATAGATATAAATATAGATATAGATAGATAGATATAGATATAGATATAGTAGATATATAGATATAGATATATAGATATAGATATTAGTCAAGTCTCAGTGAACTCCACCTTTTATGAAGCAAACTAGCAAATGTCTATGAGTCCATTTGGGTGTCATGAAAACTCACATGAAGTAATTACCTTGTTTCCCACCACACTCTTAATCTGGCTCAAGAACTGCAGGCAATTTTTGGCTCTTTCTATATAGAAAAGATTGCCAGTTTGGAGAGAATTGAGAGAGCAACGCTGATGACATGCAGCTAGAGAGAGCCCAGGAGAAGGGGACAGGGACTGCTGAGAGACCAGAGAGGCGTGGAGACAGAACCTACAAACCACAGGCAGAGAAAGCTCTTCAGATGAGGTTTATCTGCTTCTGAGTCCAGACACACATCTTTGTAGCTTGGGAAGAATTCAATTGTGAGCCTTACACCATACACTATGCTGAAGAGTTGTACATTCAATCTGAGAGTGTAACAGAAATGGGCAAAATGGTAGTCACCACTGGAGGATCCAGGACGCTATCTGCCACCATCCTTTTAAATACCTCAGGCAATGGTGTCTTAAGGTTACAAAGATCTCAAAGGAAAGGGAGCAGGCACTGGCAATACATGAACTGGCACAAATGGGTAGACTTTCAAACAATTGCTTTAAGGAATTGATGGCATAGCATGTGCCTGCCCTACCAGGAGGCTGTGGTGGAAATACCTTAAGTTAAAGGCTTTCCTGCAGAGTTCAAGGACATCTAGAAAATTATAAAGACCCCATGTTTCAAAATAAGTAAGTATAAAGAAGAGAACGGAGCACACAGGGCAGTGCCAAAGCTCTTGATCGTTGCGTCGAGGCTGTGGGGTTCAATCCATGATGTCAAAAACGCAAGCAAAGCAACAACAGTAGCAGAACCACCTGCCTGGCCATCCTTCTTTCTCCACATCTAAGAGACTGGAAGAATGGGCTCTTTTCCCAAGAGAGAGCATGGTTGTAGAGGAGACAGCATGTGCAACCAATATGAGCTGAAGAGACTGGGGAAGACTACAGGCTGCACACCACAGCACTGTCTCAGTCAGGATGAAGAGTCCTGCTTTGACTTCTACCTTAAGGATCTGACTGGGCCAAAGATCAGGCTAGTTACAACGGAGCCCCTGAACCCTAGTACAGTAAACAGCAACAATGGGAAACAATCTGTCCTGTGGCAACGTCAACACCACAAAACATCAGTGCAAGCATTCTGTCATGACCCGGAGTCAGACACTCTTCTAAAATAGATGTCTAATTGTTTATGTCAAGACAAACCAGGCTCATCTGTCCAGCAGGCTTTCAAGTTTTCTTCTGGCTCTCTGTTCTCTCTTTCCCCCAGCTGTCTATGATTTCACCTCCAACTTCCACTCCATCCCTGGGAAATGTTCACTCTCTTAGCACACAAACCCCTGTCTGCCCATACCCATGACCTCTCTGTTCCCCAGGTCCTCATGTCCCTCCTGTCTTTCTGTCTATGTCTTACCTCTTCTATGAGGCGTCTTACCTTCCCTCTCTTCCATAGTCTTGTCAGCGTTAAGTCAGGCCTGGGCATAATGTTTGTTTAAATTTTCTACCTTCTAGTTTATAAATCCCCAAAAGCCATTACTAGATTTTAGACTCTTATTTCTCACACTGCCCAGGGAATACCAAGGAGAAAGCAGCTAGCCTATTGTTCTAGCTTGCTTTCTGTTGCTGTGGTAAACATGAGCAGGGAAAAAAAGGGGAGGGAAGGGTTTGTTTCAGCTGACACTTCCAGGACACAGTCTTGTCACTGAGGAAATCCTTGGCAATAACTCAAACAGAAACTGGAGCAGAAACCATGGATGGATACTGCCTACTGGCTTGCTCTCTGGTTTGTTCATTAGTCTTTCTCACATAAGCAGGCCCACGTGGGGATGAGGTGAGGCTTCCCACAGTAGACTGAGCCCTCCTCCCCTCCCTCATGAATCATCAATTAAGACACTTTCTCATAGACATGTCCACAGGCCAATCTGATGTGGACAAAGCTTCAGTGTGGTTTCTTCATGTCAAGTTGTGTCAAGTTGATCATAAAAACTTACCAGCACAGCCATGAAAGTCAGAGGAGAAAGCAGCTGTCAGTCAAGAAATGGCAACATTGAATAGACTTGCCAGTTAGGAAAATGTTTCAGGTGTAAGTCCTTCTTTGTGGTACTTGAGGAAAATTATAAAAGTGGAATGAGGTCCTATTTAGAACATTAAAAAGAAAAGAAAAGAAAGAGAATAGCAAAAGGTGACACTCTTTCACCAGTGCATGCTTTTGTTTATAAAGCACTTCCTGGCCATTCTCCTGGACCCTTCTAAGGGTCTCTGCACAGCCATTGTAACGCTCCCTTAACAGCCCCTGTGCCCAGTTCTTACATGTTTCCCTCTGTGGTTGTTTGTCAAACATTTTCAGTTATTGTACTTAATCCTGTTGTGAGTCACATTTTCCTAACATTTCCTAACTGGGACTTCAATCACTCTTCATTCTTTCCAATTAAAATTATTTAGTGCTTAATGCCTCTGAACAACATCTTAATATATACTCTTTTTTTTTTAAAAAAAAAAAAAGTATTTAAGGTTCCCTTTGCATTAACTTAGTTTTGTCTCCAAGGAGTCCTAATATTTCTGTTTTCTCCAGCTCTATGGAAGGTCTTCCTATCTAGCAGGACACTCATTATGTTTGCGGGTTTTTATCTTGTCCACGTCATGTGCTGGAATGCATCCTCTGGCTGCTGGAGACACCCTAACATGCCTTTTAGGGAAGTGAGACACACTGCCCTCTCTGCAGTTATTATCTAGCAATTGATAGTGTTTGAGAGGAAGACTTTTAAATGCTAGAGTCTTATATCCACCCAGTTATGGAGAAACAGTTCTGCTGATTTTTATATATGAAATTTTGATCATTTTAAAGCAGTCGCCTACATTAGACACCATCTTATTTTTTTACAAGTAAAAAAAAAAAGACATCAGGAGGAGGCAAATGTTATTACTTCTTTACACGTGTGAAATATGAGGTGCTGAGAAGCCAACAGTAAACCGTGTGCTTCCCCAACAATGCAGGAGAAAGAAAGCAACAGAAAGGCTACAGACATTAGCTTTCTTCCTTCTGGGGCTGGAATCACAGGGTGGCAAAGCCACACTGTTGCGCTGATGGCAGATTCCAATGCCCTGATCTTGCTGGATGGTCTCTCCCCTGTCTGAGTCACTTTTCAGTACCTTCTAAGCCAGAAATGGTCATCTGAGTCTTTCTGGCATTGTCTCCCTTGGCCTCTGGCCCTCCGCCTCCTCCCTCCTTCTCAGGGCTCTTGGCGACTGTACTCAGCTTGCTGAGACAGTCCAAGATAAACTCCAGGTCGTAATTTCCTTTACCTAGTCATATCTGTCAAGTACATGCTGCACAAAGTAACCTGTTTCCAGGTTTCTGGAATCAGACCCTGGGGAGAGATGTCCTTCTGTCCTTCTGTGTCACAGGCCTGTCCGCCTTGGGTGAAGTAGGGAATAGTGTGCTATATGACCTTAAACAATGAGACTCAAGAACCTTCTTTAATGACCATAAAGCTGCAGTCTATTCACCTGCCTGGAAAGTTCCCCTCATGGGAGTGTGCATTCGTGACACAACTGTAGGTTTTACTTGCCATTTATTAATTTATTTGCCCAAACTGAAATTTACATTTATTCAATTTGGAGAACTCCACTCCCTATTGTACGGTACCTCTGAAACTGCTGTGTCTCTAAATGTACCCAATAAAGGATTTTATGGAATTAAATCCTAATTGTAAAAACATGCTTACTGCTCACACTTTGGTGTGGAGTAATTAGTGTAATTAGTCTTGTGTATAGAACCGGTGCCCCGAATGTCCCGACAGCTGAAAGCCTCCACTGTGCAATGCCTTGTGGGCCACTTTGCACAGACAGCCAGGCAGCTGGTGAGCTACCTTTCTGAATGGTTGTCAGGAAAAAAGAAGGAAACTTTGGATTTTGTATTATGATAATACAGAAAGATTGTGATGTAGTCTTCTATAATAACTTGGCTCTCATCTGTGACCTTGCTTTCCTGGGTGTTTGAATAAATATGGGGTTACATTCAAGGTAAACAGAAGGCAGTGTGGCTAGAATTGAATGGGAATTTTTACACAGCCCAGCGGACACTGGGGAGGACTCCACAAAGTGCAGGACTACAGTTCCTGAGCCCTCTCAGGTTGAAGTTGCCAACCACCCACTTTATAATTTGGGAGGAACCCAGCAATATGTTTTAGAAGGAGAGAGCCTTAAGTGCAAGAGGGGTACTTACCAAAGTAATTTCTCATATCACATCTACTAACTGAAATGTAATATACCCTCTTCAACCAAGAACCATTCTTATCTGAGCTCCTGCGTCTTTTCCTTTAACAAAGAGCATCTAGAACTAACTTGGGATTCACCTAATCATCGTTTTTAGGAAGACAAGCCCTTACCAAATGGCACACTCCATCATGAGGAATAGAGCACTGGAAAATCTCATTACATAAGAATTTCTGAAGTAAGTCTTCCTCTGACCCAACGAATAGAGAGAAGCCTGTATTTTAAATAACACACTAGAAAATGAAGATAGGCTTAATTAGTGGAATATCAGAGAATTACTATAAAGCACACACATACCTAATATACGTATATACTTATACAGAAGCATACAAAATAGCAGAACCGGTTGTAGAGACGTGAACACACGGTGATATTTGGAACAGGTGGACCTTTCAAAAAAAAAAAAAGGTCCCTAATTATTCCCACGCTGTTGAAATTATTTTAATTCTGCATCTCAGCAGATACGTTTCTATGGTGGGAACAGGTGTTCATCAAACAGCAGTGATAAGAGACGTCGCAGTCAGGCTTGGAGCCTAGCCCACATCATGTTGATGACAGATAAATCAGAAAAAAAAAAGTCCTGTGAAACATCCCACACTTCAGGAGGAGATTACACCTTTTTAAAAGGCAAACATCAAGTTCAATTGCTCATTGTCTGGTGTGTGGTTACGCAGAGAGACAGATCCTAAACATCAATAGAGCTAAAACACCACCAGATGGACTGGGAAGAGGCCGCTCCTGAACAATCCACCTGCACAGAACGCAACTGGGGAGAACTAAAGATGCACCCCCACCCTGCCCGATGTGCTGTTTAAATTAAATAGCCAATGAAATGACTATCTTGAGGTTTTAGGGGGTGGTCAGGGAGCAGCAGAGAACTTTTCATTGAAACACATCTTTTCAGAGATCCAGCAGGGTTTTGGCTCTCTGAGGGTTTCTGTGTGTCTTGCATGGGTTCTAGGTTCTGTGGGTTATATAATAGCATTGTCAAGTCTTGGGGAGAGGGATGTTCTGACTTTAGGCACAGGACTCTGAAGATGACACACTGTATGACCTGGGGCAAATCAGAGAACTTCTCTGTGTCCCCTTTCCTACAAATGCAATGATTGATTTTGTTTTGGCTATAATCTATATGCAATCCTCACTTCAGCCATAACTCATATACAAATAAATGCCACAAGGGTGACTCAGTGGGGACCAGCATCTGACTATAAATTATTTCTACATCTAGACATGACTACCGTTGCCTGAGAGTTCTTCAGTTATCTGGGACAACGGCTTAGAGTGAGCAAGATGAACTTGTGGATGGTAGTTAAGTCTAAGAGAAGAAAAAGAGGGAGAAAATGGCATCCTAATCAATTACATATTGGTTTCACATCGATTCCCCCAGAACATTGGAGCTTGGCATTACCAAAACATGTAGAAAAGTAAGTAAGTGCCCACAGTGTCTTAGCTGAGTCCCTCTCATGGTAGGGCCTTCTAGTGGACATTCAAGAAAAGGAGAGGAAAGAGGTGCAGAGGGCATCTTTTTGTTGTTGTGCCCTTCCAAACACAACAGCCTCCTCCTCTCTAGGCTGACTTGTGCTCTGAGCTGGGGTAAGAGCCTTCTCAAGTTTTATTAGACTTGATCTTCTGACATCTCTGGGAGCTCGTGGGCATTATTCACACGAGGAGACTGATTTTCAGAGAGATGAGATTTCCAAAGCCAGAACAATATCTGCTAAAGCTGAAGACCATTCTGTGAGGTCACAAGGTAAGTGGCCATCAACTATAGGCTGTGACCAGCAAGCTGTCTGAGGTGTAGGGTGATGCTGCGTGAAACAGGTATACATGTGGTCCAAATCAGAACGCTTCAAATTCATGATGATGCAAAAGTGGCCTGTGTCAGCAGAGATATGTTCAGTTCTGATGTCTGACCCTCTCTAGTGCTGGGCATGTGGGCGTGGGATGGTCCCATAATCCACTCTGTCCCTAGGGTATAGCAGACCCCCAGGGTGCCCTGTTACTAGGTGAGGAGGGCCGGAGTGTTGGGTGCATCGGATGCACTATGAAGTAAGGTACTTCTGGTTGCTTAGCAAAGAACTTCTGTGAAGTCAAGAAGCTTGGTTGTCATGTGATGGCTCACAGCAGGGCAATGATGATGTATTTAAGGCTTTAAGATAGCTTTTGCTGTTAGTGGAAAGCCTTCAGTGCACATGTGTTTCTTGTTTCTCCTTGATTTTTTCTTTAGTGATTTATTCCCATGCCATTGTTTGTGCAGTGGGTTTTATTATTATTAAAAATAGCTTTTCTTGTCTCACGGGTGCTGCTTGCTTTAAATTATAATTTTAAACACTGATAATGTTGTCCTGAATTATTTTTAATCTAGTCTCATACCTGTTCATGTATTTTATTATTCTTGAGGGTATCTTCTAAATGGAAAAAAATATTTATCGAGAGGCTTGGGTTTTTTTTTTTATTTCAAACTTTATATTTGATAGAAAAATTAGATATTTAAAATCTTAGCTTTTTTCTTTCATTTTAAGTTGAATGTAAGAAATTCATAACTTTAAGGTTTGGTAGTTTTCAAATTGTTTCTCAGGGTTTTTGGTAGTGTCTGATACCATTTACAGTTGCCCAAGCACATTCAGATATTTAAAACTACATTTATACCTTACGTATTTTAAATTATTTCAATTGACTTAATTAGCAAACCTGAAAAAGTAAAAAAAGTACAATGTTTCTACAGTTTATATTGGTTGCCAATATAAACTTTAGTAAGGATTCACCTTAAGATTTTCAACCTAATTCTATACATCTATTAAATTACTCAATTTAACACATCAAGTTAATAATTTTATAGATTTACATTAAAATTACAAGGCTAAAATAGATCAATATTGATTTTAATAAATGGACTCGGACCTAATTAAGCTCAACAGGTAAGACAGTAAATTCATGACAACAGATCCTTTTTACAAAAATATTTTCATATTGGGGTTTGACTCTCTAAGCCTTTCCATTTTTAATTTAAAATTTTCTTGGGGTAGAAACATGTTTATCTGCTAAGGATACCAGTTGCCATGGAAAATTAATTGTAAGTCTTTCAAGACTGAGAACTGTGAAGCCCTGAATTTATCCTGGGTGCCTGAGAAACCTATGGCTTTGAGTCTTAGCCAAAAATGAGAGAAAGACATCTTGTCACTGCTCACCCAGTAGCATCTATCCTGTGGCCACCGTTTAACAAACACCTGAAATTTATTCACTCTTGTACATGTAACCTCCACCATGAATTCAGGTTTGGAATATGATGTGTTCTCTTATGTTCTATGTTGCTTTTAGTTTTTACATTGCAGGTTGTTCAAATGGCCTCTGAGTTTCTTCCAGTAATAAGAAAAACATGCTCCTTTTGACCTGTATGGATATTTGGGGTCTTCTACATCCACAACACTGTTGGAGGCCCCTGGATTAGAACTGATTCTATCAGGTACATCTGTGGCCATATAGAACGCAGGGTGTGGAGAGAATCCCAATTAGGACTGTCTTTGAAAACCAAGACTCCATGTCTTTGTATTAGCCATGGAACACTGGTACTTTGCTATATGAATTCTCACAAGGTACATAAATTAATCAGTCAGTCCACATTAACAGGGAACTATAGTCACAATAACTAATTTGTAAGACCTGAGGTAATGCAAACACTGTGATAAGATATATTGGCCTGATGGTGTTTTGCAAATAGGTTTTGATTTGAAAAACTAACCAACACAATAGCAATTGTTCCACATAAAATATTCATATCAGAGATGTTGACTGAAGCGATGGAAAGTCGTTCGTTTAAAACTAATAAATAAACACGCTTGCCTCCCGTATAATCCCGCCTCGTCACACACAATTTAACCGTGTTCCTTCGCATTGTTCTTGCTCATCAGCAGAAATGGCTGAGGATAAAACTCAGCTCCCAATTTCCTTGACAGATAAGGAGAAATGTATACGTTTCCACACGAACAGTCAAGATAGGAAGAGCATTTCAAACAGAGGGAACAGCATGGACAAACATGAACGCTATGAAGACATAGGACCAATATCCCCTTCATCTAGGGAGGCATATGAGAGGTCAGTTGGCATGGCTGACATCACGAGTGCTGCAAAACCAGGCATTCTAGCTGGAAATAAGGGCTAGATAAGTAGCCTAGAGAAACAGATCTCATGTAAATTGCCCTAGAAACACATAAACTGGTTTAATGAATGTGTCAACATATTAAGCCCATGCAAATGGCACATAATTTAAATCAAGCACAGTGCTATTTAGATAGTGTTTAATAAGCCCTATTTGGTGAGCACGCTGCTACCAAAAGTACGACAACTTTAAAGTTTGTTCTGTGGCACACATATTCACTTCCTGGAGCTGGGTCGTCTCATGTTGTCTCTTTCAGAGACACAAACTTAACCAATATGTGGTCAATAGGCAGGACACAGGCAAAGTTTACCTGCTTTGCTGCTTGATTCCAGAGCCTGTGATTTTTCCAATGATTCTGAAGATCATAATGTGGTGACTCCGGAACATGACTAATGTGTTTTATCCTGATATAATACCACCCTTGTCTAAACCCTCAAAGCGGCAAGTAGTCACTAAACCCTGATTCGTCATCTTTATGGAGCTGAATATAAACGTAGCCATTAACAGAAAGATATGAGTCATAGTGGAGTCACTTAACAAACTTTGTCCAGCATCAAGGCCTCAGTGATGAACATGAACTCTTACAATCCCTTTTGGTAATGGCCACAGGTTGTGATGTTTAAAAGGCTGAAATAGGAAGAACATTTTTATTCTAACTCAAATACCTATAATAATGTCAAAATAAAAGCAGGAAATTATGGTAGGGTAAATTGGTTTTGAAAAATATAAATATTATTTTCCTTCCAAGGTCTTATCATCAGAAAATCCCACTTTTTAAAGCTCTGAAGTCCCTGCACCCTCTTTAATTGTGTCCCCTCCCCACATCTTGCTTCATTCAGAGTCACATTTACAGAATAGCCAACACTCATGTTTCTGAACAACATTATCATTTCTGGTTTCCAAGAATAAAGTGACCCCAAATTCATACTGCCAGTGATAAAGAAAAGACTGGGGGGGGGGGGCGGTCTGTGAGAGGCAGGTGTGAAGGAACAGCATCAAAGGACCAGGACTGTGCCTGGCAGACAGAAACAGCTTTTCTCATACCATCAAGGGCTCTTACACTCCCAGAACGGCACACTGGTCAGTAAAGGACACACTTTCACATGGAACAAAAGTGGAGGCATTTTTAATCATTTGAAAACAATGACAATAATCTCATATCTGACAACTGAGGAAATTCGAGTGACAATAATAAGACAGCATGTGACTTTCCTGTCAGAGAAAGAAGCTGAGCTGTGGGGGAATCGTTCACACCTTGCATTGGATTTAGGGTGCAGCTCAGCAGAATTTCTCATCGTTCACAGGGAAAAGCATAGGGCCTAGTAATTTACCTCCAGGATGATTATGGGCGCTGCATTTGCTTTGTTGACCCAGAGATGGCAACCGATGTGACATTTTCAGGGACAGATCCCAGGAGTACCTGAGCACCCTTTAGTTCACACTGGGCACTGAGATCTCTCAGAGGCTGCCAACGAGCCGGGGTTGGAAGTGGAAAGAGTAAATTACTTCACTCTGATATTTTGGGGCTTATTTTGTGTTTACAAAGAATGCCTATGAAAACAACTAAACTGGCTAAAGCCAAATTTTCTTTTAAATTAAAATGCTTTGAGAGTTTTGTGGGGAGAGAAACCAAGAGAAGCAGGCATGAAAATTTCCATTTTTTTCCCCCCAGAGTGGCAGCTTCAAGGGCTGTGAGGGCTCAGAGACAAATAGATACGCTTTGGATCCTGTGCTGGGTGTGCTGAACTTGCTCTTGTGCAATGCCACCCTTTAGGGAGAAGGCACCAATCCATCTGTCCCCAGTACAGTTCGCTCTAGAGCAGTGTTTCTCAACCTTCCTGATCCTGCAGCCCTTTCATACACAACTTCCAGTTGTGGTGACCTTAACCACAAATTCGCTTCCTAATTGTAATTTGGCTACTGTTAGGATTAGTAATGTAAATATCTGAAAGGTGACCCCTGTGAAAAGATCAGAGGGTCACGACCCCGCAGGTCAAGAGCTGCTGCAAATGGTCGCTTAGTAATGTTTCAGTTCCTCGTGAAGCAGGCAGTATAGCATTAGCATCTGGCTGCCTGTGTACGGAGTGATCAAGTCCAGTTTTGTTTTCAGTACACTAACCTTTCAAAACCTCAGCGAAAGCCACTGCTGTAAGGCCCTGAAGGCCAGGGCACCGCACCCTTAGCGCCATTCCTGGACAGCACGGAGCGTATGGGCTTATACAATGCTTGCCAAACACATGCACGACCTGCGAGAGATCATAGTGTTAATTTGGGAAGGGAAACAGTTTTATGGCGTCTACAGGAATGAAAAAATAAAAATTACCTCTAATCCTTTTGGGAATCAAGGGGGTAATAAAGTGAAACCGTGCAGAAAGACTCACACTGTAAATCCATTTACTGCCCAGCCTTGTTTACACAAGATTGATTCTCGAAGCTCACTAGCGAGACTTCACCAGAATCCCATTTAAAAAAGTGTCTGATATTCCCCCCGCCCTGCAAATAGTGTTCAGCTGATTAAAACCTAATTACACACATCGAATTAAAGGTGTGAGTGCGTAATAAAATGTTCCAGCTAAAAGGAATCTACGCTGGGGTCTGATTTCCAGCCAGTAATTTGGCTGGAATAAAATGGAAACAAGAAAGCAGAATTGTTTAAAAGGTGTGGCGATGTAATGACAACACACAGTCTGGGCTGCGAAAAGAAACAGACAAATACACTGGGCATTTTTAAGTGGGATATGCTGTAATCAAAAACAGTCTTTTCTCCTGCCAACATTTCTAATAATAATACAAACCGCACTCATGGAAGCCAACAGCCAAGGGGGGGGGGGAACATATTTCCATTTTAACGCCTTTCGATGATCAAAGCGTTGGCTTAATACAATCAGCTGAAATCCATTTACCCGTGAGCTCGCCACCGAGCCCAGGGACTGCTCTCCCTTCCAGCCCTATCTATTCTGGAACAGGTGCTACAGTGGTAAATTAATTAGTCTGTGAGAAGCACCTTGTTCCACATCTCCCCAGGCCTCTTGTGGGTCAGGGCCTGGAGGACTTCGCCATCTGGGCAGAGTTTCTCCCAGAGAAGCAATCAAAGCTGCAGATTGCAGCCCACAGAGGCAGGTTCAAATGACAATTAACCTTATTAGGCCTCATTTTTTTTTTACAGTTTATACTGTGTCAACACGTTGGCTCCATAAATAATCTGCCACATCAGACAGGTGAAGAAAAATGTTCCCCCGCCCCCTTGTTGAAAGTTTTAAAGCCCTCAGGAGAATGAAAGATAATAGTGAAGTGGTGGCTTTAACAGACACATAAATGCCAGGGCTGTTATGGAAGAAGCCAGATAGTTGGGCTCTAGAGCCCAAATTATGGCTTAACCAAGCCTAGACACAAACTTCTAGATATTTGTGGCGGGGGAACTCGTGGGCTTCTTTCCTAGGCTTTCCAGTTTTCTCCTTCAGACTCACAGTGTATAACGGATATGGTCTTTTACCATCTGGCTAACTTGGGAAATACATGTTTCTTTATGAAAATAATGCTTTTGCTCCTTCCTTTACCACAGTGATTCGCGTAAGACCCTGTTGTCCTGGGAATAGAAAATAAAACCAATCAAGACAATTAACATCCACAGCTTGCCACAAAATCAACAGATATTTAAGCTACATTTTTAATCAGACTGAGCTTAATTAAACACTTCACAGATGACTCTGAAGCCTGCCACCAAAAAAAAAAAAAAAAAAAAAAAAAAAAAAAAAAAAAAAGCCCACTTAAAAGAAAATCTTTAAGCATAATGTGAAATCGAGTTTACTAACAGATTGCCACAGGGATTCTTGTAAGGAGTCTCTGAGGGTTCTTATTTATACTCTGTTTGTTCACAGTAGTTGGGGTCTACCGGGACCCACCTTTCTGTCATTCTGAACTCAGGTTTTTACACATGGAAAAAGATGTGCCCTCTGTGCTGGTCTCTCTGGTTTTGCATCGTCCTGTTGTGGGCTCTACTCAATTTGCACTTGAAATGTCCCTGCCATGGGGACAGCTTTGCCTTCGTGTGTAGCCCCTGTGTTGACTGACATGTAGTTTGAAGACATTCGCAGACTCAAGTTGTTTGACACTAGAATACAGGGAACTGTTTCCTTCTGCCCGAAGAAAGTCCAGAGAACTAAAAAACATGAAGGAACAAGGAACAGCATGGAAGGTAGCTTTCAGGATCAGTATCAGGGTTGTCAGACGGCTAAGTCTGTGAGGTGATGGTGTCATGCAGGCCCGAGAGCATGAGTCCAGATCCCTGACACCCACACAAAGGCCAGGCACACCAGTGTGCTTCTGAGATCCCAGAGCAGAAAACACGGAGACATGAAAGTCTTGAGAGCTAGTCTAGACCGATTGGTTCTGGTTTCTCAGCTCTGGCTTCGGTGAGAGATTCTGCCTCAAAAATTAGGTAGAGTGTTCTAAAGAAAGACACTCAACATTCGTCAAGTTCTGGTTTCCACCTGTGCAAACAGACATGCACAGACCACATAAACACAGGCCCATGTAACACCCTTTACACCTTCACACACACACACACACACACACACACACACACACACACACCGACACAGACAGAGTGGGATTATACCATTTCTACTTTCCAAACAGATTTCCACTATGGTTCCCTTTGGACATAGGATAGAATGTGTTCAGCCTGTAACTCTGCAGTTACATTTTAAAGGTTTTTTATAAAGTGCACACATGAGACCTTTAAGACTGAAGGAAAACTTTACTTTTTCCCATTCTGGCCATCAGAAAATAGAAAAAAAAAGAAGCATAGAGGAACCACCCTGACTAATCTGGGTACCATCCTTTAGGATTTGCTTTTCACCATTAAATTCACATTTGTTACATGGAGTGATGTGTCTTAACTTACATCTAACCTTGCTATGGATGTCCTTTAATCACACTTTCCTATAACTTACATATTTGCGGTATCCATTAAGAACTTGGTTCTGGGAGTGGATGATGACGTTCAGGCATCTTGGTAATGGAAAAAAAAAAAAAAAAACTGAAGAGCCTCTTACAAGACAGTGCCCCCTGGTGGACATCCTGACACCAGCGACAGCTGCTGTCTTGTAGGGTGTAGGACTTGGCACTGACAGAGCATGGAGGTGTCTTGTGATGCTTTGGGTAATCCCAAAGGCAGGAAGGGCTTCTTCATTCGAAAGTAAGTGTTGTGAGCCTATCAGGTGCCAACCAGGTGTTCTACATGTATGAACATAGAGGTGAGTAGGACAGAATCTTGTGCTCCAAGAATCTCATGAGCAAACACAATCCCATTTGAGAAAGGAAGATGGGAGGAGACGTAGGAACGTGAGGCATTTTCCAAAGAATGCTAAGACCAACCAAGCAGCTGAATACTGAGGCAGCTATTGAATGCTTATGAAAAGTCCAAAAGTGAGCCATCTGAACCAGCAGAGACAGATCCAGTAGAACTCTACTTCTCAGAGATAAGACCTTTCTACATTGCTGCCATTCTGAGAGATCTTGATGAAAAAAAATGGCCAGGATTTCTGCTGCCCACAACAATGAAAAAGGAAGAGATGAATTATTTCAAAATTCTCTCTTTGTTTTGAGACTCCTTCCCATGAGGCTATTCTAAAGACTTTCTGCAAGAAGCATGTAAGGGCTGTGATGAGCAGGCACAAGGGGTTAACTTCAAAGATAACACACACTCACTGTTGGACTCTCTAAGCATGACTGGCTATGTTCTATTCTACCTGCCTTAAGCTCTGTAAACCCCCCTTCCTCAGTGCAGACTCGACCACGTAAATGATACTGTACACAATGGCCTCCCAAAGTTGATGGTGTTAAAGGAAACCAAAACCTCACAGTCACTTTGGTGAACAATCCAAGAGAAGCATTTCAAGAGAAATGGAAAGAAAAGAAGGGACAGATAAAAGCTCATCTGTGGTTCTCCGTGATAGCAGCTCTCTCTGTCTCCTTCTGGTTAATCATCCCCATTTGATATGATGTCAATGGAGCCTTATACATATTCCCATTATCATATCTGCTACATTATGACACATACTCTCTACACACCAGATACTTGCTTATTAGACAAACTTCTTGAACCTCTTTGAATCCAGAAACCATGCCATTTACCTTTGGATTCTTATGTCTTCTATATTCTCAGAAAAACACTGAAGACGAAAATAGTCACTTGGTTAACATATACTGTTTGAGTTACTGCTTCAAATATCTACCATGTTGCAAGGAATGGGTTATATGATTGCTCAGAGTCCATGGAATAAGCAGTATCAGGGTAGTTTAGAGATATAAGATTATCAAATAAAAAAAAATACAGCCATGCTGGTTGAACAAAGGTGCTATAAAAACACACTACTTATATGTTTTATAAGAACTTACAGAACACGGAAAAACAAATAAGGATACAAAATCTGAGTGATGGCAGGAATCCACAGGACCTGGAACATGTAAATATGTATGCTTCCAGGAAGCAAGCTAGACCACTGAAGCGCAGACTGAGCCTCCGAAGCCTATCAAAGGAGATTATGTCATAATAAAGTACTTCACAGGGATAAAAAAAAATAAATGCAACAGTCTCCTCAATACCTCTCCGCATTTGTGAGAAAGGGAAAAAACTAAAAGGTTTGGGCAGGATGGAAGAGAGGAAAGAAGAAATTTTTTTAAAGGGAGAGAGAAGAAAGCAAGGAGGGGAAGAAGAATGAAAAGAGGGACTAAGGAAACAACATCGAGGAACAAGGGAACTTACAGTCAGTTAAAGTAAATGTGTATATGCATGTGTATAGAAATAGACATATAAACACATATGTAAATTAATGCTTGCCTGGTGTTATGCGTGGGTTAGGAACCGTACAACTGTGGTCATCCTGTAGATAAGCCTGCCCAGCAGGTCATTTTACAGTGTTTCATGCCTTACATGTATATTAATGTTTCCCCCAAAAAACAAAGTAGCCATTAAGCACTATGAAATATCTACACAGCAAAAATATTTTTAGTGATATAAACACAGAGAACATAATACCCATTATAAAATTCTGTCCAGTAGAGGTAATAGCTGTCAAGCCAGCTCTTAGCCCGGCTGAAGTCTGAGTCAAAGGCAAGCTGGAACATAGGGTGACCATCTCCAAAGATGAATCTGTAGAATAAAACATTCTCCTGTATGAAAATTCATATTTTAGAGGTAGGGTGTTAAAAGAGCCTGTCCTTCTTTTCTGAAAGTCTTCCAGTCTCTACCAACAGAAGGCCCAAACTGTCTCCATTAACCTCTGATCATAGCATGAGGTGAGGCGAATCACGCAAACTGGGAATATTTAAATATTCTCTCTGCATAAAAGCTGTTTAGCTGCTGGAATCATTTTCTCGAGCTGTCCCTGAGCTGAGGAAGTGGATGGATCAGCAGGGGAGGCACACAGATGCAGCTGGAGAGGAAGAGAGCTCAGGGGGATCACGTTTGAGCAGCCATGGGGGACGGGACATGACAGAGGAGAGTTCACAGAAGCAGCTGGCCGGACGGAGCAACTCGCGGAAGGTGCTCAGCAAGGCGAAAGCAAGAGACAAGACTTACTTAAAGAAGCCCACAGCTTGCAACCCACCTAAACGTCCCCAAGGGGAACTTAAGTCACTTCCTCTTCCCCATCACAGCCCTCAGAAAATCAGGAGGTATCTCTCAATCTCCCACTCACCCATCTTGACGATCATGACCATTATGGTCAGGTCAACCCAAGATACACAGCTTTCTTACCCTACTATATTATAGCCTTGTCCTCAAACGTAAAACCATGCCCAGGGGTGTGGAAGCGGTACCCAGGACTCCTCCTGAGTGTCAGGACTTGCCCTCTTCATGCTCCACACCTCACAAGTGAGTGCAACCTCTATCTTCCTGCCATCTAAGCCACCCCAGAAAAGATGATTCCTAGCCAACTTGAATGTCCTGAGTAAGAGTTAATACTAACTCAACATTCCAGAAGGCCTTTGTGTGAGAGAGACAAGTACGCTTTATAAAACAAAGTCTCTTCATTATTGATGTTGTAGCTGAGGGAAAAACAAAAGCAGACTTTAAGAGTTGTACTTTACCCTAGAGATGAACCTGAAAATCTAGATAACAATAGCCCCTTGCATACATGGTAACTATGCAGTTTATGGACAAATAATGGATGTTTGATATTTATATTTACTTTAATTTTAACAACAGATTTTTAGGGAGTTATTTTTTTTTTTTTAACAAATGCTATTCTAAGACATGAAGCACAGACTTTCAGGCAGTCATTAACTGTGTGCGAGTGTATGCTAAAATGATTGATTATGCATCGTCTTGGTCTGTCCTTTCAGCACCTGGGACAGAGATCACATTGTGCACCTTGCAAGTGTTGGGAAGGGATTAAGGGGAGCATGGGAGAGGAGGGTGTCATAGCTCTAGCTCCACATAGTGCAGGAGAACTTGAAATACCAACTTCCAAGGTATAGGCACAAGTTACAAAACCTCACCAACAGAACTATTTAAGTAGCAAACAGTTGTGATATCCTATTCATTTTAATAATTGTTTTACATTTGTTTATTTATTTGTGTGCACAGGGAAGGACAAACAAATACCATGATACAGAATGTGTGTGGAGGTCAGAGGATAACTTGCCAAAGTCAGTTCTCTCTTCCCAGCTTTACGTGGGTTATGGGGAACTCAGGTCATCAGCCTTGGCAGCAAGCACCTTTATTAATTTTTCACTGGTCCCACACCTATGTACTATAATTTAGAAATTTCTGGTGACTTCAGATTAAGTAACACAAACAAGAAGATCATATGCACCCAAGTAAATACAATAAATAGAAATTAAGGAAGTCTATGTCCAAGTAATTTTCAAAGAGGATGCTATTATTTTCCACTGTCTTTCATGTGGCCCAAGGCCCAAGGTTAAGAATGTCACCCTCCCTTTACAGATAATAAATGAGCAAGAATGTAAAAAAAGATAATGGAAGGAAATTAGAAGTAGGAATTTATAATTGCTGTGCATGTAAAGTGTTCTGGATAACACACTGATGTCTTCCATGCTAACTTGGTCTTTAGTGACCCTGAGAATGGGCTGCCCCTGTGTAGATAGAAACTGAAGCTCTGGGCCTTATGTATCTGACTGCAGAGGTCCAGAGATTTTAGGAGCTTTGGGTCACCAGCACTTGGATTCATAAGTCTATTTGCATGTTTATGTGTTATTAGACCAGTCTTTGTCTCTGATTTCTCACTACCTCTTCTTCATGGTCAGACACACAAAAAGGCACAGACCACAGTGTGAATTAAAATAGAAAATACTGGACACGGAGCAGCAACAAGCAATGTCATCTGGATGGCAGGGATTGACTGCATTACAGAGACAAGGAAGGAGCCAGATTAAAAAACCAAGATGTCTAGAAAGCAATCTTTAGAAGAAGCTGTTAAAACAGAACACATTCTGCTGGTGAGATGCTTGACATTCAAGTCTTCTGTGTTAAAAGGGGCAAGCTCCACTCCCCATCTTCTCCAAGAGAGCACTTTGTTTTCTCTTGGAAAGACTTCAGAACTTCCACCACATAATAATGTAACATGGCAGCTTCTCTTAGGAATTCTGAGTGTACAGTAACACACTTGCATGTGCTCACACACACAGAGTACACTCTCTCTCACACCCAAGGTGCACTCTGTGTCTCTCTCACACACACTCACACACAGTGCCCTTTTCACACACACAGTGTGCATATACACACACACGCACAGAGCACTCACAAAAGCATCCAGAAGTGGCTGCTTGTGCATTTTCCTCAGAGGACATGCTTTCACATTCTCCCAGTTGCCACAAAATCGCGCACACACACACACACACGTGAACAATGCAGAACTCTTCTGTGCTCCAAGCTGAATCTCCACATTCCGTCTTGTAGCACAAGACTTGGACATAACAAATGGCTGACCATGACATGAAAAGGGAGCATCTTTTGTGGGACGCAGTCTAGATGAAGACACACAATTCCACTGCTCTGCTCTGTGACCTATGAGAGTTGGGTGAGTGCTAATGGCTCTTTTGGCACCGAGTCAGCCTAGCTGAATGAATGCGCTTCGAGCCTTCTTTGTAGGTTGAAGCCCAAGCTCCCACACTTTGTAACTCTGTGGCTTTGACCAAGCCTTAATAGCTTTACTCTGTGGGGTTTACAATAACAGTGGGAGCTATATCAGGAGCCTGGCAGAGTTCCGTAATAAGAAGATGTACTATGAGTATTTGGCATGATGTGGCACCCCCCCACCCCCACCCCCGCAGTGACTGTGGACTGACTCAGTTGCTCTCAGTTATATCTGGGACGCAAGCCTATTAATGCGGTGCCAGGGCAGATCCCACACCCACTGTCTGCTCATGCTTCACCAGCTACACACCGAGAGTGGCCCAGCACAGAAACAGGTATAGGACCAATTCTCTCCTGTACAAATAAAAACAAAACAAACAAACAAAAAGAAAACCTGAAGCCTCACAGAAAATCTGGGGCCTGTAGCTGAGAACTTGCTCCTTAGTGCTGGGATTCTCTTCAGTAGCTCCTTCAGTGCTCCAGAAGCCACTCTGGCCAGTAGCCTGTGTCTCACTGAAGTATCAGACACAGATGAGAGAGATCCCGAGACACTTTCAGGGAGGGGACACTCCGCATGCCTCATTCCCAGTAGCCAGGGCACATCAGGAAGTTTCAAATGGCTTCCTCAGAAAGCACAGTCTTCACTTCCTCAGAAACCCGCTGGGTCTTTACTGTTGACTGCATAGCTCCCCAACTGTTCTATAAGCTTTTAATTCTGAGACATCATGTGTCAACTGTGCTACTGATACGTATAAAAATATGTGAATAGCGCAAATCATTAAACAACTTGCCACTGGCTATCATAATGCATCAGAAAAAAAAAAAAAACCTGTGTGCTGAATTCTATGTTTTATGAAGTAGTTCTGGCAGAGTTTGGTGACCTATGTCTACAGGCACATCTGTACATACTTATGTGTGCACAGTGGAAATGCACACATGTATACAAACCCACATTAATAATGCATGCCTTCTACCAACAAGGGAAGAAGCCTGTTTATGAAAATGACCTTAAAGGCAGAGGTGTATATATTGCAGGAGCGCTCTTGCAAGCCTCAGATGGCCTCGACTGTATTGCAGCTGACGGGACACAGCCAGCTGCGACTCTTCTCATCACAGGCCTCTCCTTGCCGAGCCTTGGCTGGTGCGTCAGGCCTTGCTGGGGTAGGATAATAACTGACAGCAAGCTGACACGCAGCCCAAAGAGAGTTCCGTCAGGAGGTCTCCTGGGCCCGGGGATCAGTGGGCTTAAAATATTAGGATGTGATAGAGTTAACACTTGCCCTTGAGCAGATGGTCTCGAACATTCTGTCAACACTGCGAGTGATTACTGCAAACAGATTCTCAGTCCCAGAGGGATGGGACTGAAGTGCTTTCGAGCTCTGAGCCTCAGCTGAGAGGTGTAAAATGTGTCATTTCCAGGGTCTTCTCTCAGCTGTGAGAAGTACAGACTCTCGGTCCCCACATGGGGCAGCCAGAGCCACCATTGATGAAGAGCCTCTGCCAGCGTGTGACACCACCGAACCGAAGCTTGGTCAGAGCCCTAGGCTGTGGTGTTGGGCTTTGTGGGTTTCTTTGTAATAATTTGCCTATTAGCAGTTGTAAGGACCCCAGTGTCTATCATCAGAGTGAGAGGAGAGACAGAAAATAAGACAGCTAAGATTCTACAGAACAGAACCTCACACGATGCGGTTTTATTCACTTGACATTTAGAGCCGCCTGTTAGCTCTGTGTTGGATTTAAAGCAGTGGTGCTCAGCTCTTGGATTCAAGCCATCTTTCCAGGTTAGATGCAGATATCAGTATCTGGCTCAGTGTTCATACTCAATCTGGTAAGTTTATCTGGACAGTGTAGGGATAGGGTGTCTCTTCAAACATGAACTGTCACCCACAGTGTTGAATGAACAGGCTTAGAAGAATGAAGAAACACAGTTATCAGTGATGGGAAGTCCTGGGAAAGAACAGGAAAGTCTCATTTCACAGCTAAAAGAACCAGAGAAACCCAGAGTAGGAGCACCAATCAGCAATGTCCCAGACAGTGTGTTCTGTCTTCGTGGAATGCTGTTAGCTGAGAAAATTGACCTCCCCTGGAACATTAGAGCATTCACAGAGCTGAAGAGAAGCCCACACTTTAGTGCAGTACCACCTCCCTACCACAGTAACATGTCATCTATCTGAAAATCAGATGCTAGCCAGGGTGGCGCACACCTGTCTTCCAAACACTTGGGAAAAGCAGCAGCCAGATATATGGGGTTCAGGGTCAATCTCAAAACACCCAATGGAAGGCTGGCCTGGGCTACATGAGAACCCAACTTACGACAAAACAAAACAGGAAGCCCTCGAATGGATATTAATGAATTTGGTGGGTTCACAAGGACCCTGTCCAAGCACATCCTGTGTAGAAGGTCATGACACCAGGTGCTGAATCCCTGACCCTGCAGCTGATCAACAGATGCTGACTCTGGTGGCAAACACCTCACAGGACAGCCAAGTCGGCCAGAGCCAGTGTGTAGAGAGAGTTTCCTTTTCTACCCAAAGATACGTAGTGGGGAAGCAGGAGACAGGGAACGCTGCAAGGCATGTAGTTCCAACCCCAGTTCCTACGGCCAAGGCTCTACTAACCTTGCCTTCCTCTGCCTCTGCTCAGAACACCTGCACTCCCAAGTCTTTTTCCTGGATCTTTTTTTTTCTTTTTAATAAGAAAAAAATTAACAAAGTACAATTTGTTGACAGTGTTCACAGCCGCCCAGTGGGTGCTCCACCTATGCGCTGTCGTTGGTTCGTTTCTTGCTGTTTTCTGCAGGTGCTAAATGCTCTCTGACAGCAACATATGTTACCAATTGAGAATGGTGTTTAAAAAAAAAAAAAAAACCCTCATAATTAAGGAGTGCTCTCAGCTTGAAAAAAAAAAAATACAGGTGAAAGCTGCCTCTGCCTGAGGATTTGTTCTGATTTCGTTTCCTCTGTCACCGAAGGCGTTCTGAATGTACGCAGGAAGGACGTTCTTATGATTATTATCTGTGTGCATAGCCGTTATAATACAGAGTTGTCACCAAAAGACTTGGGCTGACATCTCCAGAAACACCTATTTATTCCTTGAATTTTTTTTGTTATGCTGTATTGTGTTGTGTTTTGTTTTGTTTATTTTCGTGATTCTTTTAAAGTTGCTCGTGCACCTTTTAATGACATACTTAGGGTTTTTCTGGGAAGCCATGCAGGCACACCCAAAAGACTTTATTATGCTGTGTAAACGTCCAAGTTGTCTATAAACAGCGTGCAATTCTTTGCTCTCTTTGTTACTTTCTAGCTGTGTACAAGTTGACTTGTATATAATCAGAAGGAAGTCCCTGTGATTTCACCCCTGTGAGTTTAAGATGGTTTCTTATCATTAGGGGACTTGAGAGCCCCTTCTCCCTTCTTCCTCTAAGAGATGATGGGGCAGGCCATTGGTGATGTTTCTAAAAGGATTCAGTGCCTTGACCGTGGAGTGTTTAGCTTCCCTCTCTTTCATCCTGTTCACCTGAAGAGCCTCTCATTCCATTCCCATGATCTTCTCAGAACAAGCTAAGACCCAGATGGCTAGCTGAGTCTGGGATGGCTAATATTTTGAAAACTGTGTTGTCTGTGCTTCTGACTTTTGTAACTTGAGACAGGGCTTCATTCTGTAGCCTCAGTTTCTTTGTAACCCACTGTGCAGTCTGCATGGGCCCATCCTCTTGGTTTCATCCTCAAGAGAAGTTGCCTTGATAGAGAAAGTGGAGTATAGTTGAGGAAGACACCTGATGTCAACCTCTGGCCTCCAGTAATCACACGTATGTGAAGGTGTGTACATACATGTATACAGCACACACACACACACACACACTGTCCCTGATTTCATGGTCCTTAACATTTTAGCCAGAGAAACACTATGTTTTATTTTTTGCTTTTGTTTTAATATGCTCACAGAGCCAAGCATCTGAGTTCAGGACGTGGGCAGCACTTCATTCCCATGTTGCCTAGAGCTTGCCTCAAGTATAATTCAATAAATATTAATTGACCACATTAATGCACAGCTTAAGAAAGACAGACTACTGAGGCTTTTGAATCAGTCGATCTCAGGTGAAGCGATAGACTTTAGTCAACCCCTCAGGCTATCTGGCCGATGGTAGCTCAGAGAAGAATTCTTCCTGTTTGGCTACTCTGCATTGCCTCTGAGCACAGCATTGGCATCTTCAGGAAAGTGGGTGAATTAAGATCCTCAGCTCAGCCCAGTCCTGCTGAATCAAAACAGCTGCCTGCAAGGTCTTAAAAAAATCCTTTACCAATGGAAGTTTTCAATCCCCTGACTCCACTTTCCAACCAAGGGTCTCTCTAGCCATCATAGTACACAAGTGGACATCACCAGAAAGGTCCTAACAGTGGCTCTCTTTAAGTCTCAGGAGGAGGAATTGGAGCCCCTTGACTAATAGCTCAGCTCAGTTCGCCATGTTTAACTTCTAGACCTGCAGTTCTTGAAGTGTGGTCCTTAAGCTGGAAACCTGGGAACAAAAGGCTACTTATGACATTCTAAACTATAAACGCCAAGCCCAATGATCTCCCTTGGGAACGCTCTTGGCACTATCCCTAGCGAACAATGTGCCCATCTCTCAGGAAGATACTAGAAACTCCGAAGTGCAGCCTAGACACTTCTGGGAGTAGCACTCAGGTTCAACATACCTCAAAGTTGTTCCAACCTTTGGATTTTGTGATAGGATATCTACAGGGTTCACACCCAAGTTCCAAACTCATCTCCTAATTCTTGTAAAATTTAAAGTAAGTTCAAAATTTTGTGTTGGGCCATATCCAATAACTATCCTGGGCACAACCATCATGGGTTACATAAGCCTATAGGATCTCTCTAGTTCTATTGGCAGTCATGGCTTGGAGCCAATGATCCAGTTCATGGCCAAATCTACATGACAGGTAAGTAATAGTTTTACACACACACACACAGACACATGCACGCACATGCACACCCACACACACACGAACACACACACACACGCACACTGTACCACAGGTGGTTGTCAGTAGGCAATGTCTTTACTGTTCCAGTGCCAGGGCATGCTCACTCTATTTGGAGACAGAGGTCAGTCACTCAAGACAAAGAGACATAACAACAGAAATGAATGAAGCTGCCAGAAACGTAACTCAATATGCTGCTTAATAATTAACTTTGTTTTTAGTTATGTGTGTATGTCCGTCTGAGTGAGGGCCTCTGTGTGTGTGTGTGTGTGTGTGTGTGTGTGTGTGTGTGTGTGTGTAGGCTTGTATAGAGGTCAAAGGGCGATCTCATTGTTGGTCCTTGCCTTCCATCTTGTTTAAAAAAGGGTCTGTTGTTCATTGCAACCAGGATCTCCTGTCTCTGTCCCTCTTCTACAGGAGTACTGGAATTGCAGGTGCATTTGCTACCGTGTTGGCTTCCTTGTGAGTTCTGGTGATTCAAACCCAGATCTTCAAGTTGTACACTGAGTGCCTAACCCACTGAGCCATCTCCCAGCCCAACCTTCTTTTTCATACACAGAAGGAATTCATGATGAGGTAAGAGTGAAGGTATCATATGGTTGACACAGAAACCAGCAACATAGTTATCAAATACAACATACTCTGTAACTCTATGTGCTTTACTGTGCTTCACTGAAGGTGTGCAGGTCTGTGCCCTGCAACATCAACTAGAATGTGTGAGCCACGTATTGCATCAGGATGCTAAAGTACTGACTACATCAGACAAGGCAGGGACTCTCCAGCTTCACTATACCCCAAGCCCTGAGCTCCTCAACAATTCACAGTCCTGAGTCCCTGCTCTCTGGTGGCAGCTTTGGGCTACTGGACCCTGATTCCTAATGTCATACATCAGTGGTTCTCAACCTGTGGGTAACAACCCCTTTAAGGTCAAAAGACCCTTTCAAAGGGGTCACATATCAGAGATCCTGCATATCAGATGTTTTTATTAAGATTCATAGTGGTAGCAAAATTACAGTTATGAAGTAGTAATAAAAATAATTTTATGGTTGAGGGCCTTCACAACATGAAAAAATGTATTAAAAGCTGAACGCATTAGGAAGGTCAGATAGGATGATGGTCTACCCCAACACCCCCAGTAAGTTTTCCTCATTAACCTATACTTGCTCCTCACAGCACACAGGTTTATAGATGCATGTCAAAGCGCACTCACAGACTGCTCACATAGATTGCGCACTGCACGGGCTTTCTGATGTGGCTCTGGGACTTCTAAATGAAGCCCTTCAAGTGTGTCTTGGCTATTGAAGCTAGAGGTCATAAAGAGCCACATGAGGCCAAGAAGCCCAATGATCTTTCAGTCTTGCAAACTGACCCCTCCAAAGCATTACCACTGGGAATCAGAAAGGATAGATATCATCTGGGTATTAAGCAGGTTACGGAGCCTCGGTTGATCTTGGATTCAAATCATGGCTCTGTCCCTGTCTTCTTCCAGGCTATCAATCAAGACCTGTCATGAGTCAGATTTTCCTTGATTCTGATCTCTGCCCAGCCTGTGTACCACAGAGGAGACCAGCCACTCCTTTCTATGCATGTCAGTCATGTCCTTTCTAATGATGCATTGCTGCTCCTGAGGATTAGTGAGCAGAACACGTGTGTGATATTATGTAAAGGGTACAGAACATGTGACAGGGCTTCTAAATGTTAGCCGCTGTGCCACTTAGATCTCTGGTTCATCCACAAAACATATACACTTCCTCCTATCTCCAAACACTGGGTTCGAATCTTTTACTTTCTGGCCCGTTGTTTATTCATGTTTTGACAATATATATCTAATTATGGCTCTACCACTTCACACATATATGATAAAATAAGTGTTTTATATACACACCACATTTGATACTTAAAACAAATCTCCCCCTTTGTGGGTGTGTGTGTTTGAGAGAGAGAGAGAGAGAGAGATTGAGAGAGAGAGAGAGAGAGAGAGAGAGAGAGAGAGAGAGAGAGAGAGGGAGGGAGGGAGGAGAGAGGGAGGGAGGGGGGAGTACTTGTATTATAGGGGTCATTCATCAGAGTATCATTTTCCTCCTCTTCTCCCTCTTCCACTTCCTCCTGAGACATGGTCTCTCATATCGGTCTGGATTTGTTAACTAGATTAGACCGGATTGCCATCAAGACTTAAGGATCTGCCTGCCTCTGCCTCCCCAGTACCAGCACTGCAAGCACCTACCAGCACACCCATTTCCCCTGCTGTGGATTCTGGATACGAACTCAGGTCCTCATGCCTGCACATCAAGCACTTTGAAAACGGAGCCATCTCGTCCACCTTGTTAACATACTATTAAAATGTAGATGAATCAGTTTAGGTTCAGAGAAATCAAATGACTTCCTTAGGTAGGTAATTGGTATTTAAAAACAGATTCCACTCTCTGGCTTAGAATATAGTTGATGAGCAAACCCATGGCTTCTAGGTAGGTTCTTCCTCTGCCTGCTCCAGGTCACAGAAGCTGCAGCTCCATCTCCTCGCCGTGTTTCCAAGCTGCAGTCTGATTCGTCTCCCACTCTTACTGTCCCATATTTTTGCTTTTCTCTTCTGCAAGCAAGGACTCTAAAACTCCTCTCTCCTCCATTCTAGACCTTGATTCCCCACAAGACATCATTACATGGACCGTGCCTGGAATTTAAGTGTTGTATTATACCCACTCCCCCACACACATATTCGATTGCTTTTCCTTGTTAATTTTTGTGAATGGCTTTGCCATCTTCCTTGGCAATGGGATCCATGACCACAGAAGCAGTTGTTTAGTGGAACTTCTACTTGGCAACTGCTTCTCCAGACTCACTCTTACTCATTAAACTCCCTTCTTAAAAGACTTTATGACCCCCTCAATACCAACTGACCACCATTAGGACCAAGTTGGTTTTGAACTCTATACCCATCTGCTTTGGGTTCTGTTTGAACAGGCATGCACCACCCACACCAAATCCTGTGCTCAGCGAGCCATATAAAGAGCGATGTTCCCATTCAGGAAGGTGAATGAGAACAGCCACTCACCATCCAGTGTATAATGTGAATTGTTGCTGATGTCAAGTTCCGAGACCTGCTGGATGACCGTCGCAACTGGACTTGAACTGGTGTTGTAGGAAGGATGCTGTTACTGAGTGAGGAGGGCCATATGTCACGTTCATCTGCCCATTTGCTTCCTTAATACGACCTTTTCTACATAGTTCCAAGTTTGCAAGCGAGTTCACTCAGTGGTGAATTAAAAGCTCTGAGGTCTAGGAATATCAGGAGATGGCTTCAAATTGTTCACGTTTGAATAACAAATGGTTCTAATTGTCTGGGCTAATTAATGACAGCCATTTTCAACTCTCCAAGCCCAAAATTAGAGCCCAGGGTTCAACCTCTCTTCCCTTAACTTCTACTTAAAGTCTGAGTTCTCTAGACAAGCTATTTACTGTGTCGACATGTGAATCTCTCTAATTATTTGGCAAGATTCGTAACACACCATCAGGGAGCAAAGGATTGAGAGAGAGAGAGAGAGAGAGAGAGAGAGAGAGAGAGAGAATTTTCAGCCTTCACCCATGCCTAAATCCAGTAGCCCTTAATCAGCAGCAACATCCCCTTGTCCTGGGGGAGGGCAACCCTCGGACTGAAGAGGCCAGCCACAAGATGTGACTCGCTCTACTGACCAGCAGTGTCCAGGGCAGGAACCAGGAGTCATAGCCAGGGGAGTGAGTGAAATTCACCAATGACACAGAACAGATTTTTAGGAGTTCAAACTAATTCACCTGGAATTTTGCCAAACTCAAAAAGGGGGGGAAAAGCCATAACAATTTCCTTTCTGCTAAGAATAATTATGTGAAATGTCCCCAGTGGGGTTGCCACCTTATTAAGTACCCAATTGTGATCCCTGGCTGCAAGGGCCTAGCTAACGACATGACGGATGCTTTGTACGAGATCTATAGGAAGGACGGGCAAAGTTAAAGGGTTTGTTATTTGGAAACATGAATGCAGCTGAAGTTCAGGGGCTCCTTAGGAAAGCGCGTCTTTAACTGTAATTATTGGGTATTATCACGTCTCAACAATGCGCAGACCGGCCATTGCTCTCTGATTTCATTTTCTGTAAATTTCAGCCTACGTTTTCTCCAAAAGGCAGCGTCCAGAAAAGACACTACAAATCTAATTATCTGAGCATTGTTTAGAAAGCCAAATTCGGATCACGGTCGACCCCTTGGCAAAGCACCATCCCCCCCTCCTCATACACACACCAACTTAATTCGATTCTTGTCATTCTGTAAGAACCAGCTAGTGTTCTAGTCACCACAAAGGGTTAAATACGAATGCTGTGAACGAGACGCATAATCCTCAAG
The DNA here is from genome assembly GCF_963924665.1 of Micromys minutus. Lineage (NCBI taxonomy): Eukaryota > Metazoa > Chordata > Mammalia > Rodentia > Muridae > Micromys > Micromys minutus. The sequence continues at coordinate 33,343,113 of NC_137984.1, read as the reverse complement.
GCCTCAGAGCATTAAGACATGTCTGCTCCTTAGGGTCCATCTTTGTCCATAATCAATTTCTTCCCTTGGAGAACATTAATTGTCTGTAATGATAGCTTTCTGTCAATACATCCTTGATCTTAAAAGGCCTGCACAGCTTTTTCCTTTATTCAATCAAATCATCTCTACAATTGCCCCCCTTTAGTAAGATAATACCTTTTAAGCCTTGTATTTTAATATAAAAAATGAGAGGTAGCTGCAAAGTCTAATGGGAGGGCTCCCGTTTGAGGACGGGGATGATGGCTTCCATTATCCTAAATAATGTTTGAAGATTACAGAAAGCACTGTGTTTCAAAAGGTGGAAACTAATCCACCACTTTCAAATTATTCCTTGCATAAAAATCTGTTCTGACATTAGGACTTTTTTTTTTCTTTGCCCCAGTGACAGCACGGTATATTTAAATATTTGAATATGAAAGATAATTTTTTCCATCCTGAAAAAAGACAAATAATTGCTATTTATAAGGACAAAATGCTGAATAATTCGTGGAATTGATGATTTGAAACACCAAAGCCCTTTATTTTGTTATTCTCCTGATAAGCCATTCCCACACACTTCACTCAAACTCTCGCCACCCTAATCAGTAGACACTAAAATTATTTAATTGAGAGAGAGCGAGAGAGAGATCTCCACGACCTCCGATGGGCTGCCTTTGCCACTGTCTGCCTTCCTGACCTGTTTTTCCTAAAGGCGTGGATCCTTTTTCTAACTTGTCATTTCTGTTGACAATTTCTGCTCAGATCGAGCCTGCTTCTACCTGTTTTAGCTGGTTCCTAGGACAAGGCATTGCAGAGACTGCCCCAATATTTACAATCGGTAAGGAAGCTTGGGGAGACACACCAGAAGGACAAAGGCTGTCATTTCTACAGAATCCTTTCCTGGGGTAATTTCTATATTCAGTAATTTCTATATTCTATAAAACCTAGCAACATTTCCATACTGCATATAAAGTAGCATTCTTATCACTAAAGATTAAGAAACTCTCCGAGCCACAGAACAAGACTAGCATGTCCTCCTCCTCCATTTAAGCACGAGCACACACACACACACACACACACACACACACACACACACACACACACCTGTCAGCATTTTAGGAACAACATAAAGAGACCCTATGGAATTTAATTAACTGTAAAGCCCAGGTGATTTAAAAACCTATTAAAAGAAAATACACTTATCATAGAGAAAAGGGCTAAGAGCTAAGGAGGGACACAAAAACAGTGCTCACCAATTTCAGGGTTTTCCAGTAGTGTGTGCAACTCCAAATATTACATTTATGTCCTAAACTAAAATACAAGCACTATTTCACAATGACTATGCCTGCAGTGAGAATGGCAAACGAAAGAGTCTGGGAGAGGGAGAAAAGGTGTCTCTGCCGTAGATGATCACACAGTAACAAATGCCTAACCTAACAAAACACACAGCAGACCAGTTACCAACCAAGACCAGGGCTGGGGACTGCTGTGGAGGCAGATCAGCTTTCTCCACTGCCCTGATTAGCACCTCTCTGCCCTGCTCCACTGTGCTTTCTTAGGATTTATAAATCATCGTTTAATTATGCCGGCAAGTGGTAATTGTCAAATAAAGCTCAGATAGGCATAAAGCCTCGGGCTTCACAGAACAGAAAAATATCTGTGAGAGCCGTATCGATCCACATGCTTACAAAGTCATTTCCTTCCTTCTTTTTTTCCTTGCCAACAAATTAGATGAACTGGCACTTTGTGGTTCGTACGCATTTTGAAGTCTATGCAGATTACAGAACAGAAAAATTAGTTGCTTCAGTATCTACCGTTCCCAAATTATTCTGCTGGTTTAGGGAACCACGTGCAGGGAGAACAAAAGAGCCAAAGATCAAGAAATCTAAAGCTTCCTCTTCTCAGAGTTGCTGCTTGGGGTCATTTTTCAATTGAGGAAATCAAGATTTGGCGAATGCTTTTACGTATTTATAATGGGGTTTTACATAAAATAGGAATCCGAACACAACATTCATTCTATTCGGAGAGATACAGAAATGTGTATAGAAATTCCTTACTGAAGTTTAATTAGTACTACCCACCCCACCTCTTTCCTATCAAGAAGTGTTATTTTTTATTTTTTTATTTTTATTTTTTACATCTAGCTTCAGCACTCCAGCCATGGAAAATAAACACAGATAGAGGATTACAGTCCTAGGAGAGATAAGTTGAGCATTGAGAGGCTATTTAATTTCCATCTAATATTTAGACAACACCAGCTACATTTCCAGCCACTTCTAAGGGGCTTTTATTTGCAAGGCTGAGCAGAGAAACACAGGCAATATTGTTTTCTCACCCTCTTGCAAGCAAGAGACGGATGAGGAAAAGCAAGGCAACACAGATATGTGAGTGCAAGAGTGCCCACAGGCTAGTGTGTGCGCACACCCTGTCTGAATAAGCTCAGGGTTCAACTGTAGACAAGGTCATGACCTTCCTCTCTTGCGATTCTATTCTCTGTTTCCTCAGACACCTACCAGTTCTTTTGCCCTCCTGTGTCAGGCTGCACATGCCTCCCACTGCTAAGAATGTGCTTTAACAATCTCTTCCCATCTTCCCCACAAAGCTTCAATCCCTCCATCCACCTAAGGGCTGGTCATTCTGCAGATCTCAGTTTGAGTACTGTTCTTCTGGGAGCACCCTCTCCCATCCCCACACTCCGATCGAGGTATGGTTACTTGGTACTGTCACACACAGCTTTTATGGTGTGACGCATAACTATGTTCTGACTGAGGCTACACAGCAGCTACTGTAGGAGAATGCTCAGCACATCCACAGTAAATGGCTTGCCCAAGAATCCACAACCGAGACTTGAACCTGTGGTTGAAGTGTATACTCTTAACCCTGTCTTCTCTCTGTCAAATTTACAAGCCCTGCCCACATCCACTAAGTCATTTTCTCTCGACCCTTGAATTTGCAAACACCATGAGGAAGCCTCCGATCACATTATTTTTTTCTCTCAGGCTTGATCTGTAAAAGGAAGTCAATAAGTGATTATTGAATCAATGACTAAACATTAACTCAAAATAAACACATGGGCTGTGAGCTCAGGACTCGTGGATCTCTGACTTGTCTGAGCCCCTGATGGTTTAGAGCCGGGGAGAGCCTTGGTCTGAGGATGTGAGTTAACCTGACAGACTCCCCTACGCTTTGATGACGAGAATCTGGCAGTTTGCTTTTGCCTTTGTTTTGTTGTCCTTATTGTTTGATGGTTTTAATTCCTTTCATCCTAAAGCCTTTCACTAGAAACCAAAATGTCTTAAGTGTCATTGATACTTTAAAACACCTAAGCTCCAGAAAAAACTCCCCTCTCTACAGTGTTTCTTTTTGAAGCAGCACAGGGACTCTGGTCAGTAGCATATATTTTAAGTGTAGATGTAAAAAAACACACCCTATTCTGAATGCATTGAAAAAGAAATGGTACATTTGGCATATTTTCCAGCCAAAATGCAGGGTGCTCCCTAGGTACAATCTGTGTATTATTAATACTTATTCATGGCGAACAGGAATGTTAACAATGTTTTGTCAAAATGCAGAACTCATATTTGAATATGCAGTCTAGCCTTGAATAATTCAATTCACAGCACTCATTTAAAAACTTAGCCATTTTCCTGTTTGAGCTTTGTTTGTTCATACTTTTAGAGCGTTTTAGTCCATGATGTGAGCTATTCAGCAACCGATGCAAATTTTCTTTTTTTAAAAAAGGAAATAAAATGCTTTTTAGTAATCAAAATATAAAAACACATCCAGAGTGGTACTTGGGAAACGGAACATAACTTAACCTCCATTCAGGCAGCCTCTTTTTAAGTAAGATGTGCCTACTCAGGCTATTAATTGGGAATTGCAAGGCTAAGATGCATTCGGGTCTTGTATTCATGAATACTTCCTGGGTACTCAGGAATGGTTTCAGCTACTCATTCTTTTCCATGGGCACTACACTACTGCAGTGAGGAACCCTCCTCACAGGAGCCTGGCCTTCAGAGAATGCTCTGGATTCTGGGCCACATTGTTTCAACTACTTACAGTCTAGTCTGTACACCACAGCACTGAAGCACTGGCCATTATAATTAGAAATTTAGCTTTTAAAAGATAAAGTATTTACTTCTCATTCGCATAAGAATAAAATACACTGGGGCTGGTGGTATGTGCCTATAATCATAACTAACATGGGAGGGTCAGGAGTTCAAGACCATCCTTGACTACATTTAGAGATTGAGCCCAGCCTGGGCTACAAAAGACTGTGTCTCATAAAAGTAAGCCTATAAAAAAGTGAAAATTAAATATACTCATATCTAATTAATACATTTAAACATTTAAAATATGTTCTTATTTGGGAGTGGAAAAGATTACCGGAAAGAAAGTCAAGTGCTTTGCTGAAAAAAATAAAAGTTAAGATAGTGGACAATTACAAGTCATTTTGCTTTAAAAAAAAAATTGCAGAAGCTCCTCTGTACATGCTGTGCACACTGTGTTCTGTCTACTTCAGGTCTTAGTGTGGGTTCTCTGTAAGGCTGTGCAAACTTAGTATCAGCGAGGCTGTCGACACACAGTGAAAGTCTAGTATTTATAAAGTGCAAATAATCCCTCCCCTTTATGTGGATAGCAGATGGTACTTTGAATGACCCTAAGGCCATCTTCTGATTCTTCAAAGAAAAGAATTAGGCTTGTGGATGCTGTAGTGTGAGGATTAAGCCTGTGATTCTATTCTGGGACTCTCATCCCGACCACCCACTTGTGGATATACACTCATTCTTTTCCATAAACCGAGGGGTTCTGGGAACTTCTAACTGAAATTTCTGACTGCTTTGTAAATGAGCAGAGGACTTAGTGGGTTGTAAATCGCTAAATGAGACGTTGTGGAGATAACACGGGAGAACAGCCTGATGCTTTAAAGGGAAGACAGCAAACTTGCCAACATCCTGGTCTAGTTTCCTAAGCAATATTGAGGCTTCATAGAGATGCTATCAAGAGACTAAGGGAATTGCTCAGTCGGTAAAGTCTTTTGCAAGCAAGAGGACCAATATTGGTTCAACACCAAGAACACACACTTCTTAAAAAGGTATGTTGGTAAACGCTGTAATTCTAGCACTGGGGAAGGGAAGACTGGTGGCTTTCTGGGGCTTGCTGGACAGCATAGTCTGCTGCCAAGTTCCAATGAGCAAGTGGCCCTGTCTCAAAAAGAAAGGTGGATAGTACCTGAGAGATGAAATCTCTCCTATGGCCTCTTACACACGAATGTGCACATACACAAATACACGTACAGACACAGAGTAATTATGAAGCCATTAAAACCGTCCACATGACACTATCCAAATGCTACTCCTCAGAGAGCACAGAAGATGCAAAGCCTTACCTGTCCTGAGAGTTAATTGAACAATAGGGAGGTAGTATAGACAACACACTTGACTCTGAATGTTTCAGCGACCACATTTAAAAAGCAAACAGAAAGGTGGGATCAATTCAGATAGTATACTTTACTTAATCAACATAGTTAAAGAATTATCATGTCAGCACCAGGCAAATGTAACAAGTATTCATGAAATAAATTAATGAGATAAATATCATGTTTTATGAAGTCTTCGAAGCCAGCGTGCAGGCCACATTGAAAGCCTGCCTCAGCATGCACTGGAGACCTCTGCACGGGCTCCACAGTGGTCATCACGGCCAGACCCGCCATGCTTCGTTCACTGAGCATTTGTTCTTGCTCTTCCCATAGATTCCAATTTAATGGTGTTTCAGAGCAGTGGTTCTCAACTTTCCTAATGCCGAGAGCCTTTAGTACAGCTCCTCATATTGTGGTGAACCCTCCTCAATCATAAAGTCATTTCATTGCTACTTTATAACTGTAATTTTTCTACTGTTAAGAATCTTAATGTAAATATCTGAGATGCCGGGTATCTGATATGCCGGATATCTGATAGGTGACTTCTGCGAAAGGATTGTTCCATCCTCACAGGGTGCGAGACCCACAGGTTGACAGCCACCGTGTTACAGCAACTGGTGCTGGGAAGATGGCTCAGCTGGTAAAGTCCTTATCTTGCAAGCATGAAGGCCTAAGCTTGGCCCTCACAACTCATATAAGAGCTGAGGGTGGTGGCATGTGCTTCCTGCACTTATGAAAGAAGCCGACAGCATGTAAGAAACGACAGTGTAGGTTGTCCTCTGTACTCCACATGTGTGTGCTTACACACACACACACACACACACACACACACACACACACATACACACGCATTTCAATTTCACAGGTGCTGCACACACATATGCAAATAAATAAGAAATAAAATGTAAGCTGCATTATAAAGGTAAAAGTTAAAAGTCTGTTGAAAAAGTGCTCTCCATGTGTGCACTTTAAAGACAGCCTGGCTCTCTGAGCCCCCCATGATGGAAGCCACCGTCGGGGCTGGGTTCATTGTTATCTTCGGCAAGTCTGCACAGCCATGAGCAGGCCCAGCACTGCCTCTCAAACGCCCAGCAACTTCTGTGGCCATAACTACATTAAGATCTACATGAAGAATTTCATAATAAATATGTGTGGGAAATCATGTAACCAGGACAGGACCCGGACTATAAGAAGCTTGTCTGTAACTTATAGCATATCTGTATCTTTTTTTTTCTGTATTATTTTGCTCATGACACAAATGGCCATGGGAGCTTTCCAGTCAACCTTTTACTGTTCAGCTCAGATGCCATTTCCCAACTCTCTTCTAGCTCTCTAAAATCAACAAAATAAATGCTTTATAAGGGCCTTCCAATATACCAAAGACTAAGCTATATGTTCGAGTATAAACAATGTAGTTTTAAAAAAATTCCCATTAGTGATACAACAGGAAAAAAAAAACCCTATAGTTGAGGTAATTAATTCTCAAGGCCCTGCTGAAGGACCAGCAGAAGAGTTCTGCCTGTTCCTGAATAGATCTTAGAGGACTGAAGTTAATTTCCACATAAAGAACAAAGGGGCATGGTTCCCAGCAATGGACTGATTCTTCTAAGTGCAGAGTTGTGGGCACATGAGTCACTTAAGAGCGAAAGAGCTTAGCCACACAGCAAGAGAGGAGAGTACCATTAGTAAGGCCTCAACTGGCCAGCCACACAGGAAGGCAGTCCTATTGGCTCACACCAGCTGGGTGTCGTTCCAGAAACAAAGTCAGGTGTGCCAGAGGGACATCGGAGGAGTCACAGTTAGGTTCATATGGCTGAGATACTAGCCGGAGGTTATTCTAGAAGTTGGGGAACTTGTGAAAAGTTTTGGTTAAGTTAAACAACACGATCTGTTTTGTTGTAGGGACCCAGCCAAGCAACTCTGCAGGGACTGGGTTAGAAGAAAAACAATCAAGGCTGGCACAGTGCTTAGACGGTTGCCATAGACCAGGTGGGACATGGCATGGAGCTGGACTGAACCAGGGACCTTAGAAACAGAGAGAAAAGACCAAATTTAAGGTACGATTAATTAGACAGAAAATCTGCAAAGCTGGTGACCCATCGCACGTGAGGGAAAGGAGACTGAGGGCAGATGGAAAATGTATGGAGATGCTCTGTCTGGTAATCCTTTGCACAGAGATGTTACCAAACCAATGGCTGGAAGGAAAACCAGCATCAGTGCTCTGTGCTGAGGCTGTGTACAAAATTGAAGGGCAGAAGCAGATCTCATTTATCTTCAGGAACCTTTAAACTGAGAGTTTTAGCACCTAACTTGCACATTTCTGTGTGCCTACACACACCACACACACAAGTACACAAGTGAACTTCTGATTCACCTCCTAAATGCTGATGTTAGAGGCATGCACTGCCACGTCTACTTTGTGTGTGTTAGGGCCAGAGTCCAGGACTCTGTGCACGTTAGGACTGAGCTCCATCTTCAACTCTTTGCTTTCTAAGAGCCCTTCCACAAAACCCAAGCAAAGAGCCAAGCACATACTATGGCTCCAATGGAAGTCAATATATTAGTCCTAGGTCTATTACAGAAAGCACACTTATCCTTACATGCCCATGACCATCTATAGCTGGTGTAACACAGGCAACGAACACACTAACATGTTTTATCATGTACTAATATATTTGTATGACTTTTCCTAGTCTTTTATGAAAGAAAATGTTACTGTGTTATGTTTGTAGCATCTGTCTTCTGAGAGGCTTCACCCAGCAGCCAACAGATGCAGAGACCTGCAGCCAAACATTAGGTGGAGCTTGGCGTGTCTTTTGGAAGAGTTGGGGTCAGGATTGAGAGACCCAGAGGGGATAGGGACTCTACAAGAAGACTAACAGAGTTAACTACTTGGACCCTTAGGGGCTCCCAGAGACTGAACCACCAACCAAAGAGCAAGCATGTGTGGGACCTAGCGCCCCCCCCACTTGTGTGTATCACATGTGCAGCTTGATTCTCCCAACAACCGGAGCAGGAGCTGTCCCCGAATCTGTTGCCTGTCTGTGGATTCTGGTCCTCTATCTGGACTGTCTTGTCTGACCTCAGTGGGAGAAGATGTGTCTGGTCCTGCAGTGACTCGATGTGCCAGCATGGGTTGATACAGGGATTGGAAGAGGCTCCTCCTTCTCAGAGGGAAAAGGGGACAGAGGATAGGGAAGAGACTGTGTGAGAGGGAACAACAAGAGGGGCCGTGATCTGGTTGTAAAATGAATAAATAAATAAGGTAATAAAAAAGGAAAATTGTTTTTGCTGAGATGAAAAGAACTGGTGAAATGAAAGCACTACACTATCTAGCCCCAGCTTAGGAAATAAAACGTTACTATTGAAATTGACTGCCCAGTAACTTCCTCAACACCACTATCCAACTCCACCTCCAAGGCCAAGGTCAGAATGAGCTTGACTTTTATTTGCAATGTAATAACCAGTTGGAAGTGGTGTTTCAAAAATAGTTTTTTCAGATTTTATATTGTTTCTATCCTCAAATGATTTGAGATCTTACAAAAAAATTTTTGTTTCTCTCTCTCTCTCTCTCTCTCTCTCTCTCTCTCTCTCTCTCTGTGTGTGTGTGTGTGTGTGTGTGTGTGTGTGTGTGTGTATGTGCCCATGTGTGTATGCATGTGGGAACGTGTGCATATGTGTGTATATTTGTGTGTGTGCTGGTGTATACGAATTTGTGTAGGTGGAGTGCATGTGTGCATGTGTATGTGTATGCATGTGTGTACTGAGGTATATGCATGTGTGTGTACAGTGCATGTGTGTGCTGATGTATATGTATTTGTGTGTATGTGCATGTGTTTGCATGTGTGTGTGTGCTAGTGTACATGCATTTGTGTGTGGGAGTATAGCACTCCAGAATGCATTTGTCTAAGCTAGAGGTGGGCCTTGAGTGTCTTCTTCAATTACTTTCTGTTGTAAGTTTTGAGACAGGATCCCTCAATGAACCCAGAGATCTGTGGATTAGACTGGCTGGTCAATAGGGAAGATCTGCTTATGTCTCCAAGCACTGTGATTATTGCCTGTACTGCCATGACAGGCATCTTACATCCACACACTGAATTGCGGCTGAATTCATACTGAAGATCCAAGCTCAGGTCCTCACACTTCTGTGTCAAGTACTTTATCTACCAAATAACCTTGTCCAGCCCTTTAAATCTTATCTTAGATTAAGCACAGACAGCTCTTGGCCTCTACCAACACAGTAGCAATGCCTGCATCAAGGACTCCATTGAGATAAGATCTAGAAGGTGGAGAAACTTGATCTGTGCTGTAGTTCTGTTTCACTCAGAATGAAAGACACTAGCAGCATCACTGAAATTGTTAACTTCAGTTTAGGATGCTCAGGTGAAATTCTAACTGTTTAATTCTAGGACTATTACCGTGGGCAAGTGAAATAACAAAATCCTGAAGTTTTGTCCCAGAGTCTACCTACATCTAGGTCTGCATCCTCGTCTACAGGGAGTCCACCTGCATTTCTGGATCCTCGTCTATAGGAGGGATACCTGAAGTTTCTGCTGTGGTAGATAAGGGCTATGTGTGCAGGTCCTTTCCTCAGTCTATAAGTTATGGCTACTGTTAGTATCAGGAGTCAGCATGCTTGTCATCAACCCTGAGATGCCCATGCAGCAGGGGTTGCTTCATGAGCTGCACGCTATAAACCAGCCTGGTACAAGTCCTCACCTAAGTAAACTTTGCAATGGGCTGATCTCAGTTTATTTTCCAAAGGAGAACCTTAACTTCCTTGGATATTGAACAAGTTGTTTTACGTTGAACCGTCAATGAGAAGCTAATGGGAGATCTAAACTTCCGGAGATGTTGCCACCCCCCAGTTTGGACATAGCATATGGTCTCAGTTTCAAGATCTGTGAGGTCTCTTAGGGATGCAGTAATGCAAGCCCCCCTCCTTCTCAAGCAAGCAGCATGTGTTCATTTCCTGACTATTTTTTTTTTAGTAAGGTACATAGGCTCACAACAAATTTTTTTAAAAATAAGATGCCATCCCCTTAACTCTGCAGATTTTAGATGTGTGCCTTCACATCTGGATGCCTGCCATTAAATGTAGTTTGCTTGGTGTCCTGTATGGAAGAGACAAACACCTGGGAACATATAGATTTCTTCTAGTTGTTTCTTTCTCTCAAATGGTTGTGTGTCCTAGATTTTGGTTTCACTATTGTGCCTGCTACCATTCCTTTTATTCTCAACCCAGAATCCAAAGTTCACCTTTTTATTAAAATGCAGATGAGTCTCAATGAGGCAGAGTAGCACCCCTGAAAATCTCCCAGTCAGCATCAAATGTATGGCTAGAATGATCTGTTAGTCTCTTCTTGCCTAGGTCAGTGCCCTTCTGAGAAAGCTGCATTGCCTTCCAATGGGTATAATAATCAACTCTCACATTCATGGATGATGTTGCTCTGGTTTTGCATTTATGTTTTCACGGCTTCTGCACAGTGGCTCAATCTTAAGGACCTGCAGTGACCAGCATTTGTGAGATACCCGATATAGGTTCTGGGAACAGAATTTGGGTCCACCAGAAGAACAGCTCACACTCTGAGCTGCTGAGCCTTATCGTAAGCCAGAGGTCAGTCTTTTCGAAAGAAAAAAAAAAAAAAAAACACTCTAGGATTGAACAAGAGAGCAACTAAGCTCATATTGTGTGGCACATTCCTTTTGTTTGTTTTAATTTTTTTCTTAGATCAGATCTTTTGTTAATCTAGGCTAGTCTCAAACTATGTAGTCAAGGATACACTTGACCTTCTGAACTTCCTGTCTCCATCTCCAGAGTGCCTATGCTACCATGTCTGATTTTATGGGACGCTGGGGATTGAACCTGGAGATTTGGGCATGTTAGGCAATTATTCTACCATCTGAGCTACATCCCCAGCCATCTGAATCAGCTTTTCATAGCAAACACTTAAGACACATTTAATGCACAGAAAAGAGATGCTGGCAGATGAGATCTTCCCTGCTGCAGCTTCACCCAGTTCACTTATTCCTGCACCTCCTCTTTGCTTACTACAGCCTTTCAGGGGAAGGGCTCTTTGTGGTGGTTGCCATGAATACATAGGCATCTACAAAGTGTTCACTCAACACAGCCATCCCATTCCATCAGCAGTGATAGGAAAGACAGATGCAAAAATAGCATCTCTACATGGGAAGAAGACAAATGTCAAAATAAATGCCAAGTATACTGGAAGCTGAGAGGAGAGCAACTGGTCCAGTTGCTCCCCAAGCATTCCCCTTCATCCTTCATCTAGAAAGATGTACTAGAATTAGCCACACCAGATGGATTGAAGGCATTCTAGCCCAGGGATGACCCATGGTTATCAAGAAGGCAGTTTGTTGTTACAAAGCACTAGACATGTGTCAGTGATTCCCCAAGACCAGGCTTAAAGGATGAGAGAACGTCTTAATGGGTATCTGAGATAACCAAACCAAATCAAACAAACAAACAAACAAAAAGCCAGACTGTGAAAGTCAAACATCATTGTAGACTCTAGGATTAATGTAGAGACATAAAATCATGAGTGTGTGTGTGTGTGTGTGTGTGTGTGTGTGTGTGTGTGTGAACCCACATGAGGATCCATTAAGGAGCATGTAGAAATAGTTGCTTCTTTATAAAAGGCATTATATTAATTTTACACTTTAAAAATGTGAAGCTAGTTCAAGGTCAGCCCTATAGATTAATATTGTGAGGTAGCTGTGTTCTGAGGTACTTCGTTGATGGGGAAAGGAAAGATAGTTGTAGTTCATAAGAAGCAGCAACAGCTGTGATGCTTGCCTGTGATATCCATCCTGGGCACAGAGGATCAAATTTGGAACTCTGCTCTACCTTACCCTTTCAGAAGCTCGATCTTCTTCGCGAGCCCAGGAGGCCTTCACTCCACCCAAAAGCAATCATGTGACAATGGTCAGGCTTGCTGGGGTCCTTAGGTTTTCTAAGACTGAACTGGGGGTGGGGGTGGGGCCCAGGGCAGCTGTCTCCATGGCGATCTGCTAATGCCCAGAACCTGAGATTTTTCTAATGAAACAGTTCTATGAGCTTGCATAATAAATTCTCCACAACTGTTTGAAATCTAGAGCTGATCACGAGCAATTTAATAATGTCAACCTGAATAGAATCTCATCTTCACGTCACTTGATGAGCAGTTACACAAGTTCCCATTGGTATGTCCCTATAATGGCAAACTTCAGCATTTTCAAAGGCCTAATATAAAACCCATGAGTAGTTCTACCTCAAGACAGGGTATAGGAAAAATAAAATTCCGACAAATTCTACGAAGGTTTAGAGGTAGGTGAGATTAAATAAACATAAAATTGCTTAACTTTCCACAGTAAGAATTAATATGACAGAGGACAGAAAAAAAAATCAAGGATTACAATTCTTACTCTAATTCTATGGCTCACTCTATTCTAAAAAGAAAAAAAAAATCAGATTAGAGAGCCAGATTTGACTAACCTCAAAATGCATACATTTTAAGTGTGTTCAACTAGATAGAAAATACATTTCTAAAGACAAGAATATATTGGCTCCTATTATATAAAGCTAGGGACAGCAAACCGATATCTTAGCCAAGCTAGCCACTGTGAGGACCCAGGGAGCAAGAGAGAGAATTACTAAGGTAACCAGACAGCAGAATGTAATTATACGAATTGGAATTCAGCCAGCCTGTGCAGGCAATACCCACACTCTTTAGAAAATGTCATAGACGCTTTTAATAACTATGACAATTTTCTTCCATAAACATGTATTAGTAGGACATATCAGAACAAGAATAAAATATTCTTGTTTTCTACACCCATGAGTGGATACAGAGCCCAGAGCAAAGAAGAAGACAGAATTTAAATCTCAGAATCATGATTATGAACTTGCTTAGCTACAATAGTCATTCTTGTTTCTAAATGTAATTTTAAAAAAATCTAGGCAGAGAGGCCCTGTGCCACGTGCCGCAGAATGCACACAGAGTTTAACAGAAAATAGTTGAGAGAGAAACCTTTCTGCACTGGTGCAGGGGGATGTTACACTCTTCACATTGCTGCCTCTGTGTGCACATAAAAGTGCACTGGGTTTATGGTTCTGTTAAAGTAGATCGGGATGGAGTAACATATCCTGCTCCAGAAACAAAAGATCCACCAAAGGGGGGTGGGTGGGAATAAACTAACAATGGCTTCCAATTTTTTAAATTATAGCATAATGTATGGATATTTGGAAATAAATTCCCGATTTTCTTCTGCTGCTCATTTTGGTTGAGTTATTAAATTAAGTGATCCCACCCAACAACTGCTAAGTGAGTGCTTACAGCAGCAGTCCCAATTCCGGCAGGCTTCAGGCTGTGAACATGAGAAAGGAAACCAGTAGTCTTTCCAGATGTGGGAAGAGCCTTGCCACAAGATACTTAGAGTGCAGAAATGAATGACCAGTGTGCAGAACACCCAGATGCTGTCTTGGCTCAGTTGGTACTCAGCATGTAATCTTAGGATAAACTGCTCACCCATTTTCTCAGAAATAGCTTCCTCCACATCCTCAAATCCCCCCATGAAGCACTTCTGAATCTAAAGAACAATATCAGTTATTAGCACTAATCATCTGCATTAGAGCAGAGCAAATACATTTCTATCAGAGAAGAGAAAACCACCCATTCCATCATTAAGTTCAACATCATTTTATTGTACTCACTCTTATTTATTATTGGGAGGTTGGTTGTGCATGCCACAGTGCAGATGTGGGGACCAGAGGTCTACTCTGTGTAGTTGGTTCTCTCCTTCCACCTTTAGGTGGATTCTAGGGGTCAAAACACCAAACACCTTTAACTACTAAGCCATGTTGCTGACCCAAAGGTTGACATCACTAAAGCCTACAGTCTTTTACTGTTTTCCATAAAAGAAGTGACTGAAATACCCATTTTCTGCCAAATATACATTAAAGCTCCACTTCCTTAGAGACTAATGGCATAGACAGATGAAAATGATTGACTGTGATTATTCTAATTCTGGTTATTGGTGAAGCCCCCACTTGCAATGCTATGGCAATATTAGCTGGAATAAACTCCAGTCTTTATCAGCATGTACAGAAGCATATTCCTAGTGGGAAGTGTGAGCCTGACTTCTAATTCAACAGACAAGAGAGTGTATGAAACCAAACTTGAAGAGCTGGGCGATGTCTAAGATTATAAGACCATTAACTAATACTCGTAAGCACAGAGAGACAGCAAACGGTATGGCTCAAGGCTGATCTCATGGAGCCTGCCCTATGTGGAGACAGCCTCCCAGTTTGGTTCTGAAGTGTACAAAAAAAAAGGAGCCTGATTTAATCTGCCATGATCTAGGTGGGTGGTCTTTCTCCTGTCATCTGTGGGATTAACACAAGCAGATCCAAGAACTTGCTCTGACTGCCCAGTCACAGCCATTCACTTAGGTTCTCCCATGTTCAACTCCAGGGTTCAAAGTGACTGATTATATATATATATATATATACTTCACACTTTAGTGAATAAACAACACTGCTTAATAATCAATGGCCTTACACAACCAACAGGCCTTTCCAGTAGAATGCTGAGTCCACTTTGTGGGGTGAGAGCTCTGGTTTAAGTTCCGGGTGTTATTGGCAAGATGACTCCCTAGTCCACTGAACCAATGAGAGAGCAGTTTGAAGTCCATCACCAGAATGCAGCCTATGGTGCATTATAGTTATGTATAACTGTTCTATTTTAAAACCTTGCCAGACACTGCCCAGAACATTTATAGTACACTACACATTCATGGGAAACAATATTTTTCTATAAATATTGAGTAAAACAATCGCTTTCTTCACTACTTCCTAATTAGACAATGGTTTACTTCTTCTATGGTTTCAGGAAGACTGTCACACAGACAATGTTTGTTATGGAAAGAAGTCTACAGCCTTGTCCTATGGTATTGTCCCCTTCTCTGCGTATTTTAAAACCTAATAATAGGTCAGTTTCATGTTTCAATTCAATTCAAAACTCCTACAAAATGTAGCTTTCAATTTGAAAATCCCAAATGTGAGTTCTTCAGAGTGGGAGGTGTCCAGCTGCTGGGGAGGAGGTGAGAAGAGAAAGCCAGTGCCAAGTTCATTTGCAAATGACACAGACTTGAATTATGTTAATATTTAAATGGATATAGATTGGATAGGTGTAACTATAGATTAGATATATAGATATAGATTATCATAGTCCTCAACTATCAAAGTTTCTATCTGACTCTTCTGGAAAGTGTTTTTCTAGAAGGACCTCCACTAGTTTCCTCTGTAAATGGCCATAAATGTTTTCTTCACAAAGAAAAGCAAGAAAAAGCACACCCTAGGCTGACAAAGGCTAGATGGAGCATCCTAGGTTTGAGAAGCTTGTCTTGTCAATGTTGGCACTCTACCCAAAGCCGAAGAGCCAAGCTGGAGTAGAAACAGAGCAGCATTAGTCAATCTGCCCATCCCCCAGAGGTCTCGAAGTATAAAATTGACATCTGTGGATACGGCTTCGTTTGCATTACTTTATTTTGTGTTTTTGAGGCGGTCCCCCTCTGTGGCCCAAGCTGGCCTCAAACATAATTCCCCTGCCTCTGTTTCACACATGCTACCATTGCAGTTTTAAGTCACTGTGGTGGTTTGAATAAGAATGGCTCCCGCAGGCTCATGTGTTTGACTGTATAGTTCCCAGTTAGTGGAACTGTTTTGAGAAGGATTAGGAGGCGTAGCCTTCCTGGAGGAGGTGTGTCATTGGGGGGTAGGCTTTGAGGATTTTACATCCCCATGCCAGGTCTAGTTTCTCCCTCTACCTCTCCTTCTGCCCCTCCCCCACAGATGTACATTGTAAAACTCTCAGCTACTGATCCTTATCTGATTCCCATCATAACAAAGATGAACAAACTCTGTAAAACTGTAAGCAAGCCTAATTAAATGCTTTATTTTTTAAAAGTCATTTTAGCCATGATGTCTTTTCAGAGTGATAGAACAGTAACTCAGACAGCATGCTGTTAAATTTTTCCTCTGTTGGCCTTAGAAGATGTTTGCATGTAGAATGTTCAGGGTAAAAGGTAAAATCCATGTAGCTTATGCGACACGCTTGGGATGCAGCCATTTTAGAAATCCCTTAATACTTTTTCCAAGAACTGGTTTTTATACCACAAGGTATGTTTCCACAAGTTGATTTTCAATATTCTGGAGCTGAAGCATGAGATAAAATGGAGCAGAATTTTAATTGTTCTAACTTATCTGCCTGATGGTGCTCTAGACACCATCAGTTCAAAAACAGGCCCTTGGCTTTCTGATGTTTTATATGTTCATCATTAATTAATTTCATACATAATTAATATTATATATTAATCTATTCCAGATGATATTCCTGAACTATGGAACAGAAGCATTGGCTCCTGAGCACAGGGTTTCTCTTTCCACTTTAAGCTCTTCTCAGAGCTTCACTGTGTTCATGTTACTGGAGGAGAATCTCAGAATACTACATTGGTGTTATAGAGGGTCTACTAATCATGTTTAGAAATTGAAGTCCTATAAGGTAGAATGTATCTAAAGCAGCAGTCCAGGTTCTCTGATCAGGAAGAAGATAATTCTTAGCTAATAGCCATCTTGGGGGAAAGCAGCCTTGGTCTGCTTCAAGGTAACTATGACAATAGTTTACTTTGTAAATCTCCACATTTGTTCAAACATTCAGTCCTTGGAATTTCTGCCTTTTAAACATGTTTCTTGATCAAAGTGTAGGCAGGAACTGTAAAACTATGTAAGCTGATGGAATCTCTGTTCATTGCTGGCTTTCTTTTTCTGCATTAGCCACAACCAAACCAGGAACCATTAATAAACAGTTTTATTTTATTGATCTCTAAGTGGAGGGGTGATTTATAATAGGAAAGCATATTAGTACTATAAGAGGGTGTGCACATATGTGGGCCCATGAGTGCATGCATGTGAAGATCAGAGGTCAATGTCAGGTGTCTTCCTCAATTACTTCTTTACCTTACTTTTGGAGCCAGTGCTCACAAATCCAAGGCTGCCATGACAAAACACCATTGACTGGGTGCCTTAAACAACTAAAATTTATTAAAATTATTTCCTGACAATTTGGGGAGTTAGAAGAGCAAGGTGTTAGAAAGATTGGTTCCTTCTGTTGTTCCCCTCTTGGCTTGAAGAGATAGCCACCATCCTTGTGTGTTTCTACAGCTATAACAAAATACCACAGTCCAGATAGCATATACAAACAAAAATTACATTGCTCACAACGACAGAGTCTAATAATCCAGGACCAAGATGTGAGCAGATACAGTGTCCACAGAGGTCGTTTCCCTCACAAATGGCTCCATCTGTCATGCAGAATGGTAGAGAGCAGAGCTACAAAGCAGAAAAGAATCTTGTCTCTTCATCTGATAGAAAGCAGGAGTGCAAAGGGGACTTCTTCACACATCACCTCTTAACCCTGTGACCCTGGCCATCAGGTTTGAAGTTGTAAGTTTGGAGTGAACCAGAGCAGAGCCCAGAGCAGAGCCGCTGCCCCGTCCCGGCATCCTTGGATGGTTATCCTCTACTTGTGTGGATCTAACTCTCCCCTGTTTATTGTTTGTGTCTCTCTGTGGTGGGTACACTTTCATGTGGATACATGCACATGGAGGCCAGGGGTCAACCTTGTTCATCCACACAGGATGTCTCGCTGAACATAGAGCTCACCAAGGAGGCAGGGCTATCTGAGTAGCCAACCTCAAGGATCCTTCAGGCTCTACCCCCTCAGGGCTGGGATTAAAGCGTGCATTGCCATGTCCAGCTTTTTTACATAATTTGGAAAATTGGACTCTCAGCATTCTACTGACCGAGACATCTTTTCAGCCCCAAATTCCCCTCTTCTTATAAGATCAAAACTCATTTAACTTAAGTATACTCATAAAGATTCCATTTTTTTCAATATAATATTCTTAGAAACTAGAGAGTAAGAATTCAACACATTTAGGGGTCAGTTAACGGTATGGCCCAAATAAAGTTTCTGAGGCCAAAGAGGCTAGAGGCACCCAGTTCTGTCCTAGTTTCTAATGTCTTAGCCATCTTCTCCACCTCCAATTCCTCTACCAAGTCCCTCCTTGGGAACTTTCTAGAAACTGTAGCTGCTGAGGGAAACTGTTCAACAGCTGATTTGTGTCCCACACATTAGTAGATATGCACACTGTGTCCAAACAACGGGTGAAATGGCTAGGAAAGAAAAAGCAAGCCCCGTGATCACATAGCGTCTACCAAACATTGTCAGGTGATATGCGCATGGCAGATAAGAAACGGAAATACACCAGACCTCACTTTACATCCATGAGAGGTGTAGCAGAGACTATGGAGTCAATGGGAAGCTAGGCATGAGCCTACCTTCCTCTGCCTGCCTGACAGGGAATGTGAGACTCAAGGAGATAATGAAGTTTGTGGATTCCTAGAGGCTGAAAGACACCACACTGTTATACTAAGAGTCACCAAGTCACCCTTCTTGCCCCTAACCTGCTGATTTCCTGCATGAGCACAAGTCACTCACTGCTTAATCACATTTGAAGACTTGTGGTGGCTGTAGCCAAATGCTACAGATTATTATGTGTTTTAATCATTTGGGAATTGATTAATTGCATTTAAGATGATTTTTCTCTTTCTTGAAGCGATCCTCCTCCCCTTTACCACATTTGGAAATTTTAAATTCAATTACTGGACTGGACAGTCTTCCTTTCAAACCAATCCATGACCCACACTGCTTCTCTGGGACTTTATAACCTGCTGCCTCCATCCTGTGTAGCATGGCCACCCTGACCAAGTCATGTTCCTAAGGCTTAACCCCTTAGCTCAACCTCTTCGAGGGCACCTTGCATTCTCTCCTTCTTTAAAAAAAAATTATTGGATATTCTCTATATTTACATTTGAGATGTTATCCCTTTCTCCTGCCCCACTCCCATTCCCCCTTCCCCTCCCATTGCATCCATGAAGGTGCTCCCTCTCCCAACCACCCTCTCCCACCTCAGTGCCTTGGCGTTCCCCTACACTGGGAAAACAAGCCTTCGCTGGACCAAAGGCCTATCTTCCCAATGATGCCAGAAAATGCTGTCCTCTGCTACACATGCACCCGGAGCCATGTGTGCTCATTGGTTGGTGTTTTAGTCCCTGGGATCTGTGGTGGGTTTGGTTGGTTGATAATTTTGTTCTTCCCATGAGGCTGCAGACCCTTTCAGCTTCTTCAGTCCTTTCTCTAACTCTTTCATTGGGGTCCCCTTGTTCTTTTGATGTTTAGCTGCAAGCATCCTCAGCTGTATCAGCATGGCTCTGGCAGAGCCTCTGAGGAGACATTCATATCAGGTTCCTGTCAGTAAGCACTTCTTGGGCGCCTTGCATTCTCAGTCCTTACCTCTAGCCTTAAAGACTCCAGACTGCAAAGAACTCAATGGCTTCTTCTGGGCTACCTACAGAGGTGGCGGCCATTCAGTCTCCTGCTGTTCTTCCTTCTTCCCCTGCTTTCAATGTATGGCTGCTGTGCTTCCTTCCCCGTGCACTGACATGTGGCTGGGAAAGCATCTTCCTCTTCTCAATTTGGCAACCAGCATGTGAAGGACAAGGTCGGGTGCTGTGTGGGAGGAGCCCTTGAGTCAGACTCATCCCCTGCAGTGGAGTTCAAAGTCATGTGTGGGAGGTAAGTGTGTAACACATCATGCAATGTAAAGTAGACAGAAATGGTGCTGCTCCCGGGCTGACAATAACATTTTCTTGATGGAGAACCATGATAGTCTTTGGGCAGATGAGCATTGTGGCTGTTACTTAAAGAATGTCAAAAGAGTGCTCAAAGGGGAGATGTAACAAAAGTCAGGGCTCAGGGCAAGCCTATGAGCTGGTATCCTAGAGGCCAAACTGTGCAGCTTATGGAAGCTGAGCAATTCTGTATGATGCTGAGAAGAAGCTGAATCCAGAAAGATTTGAATGCCAAGGGACTTCCCTTGTGACAAGGCTACTATGTGGCTTATCTGGTCAGTGATCCTAGCCATGTGACCATATTTACATCAGGACCCATAAAGAACAACCCAAATGAAGTCTCTTTCAATCCTTGCCTTGAGAGGAGAGCCATTAATGAGTTATTGTCATCCTGTTAAAAGGGACGGTAGCTGGTCTATAGCTCCAGCCCATGTGAATTCTGGACCAAAGCATCACTGTAAGGTGAATGTTCCTATAGGATGATTAAAATTTAATTATCTTCTTATTATCTTCAAATTAATGAATCAATTAACCTTTGAAACAGATCCTCAAGAACGGTATAGCACGGGCTTGATCCAGAGTCCCTAGTCTTCCTTCGTTTGTAATTCCTACCCAAACTATCTCCCCGCTCAGCTGTCATTGGGAGGTTTTCTGCCCTCCACCTCAGCTCCAGCTTCTCCATGACTGTCTCTGCATCTGTCCAGGGCTGAACCCTACATAGCCGTGAACTCCCAAGTGACGTTCACTGAGCCCACTTCCTATCTTCCTTCTGAAGTTCAGCTTCTCTGTCCTTTTCCTTTTCAGGGTGTCAGCTATCCATCCATACCTCGTAGTTATGTAAAATCTCAAAAGTACTCCAGGTCCATCCATCCCTGATATCTTATCAAACTAAAAACCTAGCCAGCTTTCATCTCAACCTCCATTGGGCCCTTTGTTCAGTGTTTGAGCCTGGGTCCCCGGGGCAGCTTTCTGGTGGTTTTTCCTGACTCCAATCCAACAGGAACCTGGCTGCCAACCTAATCTCCTTTAATATATCACTTTCCTCATGCTGACTCCCAGCTCAATAGTTTTAGATAGTTCTCTATTCCAGATTCAACCCAAATAGACCGAACGCTCGCTAGGATGCTTCGCAGATGCTCTCTTCCCTGAGTGGTACATGTCATTATCCCAGTTGCACTGATGCAGACAGCTGAGGTGCCAAAGTTAACATGCCAGAGTCTGATAATGAGTAGACCAGGATTACAACTCTGCTCTGTGGGTCCTGCTCCCACGCTTTGTTTTAATAGGAGTGTGTAACTCTTGAGCTTAGATTTTAATAATCTCCATAATCTCTGCTTGCCTCATTTAACCAATTTATTTTTTTTTCTAGCCACCCAGCATAGCCTTCCCCTGGGGCCCAGTCAATGGTATTCATCTCTTCTCTGCTTCTCCATGGCTTTCCTTGGTCATGTTCCAGCCCCTGCCCCACCCCCATGGCCCAGCCTATGAGGCTAAATGCCTTGAGCACTACCATAGGTTTCTGATGGTGACTCTGGCAAGCCAGCCTTCTGCTGCTTTTATGTTCCAGACTTGTGGCTCACAGGCTCAAGCTCACAAACCCCGAGGGCACAGTTATATGGAGTCCTATGTGGATAAGCACACAACTGACCTAAATACCACTCACATGTGCTTGCTATTACTATCGAAAATTAAATAGATATTATTGTGTCATAAAAATAACAACTGAACGTAATCCATGCTTGTCTTTTGCCACTGTGTGTTTTACTACTAATCATAATAATTAAACAGGTAGCAAGACTCAGTGGGGTAAAGGGCCTGACACAAAAGCCTGAGGACTCCAGTATTTATATAAAAAGCTGGGTGTGGTGGCTCATCTAATCCCAGCATTGCAGAGACAGACACGGGACATTCTTTGGGGCTCATCTGGCCTAGTCTAGCTGGGGAGTAGCTGACCAGTGAGAGACTCTCTTAAAAAACAACATGAAAGGAATAATACTCAAGATTGACCACTGGCTTCCATATGCACACACACACACACACACACACACACCACAAAAGATAAATAAAATAAACCTACGTTAGCTACTGCATGACTTTTATAAAGTATCTCACATTAAAGATGAATCTTTAATCTCAAAGGATGGAAAACACTGTTTCAAACACTGAAGTAGAAGCAGTCTTGGTGATATGCCATCATATGTGTCATCGGATCTGGGGCTTTTAAAGCGTTTCTTGAAATAGACACCAGAACTTGAGTCCAACACTGCCTCCTTTAGTGTCTTACCCAGCCTAAACTCAGGGTGGTAATTGTGCTGGATGATTTTTCTGTTGTTGTTCCACTTGGCACAAGTTAGAGTCATCTGGGAAGAAGGAACCTCAGTTGAGAAAATGTGTCCCATCAGATTAGCCCATGGGTCAGTACGTGGGGTTGTTTTTGGATTATTGACTGATATGGAAGGTCTCAGACCACTGTATGTGCTACCACCTCTAGGCAAGTGGTTCTGAGTGCTGTCATAAAGCAGGCTGAGCAAGTCATGGGGAGAAAGCCAGTAAGCAGCATCCCTCCATGGCCTCTGCACCAGTTCTTGTCTTGAGTTTTTACCCTCACTTCCTTTTCATGATGGATTGTGATTTGGACCAATAAGAAAACAAACAAACAAGCAAACAAACAAAAGCCCTTTTACCCCCAAGCTGGTCACATGTTTATTACAGTAATAGAAATCAAACTGTAATAGTATGCAACAAATATTGCTTACAAGCTCTCCCACCAATGAGTGCAGTGGTGTGCTCAAACAAATTCAAGCTCATGATAGCTGAGAAAAAAAATCTGCTAAACAATAGCTGAGAAAAAAGGCAAGCCTACTGTACGATACCACAGGTCTTAGCAATTCAAGACGCCAGGCTCCAGTCACACACATCTAGTCCACAAGGATTTCAGTGAAACTGCTGTTTGGAACTTTATTTGGAAAAGAAGAGAATGTTACTAGAAGGACCTGGGTCTAGAGATGTGTCTCACTGATCTCCACGTGCATGAACCTCTCTCTTCTGTTTATAAAGCAGACAAGGCTTTCAAAGTGCTCACTCAAATCCCCAAGCATTAGAATCAAAGGGTGCTCTTTGTACACTGGACACAATATTGTAGAAAATTGAAGGAGGGAGTTGAGAGACTGGTCTAATAAGAATGGTTCTAATGGAAGAGCAATGATCCACGGCATAGCATCATTAATGAATCTAGGTTGTCATAAAAGAGATTCATCAAAGTTACCAATATTTGATCATTTCGTTTCCGAATATCTTATATCAAAAATGTCTTGACTTCTACCAAACATTTTATATTGAAAATAACATTTTTATGGTCATCTTGTCAGTGAT
Source organism: Micromys minutus (assembly GCF_963924665.1). NCBI lineage: Eukaryota > Metazoa > Chordata > Mammalia > Rodentia > Muridae > Micromys > Micromys minutus. Next base: position 33,319,552 of record NC_137984.1, on the reverse strand, counting down.
TATTTTATACAATACAGGTATGTAACATGGGTTGTTTTTACTAAATGCTCTGTACATTAAATAGGCCCAAACAATAGACACCAGAAGGATTATAGAATTAAAAAAATTTACCCCAAAACAATGGAGCCCACTTAAAAGGTGTGGAGTATGGCTTCCATATAAACTCCCCTTTCCACCCCTCTCTGAGTTCTTATTTACCTAGCTATAATATAACAATTAAAAATCAATAAATTGCAATGATATCAAACCGTTAACTGAATGTCAAACTTCACTCAGATGCCACCAGTTTTTCTATTCATGGCCTTTCTTTGTTTTGACCTAATACAGAACCCTAAAATTGGTCTCATCTGTTTCCTTAGTCTCCCCAATGAGTGACAGATCTTGCTCTGCCCTGTCTGTCATGACCCCGCTACTCTTGGCGAGTTACTGGTCAGTTACTTTGTAGACTTCTCTTTTATTTCCCTGTCTTTTCTAATGATTCTATTGAGGTTATAGATGCTAGACCCTATCTCTGGTTCATCTTACCAGGGGGTACATAATATGAAAAATCTTATATCTGGAAGGTTCAGCCTGGTCATAGGTGAGATAGCACAGGCTGGGGCAGCTCATTGTTAACCGATTTCCCACTATAGTTACCAAATTTCTCTGATTTCCTCTTACTTCACAGTGAGGTGTCAGCATCAGGCCCCGTTAGCACCTCTAGCAGCTTGCTTTTCTGATCTATTACAGGCTCAAAAAATCAGGAAGAAATAGCTTGACAGAATACTAAATCTTTTTAGAAATTGTGCTCTGAAGAAGAGTTTATCACCAACTTGTGAAGTTGTCTTTTTTGGTGTGTAGTTTCAATATTGAATTCAATCTTCAATTTTGTAGTTTCACATTTTTCTCAGTCTGGGGGATTTTCATTTGGAATCTACATCATCGTTTGTAAACATTAATGAGTAGCCTTCCAAGTGGAGCACTCCCTGAATCTACATCATCGTTTGTAAACATTAATGAGTAGCCTTCCACGTGGAGCACTCCCTTGGAGGGATTTACGGATCAGCTGTAGAGCCCTTAAGACAAAAATGGGGTTGATTTAGGCCCATCTCAGGGATTGGGACTATCTTCTACTTCCCTGTTATGACAGTGCACAGAAACATGAGTTTAGAAGCCATTGATTTCATAAGTACCCATTTTATCAGCCATGAGAGGACAGCCTGCTACAATAGTCATAAACCAAATGCTACCTTCTGTTGACACATGTTAAGCACTGTCTCTAAATCTTCAAAACTTATACTCCCAGTTCCAAATTGACAGTCTGAAGAACCAATGGATAACGCATCTTCATGATGCTACCCACATCACAAAAGAGGGTTTCTGGAATGGTTTTTTCCCCACAGTGCCACCAAACCCATACCTCCTCTTGTTTGTAGGATTTCACTGAAACTATAATTTTTAAATACTTAAGAGAATAGTCCTTTTCTTTGTGCCTCACACAGCTCCTCTCCATTTAAAAGTCTTATGTGAATTATATACATTTCTACCCAGAACAAGCTATATTTAATGTATAGCTAGCATTTATCATGTGCTTAAGGTGTTTTTGCTTATACCATTTTTATTTGATGAGGTTAGACCTGGCCCATTTCTCCTGGTTTATACAGACCTAGTTAAAACCCAAACATTTTCAAACAGAATGTCTTTAAAACATGTGCATGGTGGTTATCTGTCTCTCTGGTGCACAGTTCATAAAGATGATTGAGTTGGCTGTTGTTCTGTTGTTTAATCTGATAATTAGGCAATCACTAAATCTTACACTTTCTTACAGAAAATGTTAACACACATTGAGAAAACCAAAAGCAGAGAGCTGTAATCTGGACGATCAAATGCATTACTCTGTTTAAAAAGGATTGTTTCACAGGCACAATTAACAATCAGCGGCCACAGTGTAGACGGTGTTTTGATGCCATCTGTTGGAATAAGCCTTCTCACTCTCTGGAGTGAAGCTATAATTTTCCGTTTACAGTTTCATTAGGCAACACGCAAGATTAACAGCTCCCCAAAGCAGAGAAATCCAGACACATTCACTGTTACAGCCGCCTATAAACAGTTGGTAAGCTACTGAAATTTCCTGAAAATGCGATTAGAGAGCTAGCTCTGAGACCACACATTTCTGTCTTGGTTGCAGCCTCAAAATACAAACAGTCCAAATGCCAACGACTTTCATACTGCTAGTTCCAATCCTGAAGGTATGATTGCCAGTCTTTTTGCTTACTTCTGGTATTTATTAACTTCTAAAAATAATCTACCTAGGCCTAAATACTCTATAGCGGTATCAGTGAAGAAAGTTAGCAGCTTGCTCAATGTAATGCATTGCTGTTTATTGTTATTAGACTATTAAATGCCAGATGAAAATCTCTGGGGTTTCTAATACACTAGAGGGTGCTATCTCTCTATGTGTGTACAGTTAGAAGGCAAAGACTTTAACCATGATTAGTTTGGGGGAATTACAGAAGTTGACCTTACCCTCCCCCCCCAAAAAAAAAATCTTTAAGAGCACACAGACTCTGCTGCAGATAAAGGAAAGAGGGGGAAGGGAAAGGCTTATTTAAGTCCCCAAAAAGCTGAATCAGCAATGGACTGGGAAGAGCATCTGCCACCAAAAGAGACAACGTCACTATTAATGCTGGTATCATATGGCCTTTCTCCGTAACTGGGTCATTAGCTGCTGCATCCAGAAAACCTGAGTAAAGTTCGAAGCTCATCAGACAGAGGTGTGGGCTGTGAACGTCCAGGCTATCTCCCATGTTGACTGCTCTACAAGGGCAAGCCACTGGGCGGATGAGGCTTCTTACTGTAGACTTTGGCCTCTGCTCTCAAACAGAAGATGTGTGCTGTGACCCAAAATGAACTCGGGATACTGCCCCTTTAGATGTATATGTAAAGAGTTGATGGATTTGCAGAATGACTGGTTCTGTGAGGCAGAATTATCATAAAAATGACAGTGATGTTTATATTTTGACATACATTATGCAACTTATTTGAGATCCTTTCCCATTGATAGGCTGTTCGAACAGTCTCCAATGGTAAGACTGTGAAGATCTGAACTTAACGTTCTACGGTTGTCTGTTCCGTCATTTAGTAAGTAACTAACGGCTTTCTGCAGGCCGTGGCACAGCTGCTGAGTGCAAGCGTACGTGCACAGATACACACGAACACAGGCACACACACGAGCTAAAGAGACAGAAATAGGTTTACATTTCACATCTTTAAAAAGAGAATCAATCCAACAGGGACATCATTACAGATTCTATCACAAGTGTCTGTAGGGTGGATGTGCTGTTTTTCCTTCTTCTGAGTTTAGTTTCGCTCTTGCAAAGACTAGCCGACAGCACTCTGGATAGACACTAGCCCAGGGGACATGAGGGTGATCGCCTGCAACTTTCTGCCCTCAGAGCTGGGCTGGATTTCAAACTCTCCCAAGATCTTTGGAGTTTCTTTCTCAAGGTCTAGTTCAAACTCATTTTGTTTTCTCCTCTTTCTACTCCAAGAACCAAAACACATTCACATGGTCTCTCTAGTCTTCTAAATTTAAGTCTTCTATGGAAGCATCCTCCAAAGTGTTTTCAAATTGCTGAATCCCCCTCCCCACCCTGTTCCTACAGGTCAAGCAGTAATTGGGAGGCTCTGTGTATCTTTGCCCACACAAGCAGGAGATTTCCCAATGCCTTTTAACGTTCTGGTAAGGAACATCTATAAAAGTACACAAATGACAGATGTGTCACATCATCTCCTGCCATATCAATTCTGCTTGGCAGGAACAAAGCCATGGGCTTCCCAGAACACAGGCATGAAAACAGGACTATTTGTGCTTATGTGCACTAACATAAGCACAGTTAGTCAAGACCCTTCCTACCTAAGTACCAGAGACAGCCCAATGATCACAGACAATGCTAAAATATGAACACAGGTGTCATTTTTATGATTCTGTATCTTAAATGGATATTTTGGGTTGTCAACTTGACACCTGGAACTAACTTAAACCGAAGTTGCTTGGTACACTTATAAAAGATTTTTCTTGATTGGATCATTTCAGGTATGAAGGCTTACCCTTTTGAGGTGGGAAGGCACCTTAAATCTTGGCCACCACTTTTGATAACACCCTATATAAGGGACATGGAAGAAAGAAGCTCTCTTTGGTTGTCTTCTCTCACTGTCTCTGCCAAGTTGATTCCATTTACTGATACCCGAGCCCAATTCTTCAGGATTCTGGCTTATACTAAAGATCAGCTGAGACATTCAGCTTAATGGACTGAACAATACATGCACACACGTGCACACACACACACACACACACACACACACACACACACACAATTCTACTAGTTCTATTTTTCTAGATAACCCTGACTGGTACAAGTGTAAAGTGTCCTGCCAGAATTCTACCTTGCAGATGTGTTCTCTCTGCAAATGCATAAATTTTAAAGCGCACACTTAAAAGGACAGCACCCTAGGTTCATTTTGAATCACAACAGAGATTTGTTATGGATCAATTTCGCATCCTCTCTTTGAGAGCAGGGGCAGAATCTGCCACGGTAACTGTGCAAAGTGAGCTGAGGGCAAGAGAGTGCCTTTCAGATGGTCACAGCTATCAGAGCCACCAACTCTGATGACTTGTGCCACTCTGCTTTGGGGAATCAGAACCTTTTGCTGTGTTCTTCCCCTCTCCCAGGGGACAAGCCAGCTTATGTCTTATATTGGACTTGTTCTTGAGTCGGGACTACTGGGGCTCATTTCTAATTCTGCCCCATGTTAGACTCATCACCATATGTAATCTACTTAGTCTGTGCCTCCATGTTAATTTAGAACTTGCCATTTTTCATTTTCTGCATGACTAATGCTCCCTGTTCCTGTCACCATCATTTTAAAAGTCTCCCAGTGGGCTTCCAGACTCAAAAATATGTTCCCAATGTAGCTTCCACTGAGCTCAATTTAAATTTGATAAAATTAAAATTCACATAATGACTTTACATTAAACTCAAGTTCAAGTCCTTATAATGGCTTAAGTGGTCCACATGCTGCTCTGCCTGTTGGCCTCTGGGATCATCCACTCCCCTCCTCATCTGCTTTGGAGCATTCGCCATCAGATCTTGCAGGCCTTGCATTTGAGCCTTTGTTATAGTGGTCCAGTTAGAACCATCCTTCAATACCTGACTCTCTCTGCTCAATAAGCACACACAAATCCTTATCTTCATCACCCCCCAGTGCTTCTGGTGACCCTGCTTGCCCCATCATTCTTTTTCATGCCATATCTGACTTTTAAGTAAGTGTAAAGTATATTAGTCAGTTTTGTATTGTTTACCATCTTTCTTTTCTAGGTTTGTAAGCCAGGGACTTTCTCTCTTTCATTCATAGCATATTGCTTAGTTCTCATTTTTAAACATTCCAGTAATATAAAGAATGCTGGTGTCTATTAGTGGCTTTGCTGCCTTGCTATGGAGAAACTCAATTTTCTTCTAAAAACCCCTAAGCCCCCACACAAACACACACACACACACACAAATACACACACACACACACACACACACACACACACAGTACAAGGTTACCAAATACATTTTTGTTTGTTTTGTTTTGAGACAGATGTTTCTGTATATCCCTAGCTACATGTAAACTTACATGAAGACCAGGGTGGCCTTGAACTTCCCTTCCTCTGCCTCCCCAGAGATTAAAGACAAGTACCACCACTACCAGGCATGGCTTTTTCATTTTGTTATTTTTGTTGCTGTTGTTTTAATGATTTTGTTGTTATTTTAAAATTCCAGTGCCAAGATGATGTCACTTCTTTGAAAGTTTTTGGCCAGTGATATCCTGTAAACCCCCAAGCCTCACAGAATTTACCTTTGCCATTGATCTTGGTTATCCTCTAGAACTTGATTAGAGCAAGATGATTTTACTGAAGACATCACGTTCTTGAGCCCTAGAACACGATGAAATCAGTCTGGTATGAACCTGGAGACTTCGTCCCTAATGATTGATAGTGCCTTCCTAGTGCTATGAGGTGCTATGAAAGGTGTTAGAGGGGAATGTACCCGTTAACCATACCCAGCTATGAATTCTGCAAGCTACAGCAATCACCGGCCTAGAATGGACATACCCACTGTGTGCAATAGTGATGTAAACATCATAGGAGTAATGAACTACTTTCTGGTTGGATTTAATTCTCACTCAACAAAACAGAACTGATACCTAGCAGCATCACCCAGCTGAGAACTTATGACTACATAAGTCATACACCCTAAGGCAGGACCTGTTACCATGGAGCTGCTAAATGGACACAGTGTTAAACTGCCTTCTACTGACCTATCCTAATACCCATTGATCAATGCCTCTATTAACCACCATCCAGGGAGCTTCTGTTTTCATCAGATGGTGATTAACATAGAGACCCACAACTGGCCAAGATGCAGAGTATAAGACACTAGAGAATCTCCAAGCTAAACCTAGATACATCCCCCTTCCAAAGCTCAGGGTCATTGCAGAATTGGGACCATAAAGAGTATAGGATTCAGAGGCCGTGGTTAATACAAAGAAACTATCTTCTGGACACAGCAGATCAGCTGCACATATGGACTCACAGCAGTTGTGACAGTGTGCACAAATTCTGCGCAAGCTCATGTTAGACCTAATACCAGCATGGAGAGAGGAAGTTGGGCAAGTGATCCAACTGAATCCTGGTGCTATTGACAACTGTTGGCTGCTCTGAAAGGGAGAGTTGGCTTCTTTTTCGAACAGTCTGGCCCCTGGTAAGTCTGCTACTCTCCAGTGGAAGATCACACATCCCAAAATATTTAAGCAGCACAAATTTGTCTTTCTGGGTTAAAAAGAAAAAGAAAAAGAAAAAAGAGAACAAAGCAAAGATGGGGGAGTGGGAAAGGAGTAGATCTGGAAAGAGTTGGAGAAGGAAGCTAAAAATAACCAAAAACATTGTTTTGGAACTCTCAAAAACTAATAAAAGTTATTTTTAAAAGTTGTTCAGTGAATGAGTCAATTTTAAAATGGTAAGTTAATACAAATGCACCAGTTACAAACGGCTCAAGGGTTTTGTTATTATCGTTACCGCTACCTCTTCTATCACTGATCGTGGCATTGATATTGGTGGCACTCATAACATTGTCTAAACTTGCACTGGTCACTCATACTAACTACCTAAGATGTAGTTATGAAATGCCCCAGACCTTCAGCCCAGCTTCAAACTCCTCTATTATTCTGACACAAACCAACACTACAGGGAGAGAGCTTCGAGTTGGAGTTGGTCCCCCCTCGGCATGAGTGGAGTTCCTTTCTATACTATAGGACTCTTCCCTAATTCTCACTGGAATATGTCTGGTTCTCTGGCTTTCTCTTTGTCCTCCATTCTGGGAAGGCACTGAACCCCTGGCTACTTACCTGGCACCTTCTTTCTTCAAATAAGATCCGCTTAAGCATTTCCCAGAGTTATGAGGGAATAGACAGTCCTAAAACAGTCCTGATCACTCTTGGGTGTTGGCACCACCAGTAGAGTGGGCAAGTCAGGGCTTTGCACAAGTGTCCAGAGTGAAGAAGCCACTTTAATTGCTTTACCTCAGTGATATTAGCAAGGGAACTGCTTCTATATCAGAAATGATGACGCAAAGACATAATCACAGGAAACAGAGCATGAGCTAATGTTGGAATCGAAATCCCTCAACTTACTCCAGCATCTGTCAGGTCCTGATGCAGCTGCTTGCCTTCACAATTTTAGGCACTGCCATCCTGAACTTTTCTGTTTCTGGAACTCTACTATGTATGTGAGGCACGTAGCATCTCAATGGATATTTCTTCATACTGTGCAGGTTTGTGGTGGGAGGTCTGGGACTTTGTGGCATGCAAGCTCTCAGGTGGCATACAGTTGCTGAAACAATTGTGTTTAGAATAGCAAAAAATCTAGACTCCCATAGTGAGTGCTGACGTTACTGTAAAGACATTATTTGTTCATGGAATGAGAAACTTCAAACACATTTTACTAACTTGTAGTGTTTAGTTCCCCATAAATTGTGAAGTGAAAACCCTCATTCCTGTTTTGGGAATGAGGTGATCATAGTTGATAAAAGGCTCTGTGGTAGTTGCTAGAGTTCAGACTCTGTGACACTGCACAATGCAATATATCAGCTATCAAGCCTGAGCAGAAGATCTCATTCAGAGGGCTGGGTGCCATTTTAAAGTTGTGCTTCCTGTAGGTAATTGCTGAGTTAGAGAAAAATTTGCCATGAGTATCTGTGAGATTGCAGTATGTGGTATATGCACGGCCTAGGGAGTGAAACTATTAGGAGGTGTGGCCAGTTGGAGTGGGTGTGGCCTGGTGGAGTAAGTGTATCTCTGTGGGTGTGGGCTTTAAGACCCTCATCCTAGCTGCCTGGAAGCCAGTATTCTGCTAGTAGCCTTCAGATGAGGATGTAGAACTCTCAGTTCTGCCTACATCATGTCTGCCTAGGTGCTGTCATTCTTCATTCTCCTACCTTGATGATGATGGTCTGAACCTCTGAACCTGTAAGCCAACCCCAATCAAACGTCCTTGATAAGAGTTGCCTTGGTTATGGTGTCTGCTCACAGCAGTAAAACCCTAAAACTAAGACACAGCTTAAACAACCTACATGACCATCCCATCGGCCAGGCCTTCATGGTAGACCAGACATATGTAGGAAGTCTAACTGCATGGTAGACTAGACATATGTAGGAAGAAGAGAAGTGTGACTATGGTCTGTCTTGAAACCGTGCCCGAGTGGCTATGAAAGAGACACATATGGTATAAGTGTAAGGTGTTCAACAAATTGACTGATTTGTTGGCCATTCAGATGGATACAAGGCTTCTGAATTGATCCTGAATTAACCCTATTAGAGCTGAATAAGTACTCTTGAAAAAAAAAATGATTCTCAAAAAACATGACCAAAAATTTAATTAATATTATGATTATTTGGATTTCTAAAATTAAATATGTAGCAGCAAATACCAGCTGTAAAAGGCTGAATATTATACATGGTGCCTGGTGAACAGTTTAAATTCATTCTACATGCTGCTGAGAAAAGCCTATTTATGTCTGCAGACACAGAAGATGCCTAAAAAAGATTCTAAAGTTATGAGGAGCCATGCTATTAGCCTTCTGTGCTGATCCTTCACAGGTGGGATTGCCCCTCTATCCCATGTTTCTTGGGATGAGATGGATTTTAAAATTGCAATTGATGCAACTAGACCAAAGGCTACAGATTGGTGTTGGAGTACATCGCGGGATGGTGTGTCTCTATGTATTTAGTTGTTAATTCTGTATCAGCAGAGAGCTAAAATGCCGGCAGGATTTTTGTATTGTTATTTCCATAACCCATTACAGGCCTCATATTTTGTAAATATTCATCTCTCCTCATTAGCCTCGAGGCAATAGGCAATTTAGAAGTTTATCTGATTGGCTGTAATAAGATCTGATGACCAGTAGCTAAGCAGGAAGTGGAGGGTGAGCTTCCGGAAGAAAAAGGGATGCTGGGAGAAGAAATGAGAGGCAGGAGATTCAGCCAGCAGACAGAGAGGTGAAGGGACCCTAGTGGATCAGAGAAGTAGGGCTAGCCACTTGGCCTGATGTAGTACCAGGATTAGTTGGGTTATGTTTGAAATAAATGGGAGACTGCCCTAGCTAAAACACCTAAACTATAAAATTTTTTTAAAAAAATTAAACCCGACATTATTTAAATTACTGGCAGGTCTGCTATATATTAGTTTTATGAAACAACGGGCAGTTGAAAACAGCTTGTCCTATGTGGCAATGCATTCAACATCCCTTTAATCCATAAAAGAATATGGTCACCAGAAAGTGAGACATTGGCAACACAGTGCACGGAAATAAGGAGGGCCTAGAGAGAAACGGAATGTCCCTAAAGAAAGGGAAATCAACAGGTAAGAGAAATATCATTTGGAATAAGACTTGGTTTACATTAGGACCTTAGCAGTCAGGATTAGATCACTGCGGAGAGCTGTAGAGAATAAACTTGGCTCAATATATAGCAGGTAGGTAAAATAATTAGTGCAGACCAAATATAAAATTGGTTGGCCTTGGCAAGTCATAATTTTTATATCTCTGATAAATTTTAATCAGTTTAACTAACTACATGGATGGATGATTAATTGTATGCATTTTACATTAGTTAAATTTGGTCAAATGCATTCTAGTAAAGATGACATTATTACCTAGTAACTAACATTGTTAGCTAACCATCCATGTTGGCTTACAGGTCTACCAAGAATTTCCATACACTGCATAGCTTAGAAAACAGAAATTTTTTTTTCTTACTCTAAAAGCTAGATGTCATAAGGTATCAGCAGGACTCTCCTAAGGTCTCTGCCTTTGGTGTGCAGACAACCATCTGCCCTTACATGGTCTTTCCACAGGGCACACACATCATTAGCATCTTTGGGATGTTAAATCTCCTTCTCTCATTACACTAGTCATATTGGGTGAGGACGCACCCTAGTAGCCTCACTGAAACGTGATAGTCACTGTCAAGGCTGCCTTCAATGATGACAGCCAATGCTATCCAGTTCCACCACCACCACACAACCTAACAAAAACCCAGTATAGATCAAAACATCATTCTTGTAATTATTACCCAACAATGAGATGGAGCCAATACTTCCCAGGCATTTACTCGACATCTATTAGGAGTGATCTAGAGATGCTTTAGCAGTTCTGTGGGTGAGGCATACATTTGTACAAACAAAACAATGGTGTGCCCCTTTATCTAAGATAAATGAACACCTTCAGATTCCATGGGAATTCTGAGGCCCAACCCCAGAAGATGTCAGGGGACGCTGCAGACTTGCTCTGAGGTACTGACTAGGGAGTAAGATCTTCAGTGGTACATTTTGATAAGATAGGACTCAGCCTGTTAACAGTCATCCTTTTCAAAATGAAAAGGGGGCCACTGGGAAAAGAAAAGAAAAGAAAAGAAAAGAAAAGAAAAGGAAAGAAAAGAAAAGAAAAGAAAAGAAAGGGGGACCACTGGAGAAAGAAAAAAAAAGGGGACCACTGGGAAAAGAAAAGAAATAAAATGAAAGAAAAGAAAAGGAGACCACTGGACCAGAGGCTGAAGAACAACCTATACCAGAAAGGACAGGGGTCTCCTTTTCACTTCCCACTTCTAAAATTCAAAAGACAGAAACATTAAATAAAATCCCATTACCTCCACACCTTGTTCTCCAGAACACTGTTTGGCAAATGGCTTCCAATGCTAAAAGCTTGTGCATCAACTCATTCACCAAACAGCAGCAGCTAAATGCTGATTTAAGATGTCATCTCTATTGTACAAATATATTAATGAATAAATATAATTAGAGTATTTAAAATAGTATTTATTGTACAAGTCATACCACACTATTCCTTTTTAAAATGAAAGACAGGTATTTGTCCAACATTTGTTACTTATAGCAGGGAAACTTTGCTTTGTATGTTCTTCTGGTATTCATAAATGTGTATAATCTGCAAACCTGAAGTCACCATGGCCATTGTTCTTTATGCATGTATTATTTATTTAAAAATCACAGGACAATATGCAGAAACAACGCTTTTATAAGCTAAAACTCAATGGGGTCCCGCTGACTCCTTTGTGCCATGTTTTGTAACTGTAAGGTTGAAACAGAAGTCTGGTTTTTAATGTGTAAATAGATATTCTGTTTTTTTTTAATTCACTTGGAATATATGTTGACAGGATTAAAACAATTTAAAACTTTGGGTTTTGGAGCTCCTGGAGTTTTTGAAACATCCCAAAGACACTTTGCCCTATACCAATAGTCCAGATCACTAATTAACTACAGCTTGATCCCTACAGAGCAATGGCTTTTTTTTCTATTTACTTTTGATAATTAATTGTTGGGATATATAATTAACTATTGAGACTACATGTTTGCACCACAAACCTATTACCTATGTTAAAATTGATGGAACCACATCAATTTTAAATCAATTTTTATAGAGTGGTAAGACCATTATAAACTTTGAAGGGCCCATCCAACTTTGATAGCTCTTGAAGACTCTCAACTAAAAATGTGCTTTGTACAACCAGTCATGGCTTACCCAGAAAATATCACCATAGTCGACAAAGGCACTGGGAGTCTTAAAGATGAGCGAGATTTACAGCATAGGCTCCCTTTTCTCCTACATCTGCTCCAGACGACTATTGTTCTCTTAGCACTACACCTTGCGTTACTGTCATGCATATGAACCACAATCACTGTGCTTAAAAAGCTAGAGTTTTAATATGCTTAGTCATACATACTAATTTTTTAAATAAAAGCTGCTTCTGCACACGTGCACAGGATGCCACATCAGCACCACTGTTTCTTTCCCAGAGCCAAAGTCTATGAGTCTCATTCAGTTTCTATGCAGTTAGGATGACCATTCTGAAGCAGTGGGGCTTTCATTGGGGTTTTATACATTCATTATCAACTGCATTTTAATAGGCTTATGCAAAGCAGAAAGAAAACTGTGACAAAATTGAAACTAAAGAAAGAAAGAAAAAAGAAAAAAGCTTTCTATCTTCTTTCATGGCTCAAGTGTCCTTTTATATGAACTCTGGCCATCCCTGTCATTCAACATTAAACATTGCCCTCTTGTGATCTTTTTTAATATATATGCATATGTATATATATGTAATATATACAAGTGCACACATATATACTTTTGCTTTTTTATTATCTGATAATTTTACATGCTTTGTTTAAATCTCTAAATAAACCACATTTCTAAAACTAAGGCCACGTAGTTGTTCTTCTTAGAGAATTCACATATGCAAGCAGAAGGCAGAGATGAGCGCATTCTTCTATGAGCAGAGAACTGAGTGTTGTGTTTAAACCACAGCCTACTCCATCAACAGCACACTCACTATGATGTGCCCACTGCAGCGCTGAGCACTGGGGCTAGAGCTGACCTTACTTCAACTCTACTGGCTTCAGATCTTGAACCAAATAGATGCCGTTATGAGATTCAGTAAATGTGAGACACAGAAGTCCGTGGAAACAATCAAAGATAGGTTCATGGAAAATGAACCCTTTTTTTGTTGTTGTTGTTGTTGTTGTTGTTCGACTGATTTATTTTTTCTCTTTGTGCCATGCTGCCTCTCATAAAGAGGAAATCCAGAAGTAATAGTCTTTGAAGTTTGTGACAGTTTAGTACCTCAACTTAGTACCTCAGTTTAGAACCTCATGTTACTTGATGCTCTGAAGAAAACTGAAGACATGGTGTTCTCTAATGCCAGTGAGGAGCAGTTGGTGATAGCACCTGGTTCCTCTCAACAAGGACATACTTCTAAAAGCTGAAGGGACCCAGGTGACAAGGGGAATGGGAGAAGGAAGCTCAGGGATGGGGCAGAAGCCTCAAATGAGCTAGGGGACAGCAAAAGTGTCTCCACCTTTGACAAACAGTGGTCAAAGGGAAGAGAACAAACGTAGCAGAGGAAAGATTATGTGTGATTTCTGTCAGAGCAAATCTATTCCTTAATTCCCACAGAGCCCACAGGAGGATCAGTGTCTCTCTCTCTCTCTCTCTCTCTCTCTCTCTCTCTCTCTCTCTCTCTCTCTCTCTCTCTCTGTGTGTGTGTGTGTGTGTGTGTGTGTGTGTGTGTGTGTGTGTGTCATTAGTAATAGATGGCCAAAGGATGTTTTCAGATACTTCCCAAAGCAGAAGTGGGAAGGCATAGTTTTCTGTGGCTCTCTAGTGCTCTGAATGCCCTCAGCAGCCCTGAGTCCTGAGAACTGTGTGTCTACATGGAATTTATCTCTGAACGCTCTTGACACCAATTATGGTTACTTTTGTACTTGAAGAAGGAGGATGGCCAAAATGGCATCCCTCCATCATGAACCACAAAGGTGAGCGTGTCAGCGAAGCCATGAAGCAGAGGATGAGGGTTCTGTAGAGTGGATGGATGGAGTCCACTGATGCTTTTTCAGGAGCCAGGCATCATGTAAGTGAAGAGTGGATGAAGAGACAACAGGACATAGTCGAAGACTAAACTCAAACCCATCCCTGCTGCTTGCAAGCTCTGCAGCTTTGGGCCATGTCACATAACCTCTCAGGCATGGTTCCCTTCACCTGCAAAAGAAGCATACTGGACTGTTCTGAGGACCAGAAGACACAATTCTGTGTCACAGGAAAATTCCAAGCAGCCAAGAAATGATGAGTAAGATAGTGTTTACTAAGCAGTTTTATGACTGCTGAGCTTAAATCTTAGTTAAAGAACAGAAGAGATAAGGATTATTAGATGGTAGGTAGATACAATATTCCCTCTCTCTGTCTTTCTGTGTGAATACACACACACACACACACACACACACACACACACACACACATTAATAGAAAATAGGTAGATATGATATCCTCTGTCTTTCTCTGACACACACACAAACACATACACATTAATAGAAAATAGATATAATATCCTGTCTTTCTCTGATACACACACACATAGTTTATATACAAAATGCACATGTGTATAGCCCTCCACACCTGCAATAAATGAGAAACAGACTAAACAGCACAATCTAGGGGTGCACTGGATAGAATTTCACAGCTATATTCAGGAAACTGTTTCACAATCTGCTGTCAAAATTGGTTTAAATTTCAGCAGTTTTTGTACTAGAAGCCATATATACTATAAGCTCAAAGACAATATAAACAGTTTGGGTTTAGAATTAATTAGATGCACAATACATCAATATTCTATAGCCGTTTATTTAGTAAAAACAGAATCACTTTCTCAAAGGATTCCAGGAATGATGTTGATTATAAGAGATTGGATAACACAGGAAAACATAAATATCATAGTTGAAAATGTGCAATAGCTAGTCTAATTAGCCTCTTACTGTTGAACAGGATTTCTGTGTTTTGCAGACTCTGTGTCTTTAGATTTATTTTTTTTTACAAATTAAATAACCTGTTATAAATAGATAGCAATCATCAGCTTCCTTGTGTTATTCATTCACCATAATCAACACGTGGTACACTGAGTCTCTACTTCTGTGGTCTCCCAGATTTTCACTAGTGTGACAGAAAAGACTGAAAAGTGCCAGGCTCACAGCACAGGCCATGAATGTTGTCCAACTGAGCAGGCCTGGAGTCCAACTAGGCAGCTATGGCTAACCCCGAGAAACAGGTGTCGGGATTGCACCACTGGTTATCTTGCATTTCCGGACATAACTGTGGTTCATAGGTGCTAAGGCAGGGAATGACTATTGCCTGTTGTTCTCCCTTGGTTGCTTGCGTAGCTCCTTCCAGTACTGTGAGCGCCAGTCCTTGGGGAGGAGACTTCCAGGTTAGATGCAGCTCAACTCCTTCAAGCCCTATGTTTGAAATGCATGGTTATCTTCAGCAATAGGAAGTTACCTTCGGCTACTGAGAGACACCCAAAGACAACTGCAATGGCCTGTGTTGTTTTGGAGTCATCTCTTGGACTCCCTTGGCCAACAACTCAGAAGGAGTTTTCTCTAGCATGGAGGATTTTGTTACATAGACTTTGTTCTTGGTGGAGCATTATTACTACTAGTGGTATAACCTCATTTAGATGATCTAAACATGTATACACATGTACATATATAGAATATGCATATATAATATCTCTATTATATATTACATATACTATTATAATATATACTATATAATAGTGTAATATATATGTATATGTATACATATACACATAATGTGTAATTTTAGGTAAACATAAAATAGTATGATTTCCCATGGCTTTCCAAACATCCTAAAGGCCATTTATCCTTCATTCCTCCCTAACTCTTTCTGTATTGTTCCCTCTCCCTCTACAGTTAAGGCCTATTTTTGTCCATTTCCCCCTTTATAATCCCTGAGACCTGCTGTTACCCCTCTATAGCCTCCCCCATCTCTTTTTACCTCCCTGCCTTCTGCAGTTGCTCCAGGTTATGTATTTACACGTAACACCTCTGAGCTAGAAACCATAAACAAGATAGAATGTAACGTGTTTGTCTTTCTTGGCCTGGATTATCTCAGTCAGTACATTTTCTAGTTTTAGCCAAACACCAATGACTAGTGAGACCACGGAGCCTAAAGGAGAACCCATTGCTACCTCCATAAGTCAGCATATTTTTTAACTGCCTTCTAAATATACTTACCCTAACACCACAGAGGAGTGTAGCTTTCACCCCCTTCCATCAAAGAAGCTTATGTTTGAAGCAGATGGCGAGCATTAGAAAAATCCACAGTTGTTCAAAACACAGAGAGCAACTTACTCTGGAGTCCCCAGCCCCAACCACAATCCCTACAACTAAGACTCATTGCAGGACAGAAGGCAGGATGTTCTAAGAGCCAGAAGGCCAGGGTTTCTGCTCAGAGACTGTCTTCTATATAGGACAGGAAGATGCACTCATGAAATCATGGCAGCCTAGACAAGATCTGAGTGACGCAATACCAGCTGACATGGTAACATGGATTGGGGAAATCATAAGGCTCAACCCTAGGAAGAGCTACAGGCGATTAATGACTAATGAGAGAGGAAAGATCAGTCTTTATTAGGGAGGAAGCCCCTAGGTGATTACCAAGAGGTCAGCTTTAAAAGAACACACACACACACACACACACATACACACCACACACACACACACACACACACACACACATATGTACAGACTCACTCATGAACACAATAAATAATTTTAATTTTTAAAAACTTTTAAAAATGTTTTAAAGAATTGTGAGGATTTCAAAGGTCTGATGATGCTGGCTGTACCTGCCAACATTTATATTATAAATTATGACTAGAAGTTAACTATAAATTAATAAAACAATGGCATGCCTATTACATACTGGCTTAGATTTTCATGAAATATAACTGTATTTTGAAACCCGAAGGTGAGAAACGTGGCCTTCTTTTGGGTACTTGGCTTCTGTCACCATCATACTCCATTGGGATGCCCTGGAGGTCATTGTGCTCGACACACATTTCCCAGAGTCCTGAGCTGTACTTGGAAACTCGGATCCCATCACTAACAACAAGTGCTAGTAGTTGTTTCCCACACAGCAGTGGTGGCATTTGTTCTGTTAGGAAAGAAAAAAATATCTCTGGAAAATAGTCACATCTAAATGACCATCTTTAGCAATCAATCTTTCCTAAACTGTATGGTTGCTCAAGTACTTACTGGGTATTTCACACATCCCCAAAGAAAAGAATGAAAACATTAGACATTCAAGCACCAAGTCTGAGTAACTTTTATGATTCATTTGAGACATTGTCATGTACAGCTGGTTGTTTTGTGTTTCTATTAACTGTTGTCTTTTATAAAAACGACGACCAGGATATGTTTGATAGAGCCAGGTATGGTGCAGTAGGAGGACTGCCTCAGAGGTGCCCCCCCAAGGTATCAGCTATACAACTGGTATAGTGTAGAATAGAGTTTATTTGGGACATGGGAAGGGAACTTGTGAAAGGAGTAAAGACAGAGAAGGAGAGAGGGAGAAGGGAGGGAAAGAGGGAGGAATGGAGGGAGGAAGGAGGGAAAAGAAGAGGAAGTGGAGGAATAGAGGTTGGTCAGAAACATGTGGGAAGAGGGGGGAGGGAGAAAGAGAGAGGAAAAAGAGGAGATCGGGGAAAGAAGAGAGTGAGAGAGAAAAGGGGCAGAGAGAGTAAGAGAGAGATGAGGTCAAACACCTCCTTTTATAGGAAGCCAGGCCTATCTGGCTGTAGCCAGTTAACTTAGGCAGAGCCTAGAAGGAATGCTAACATTAACTAATGTGAGGTGCTAGCAAATCTTCCCCTGTTGTTGCAGACACCTCCAGCTTAGAAAGATTAACTAAAGATTAATACCAAAAGAGTCTGATGCTTGAGAGATGGCTCTGTTGGACTTTGGGTATAGGGCACATTTGTATGTGTTCACATCTGTGTACATATATTGTGCATGCTTGTAGAAGCTAGGGGTCTATGTCGGATGTCTTCATTGCTCTCCACCTTAGGTTTTGAGACAGGGCCTCTCACTGAACCTGGAGTTCACCCATTAGTTACACTGGCTGGTCACTGTACTCCCTTCTCAGCACAGGAATCACAGGCATACACTACTCTGTCTGGGTTTATATGTGGGGCCTGGGGATGTGAACTTGGGTTCTCATCTTTTTGCAGCAAGCATTTCACCAACTGAATTAATCTCTTTAACCCCTATACTTGATTTAGACAAAAGTTAATATATGTATTATATATTAAGTTATATATAAGTATAAATAATACATAAATTAAAATGTATTTATAAAATTGTATATATATAATTTAATATATATTATATAATGTAAATATAGATTATACAATATATATAAGTTAATGTGTATATATATATATATATATATATATACATATATATATATATATATTATATGCACACACAGCTTTGCAGAAGATAAGCTGTAGTGGGTGATGCTTTGAAGCTGCCTTAAGTGGCCACTGTATTGCAGTATCTGGGTATTGGCTTCTTTCATACTCAAGTGAATAGAGATTTCCCCCTTGGGGACAGGGATCTCAAAGCTGTTTTGCTGATGGCTGTGTCTGTCAATATTTATCTTCTTAGATATTATGACTCAAAAATAAAGTATAAACTTATAAAATGAGTCAATATGCTGACTCCAGTTCAATTTAGAAAACACTATCATATGTCCCCTGATATCCTGGTTCTTTTGAATATATTCCCTGGAGAGGGACAATAGGGGTCACATGCTAGCTGTGTTGTAGCTAATGTGATCTTGTTTTTAATTCTTTTTAGAAATATCTACATTGTTTCCCCTAGAGGCTGTGTCAACATACATTCTCATAACAAAATACAAGTGTTTTCCTTATATTTCAACCAATACTTATATTTCTTTTGTAAAATTATTTTTTACTTATTTGTAACTACAAGCATGCATGTGAGTTTGCATGCAAGTGTACTCATGCAAGTGCAGGTGCCCTTGGAAGACAGAAGGGTCAGATCCCCTGATATTGGTGTTGGGATCTGAACTCTGACCCTCTGACGATATGCATATGCCTTTAACCATTGAGCCATCTCTCCAACCTTGACATTTTTCCATGAACCTTTATTGTTATTAATGAAAGACATCCGTGTGTGTATATGTGTGTGTGTGTGTGTATGTGTTGGTGTGTGTACTACTGAATTATAGATAGTTCTTTATATATGTATATTAGATAACAACCCTTTACCAAAGTATCAGTCAGCCCTCTGTCACTGGGACAAAATGTCTGAGATAAGCAACTAGTAAGTCGGAAAGGCTTCTTTTAGCTCATGATTAAAAAGACCAGTCTATGGTTATCCGTGTTGCTTTGAGCCATGGCAGCACAATGCATCATGGGAGAAGTTCAGAGCAGATGAGGACATTCACATCACATAAAATAGAAAGCTAAGATATGATGTCATGGGGCAAGTCTGGAGTTTTTAATTGTGTCTAAAGTTTCATGTTCACAGATAGCCCAGTTGTCATTGTAGTCAGTAAGTAGGTGACACACCATCAAATGGTCTCAAAATACTTGTGTCTAATGCTGAGTCTAATAACTAATCGGTTGCAGCACAGTTCCTACCATGGCTGGGATACTTTTGGAAATGAGTCTTTCGTTCATGCCTTGTTTCAGCACCGGAATAGTCACAGAAACAGAGAATTTCTTTTTCATTGTAAGAAAAGCATGCAAGGCCTCGTGATACCAAATAATAACTGGTCCTCGTCTTTAGAGTCGACAGCTCACAGCCACTGGCAGCAACCATGGCAACCACACAGACCCATCATTCCTTTGGGCAGCCTGCCAGCCTCAGCTTGTACTCATGCTGGAATGGGGGCAGATGCTCAGACCCTCCTTTCTCCCACTTGTTCTTATCATGGCATGAGTCACATGGCATTCGTAGTGGTATAGGGATGATATGGCTTATAGTATTGGGTAGTAAGTAATTTCCAAACCAACTGCCCCCTGAACTTAAAAATCTTGGAAATAACCTAGAGCACCCACAACTTCAGTGTGCAAAAATGCACCTCCCAGATAGCGCCTCAAAACTGTGCACTGCACACAATTCCTGCATTCAGACATGAATTTACATCTTCAGTTTGGAGTCCAAGGTCCATTCTTGTTTAATTCAGAAGCACAGGAACATGAAGGTGCCTGGCCCCACTGTTTCAGGCACTTCGGTCTGGGCTGAGGCAAGCTCGCCAGTCCTGTAGAGACACGAGTCTCTGGTCCTTTTTTCTAAAGGACTGAGTTGTTTGTAACCAAAGCGATGTTACTCTGGGGCTAATTCAAACAACAGTCTGACTCATTTTAGCAGGGTTGGACTAGCTGCCCGTTGCTGTAGATTTTGTTCATAAAGATCACTAAAACAAGATGCAAAGAAGCTTGAATAAGCTGTTCCTGTGAGGATCATACTAATTGGGGTTGGGGAAACTGCTTTGGCAAAGCACTTGGTAGTGGTGGGGAGGTAGTGAGGAGATTCTTAACCCTCAGGACAGAGCTGCAGGGCTCTGTGTGACTGTCAGACAACTCTTGGTCAGAGCTAGGCTGTTGTAAGTAATGGCAGAGAAACTGGCCCTGCCATTGGTTTGTTAACAGGTGTATCAGGGTGACTAGTAGTTTTCTCTGACTTGCACAGACACATCATGGACCCATTCCCACTCAGCAAAGCTAAGAAGGGGTTTACATTTTGGGGCTCATATAGTGGGTCATTGGTAAACATTTAGCAATTGGATATGTGATGGTAGGTGGAGGAATGGGTTTAATTTGTAATGTTCTTCCATTTTATAGTTTAAATATTACTAAATTATTAAATATTAGATATTACCCAGTATGTCTGATTTCAAGCAACCAACATGACATCATGAACACGGACATGGGACAAGTTGTACACACATGACCCTCACAAGATGAATGGCTAGTGAGGACACTATAAAGTTCAAAACCCAGGCTGTTTTATGTTTTAAGATGTAGGCTTCCTGGTAGTACACAGGGATGTTATCCAAGATTAACAGAGGAGAAGCTGAGCAGGCACAGGTCTGACTTTAAGATGAGATCGCACTAACTTGTGTGTAGATCTAGATTCACTTACTCTTTCCTGTTTTCAAATTTATTAAACAATGTGTACATACCTGAGTAGCTTCAAAATATATAAAGAAGTGTTTTCATCAAAATAGGCCAGATAAAGGGGTACTATCACAGTCATAAAATCTTCTTCCTGATGGACTAACCTGGGCAATAGTAGCCTTTCACAGGTCCATCTCTGACCCTCCTGGCCTTCGGTTACCCTCTAGCACAACTGATGTCACCGATGTTTTATTATCTCCTGTCCCTCTCACCTGATAGTTTATCCAACTCTGGCAAGTCTGACATGGACGCTATTTCTAGGATCCTTTGGCACTTCTAATCCCAATTCAGTGTGACACAGAAAATTTGACATATGTATGCTTTATTTTTATACTGAATTCAGAGAATTATAACCATCAATATAAAAACAGGATTTATGTGAGTTCTCTAGCAGGGTTGTTTGATTGATTGGTTTGATTTGTTTGTCCAGGAATGAGAAATAAGTTAGAACACAAAACCCGAGAGATTTTAAACCTACATGCAAATGAAAAGTCAGACAAACATGGGGATTTTATTCCCGACCCAGGGATATTAGTTAATAAATATGCAATACTAATAACGTCAGCTCTAGAGACCCACAGCATCTCTCCTTCATCAAACATGTATAAACGGTTTATAGCGAGCACATATTCTGCAACCCTAATAGTAACAAAGTTGCATCTGTGGCCACTATCATGGAAGAATTCAGAAGAGGCTGAGATCCTCACTGGTAGAGCCTGACTCATGCCTGGGTCAGTCTGTCTAGGGATGCCTTAAGTCTTTATGCAAAGTTAAGATTAAAGACTGGCTTTCCTGTCCCTTAAATGTATCAGTCAAAGCAACTTGCCTAATTGTACTCTAAGTATTAGGCTCACTGAAGACCACTACTCTATTTCAAGTAATCTCCCAGGAAATTTAGTGTGATGTCAAAGAGACAGTATTTTAAGGGGATTTAAAAGGATCCCATACTCCGGACCCTGCTGGAAGGACCTTCAGCTTTGCTCCTCAACTGGAGCCATTAGGGAGCTCAGTGAGCTGTCTTTCTATAGCCAGACAGTAGAGGAAAGTGAGTCAGATTTCTAGAAAAGGTCTGTTTATACCCCCAAGGGTGAGGTTGTGATGTTCTGTGGGTAGACGAACAGCTTCATCCGAGCATTTCAGCCTGAGGCAGAGCCACTCAATAGAAAAGATCTCAGGTTCCCACAGGAGAGCTCAGCAAAAAAGGGACCCCCTTCTATCATGTGCCACCACCATTCCTTAGATCTGTACCTCAACTAACACGTGTACACACACACACACACACGCACACACACACACACACACACACACACACACACACACACACACACACACACACCTGGACTTCTCAGCTGGAGACACTGAGAAACATCATAGAAAGGCTGAAGACCTCTTATTTTCTTCACGTGGAAACAACGGGCATGAGCCCTGTAGACAACCATCAACAGCTATAAGCAGACACAATATTTCATTGTTAAATTACTCTCAACATCTTCAAATCATATTTTTAAGTCTGAATTCTACCAGGCTGAGCTTCTATATCAGGTAAACATAAAATTTAAGGTTTTGCCTTTCTAAGCATCCTGGATGCAATAACTGTTTACTAGGACATAAACAATTTAGAAGGCATGTTTTTAAATGTGGTGTTACTAAAAACTCTATGTAATGCGAATTTTCTCATGTGGTTTTTATTTTTTGTTTTAACTTCAGCACATTTCTCAATGTGTAGCTATTATCTTCTGGGTAAATTTTATAATAAATATGATAATACTATTTCTCTTCGGGCATCATAGGAGACCATACAACTCATTTTCGGGTGGTTAAAATTCATTAGAAATTAGCATTTTAAGACTTAAAAATCTTTCCTAAAAAAATAATCTTTGTAAAATCCCAAACATGTTCCCTCTCCCTTCAGCAAACATTGGCTTTTGTTATTTTTTTTTTATAGGCTGTATATTGAATTTCCCGGGCTGTGTTTCTGAGCAGCAATCTACCGAAAAGAGTGCAATTATTTTTTTTTTCACTCAAACATGCATTTGAGAGAATGAGTAGATCAGATAAAGAGAAGCCGAGATGCTATTCAACGCAACCTTGAGTCACTCTCTGTCTCTTTAAAAAAAAAAAAAGGGTGGTGAAATCAATACAAACCAATAATAACTTCACATTTGTGGAAGCAACATGAATGGCTCTCCAAAATATTGAGACACATCCAAGTACATTTTCGTGGAGCTGATATTTATCAGAAGTCATTTGCCCTAGAGCAGATGCTCCGGTTCATTGTGTTCCTGTCACAAGTGACTAAGATTTATGACAGACAATTACTGCATCTGCAGTTAGCTGCCTTATAATCAGCACCATTATTTAACGATTGGTGCAATAAACGGACTCCTGTTACTGTTTATCAGATACCAGTCAGTCCTGGCCATTTTCTTCAGCTTCCAAATCACAGTATGGTGCAACCGCTGCCTTTTAATGGCTCGGCAGAAGCAGGGGCATTTTCACAGACTGCTGGGGGAGAGGAAAGAGCGGCCAATTACATGTATGTACACTGCCCTCGACTTTGAGAAGCATGCGTGTGACGGCTCCAGACGGTCCCAAACTGGGGGAAGTGCTTACTTAGGTAAGGCCTTTTTATATTTACTACAGCAACAACCCCCCCCCCCAACCTTTCTGTCTTCATCGGGTGTCTTTTCGGAATACAAATGATATTCTACTGCCCCAGTCTTTTCACTGTGGGTCTCCTGCTAGTCCTGTGCACCCAGTAAGGCAGCCATTGTCTCTGGGAAGTGGTTATCACGGAACAGAATGTTCTCCCCAACCCTGTAGGCCTTCCTCAGAAGGAAGTGCTGACAACATGAGAGAATCTTGAGATTTTTACCAGCCAAACAGCCTGTGCACAGGAGCCCTGTGTACGCATACTCTATTCTTCAATGCCACACCGCAAGCAGACAAACAGGCACTATTTAAAGTTCTGCCACGTGGGCTGGTGAGATGGCTCAGTGAATAAAACCCTGAGCTCAATCCCCAGGCTCCACGTAGTGGAAGGGGAGAACTGACTCCAACAAGTTATCCCGTGACCACCACGTGTGAGCTGTGGCAGAGCTTGAGTGGGACACACACACACACACACACACACACACACACACACATCATATACATGGACAGAGACATAATCACACACGGACACACACAAACACACCTCACATACACGGACACAGACACATAATCACACACATATATAATCATACAAATAGACACACATCTACAATCTCACACATATGAACACACACACATGCATATATATGAAGTAAAAATGCAGTTAAATTCTTCCACGAGAAATACTCATGTCACACAAAGACAGCAAGTCACAGTGCCGAAGCTATCTGGGAGACAGGGCAGCAGTGCAGCCTGAGAGAGGCCACAAGATTCAGATCAACAGTCAACCGGAGCATTGGGTGAGTTTTATAATTGTCAAAATTTTGGCTTAATGATTTAAAGAAAAAAAAAAAAATTCCACTCTGTCAGAACTTCCTGCCTTCTGTCTTTGTTACCAATTTCTACAACCAAGCAAGCTGATTTTCTCATGCATATCAATGCATTTCACTACACATCACCCATCATACATACCTTATAACATGTGCCCGCACGCAGGTATTGATGAGGCTGCCTCTGCTGAGAGAGAAAGGTCTCATTCTCAGAGATCTATGTTGCGTTCTAGGGAGACATGGTGCTCACAAGCTGGATGATGTGTCCTTTTACTTAAAACAAACTGAGATACTCAGTAGGGATCATGTTCCCCTTTCCTGGGTAGCTGGGCACAGGGATCTACCTGGTTAGCTCAGAACTTGGCCATCTTTTCAGTTGAAAATTTTCTTAAAAATATGCTCTAAGTTGAAATAGAACTATCTGACTTTCTCTCTCCCTTCGCCCTCAAGCCCCTCCCATGGCCTTTCAAGTTGATAGCCTCTTTTCCTTTGATTATTGCTGTTTAGGAGGCTGGAGTACTTATGGAGTTCTCAGATGCCTTCATAGAGCAGGCCTCTGATGTTGGCCTGAACATTTGACAGAATGTCGGGGACGAGGCTGGCTGGTTTCCAGCCAAGAAAGCTGTGTGTGTTACTTACTCAAGGAAGCTGGTGTATGTCACCCAGTGCCACCTTCTCATCTGAGAGCAGGTGAGGGGGAGGCAGGGAGGTAAGTGGCTTTCACCAGGCATGACCTGGCAGAACTCAGCTTCCCAGTCTCTTCCTGCAATGTCTGTACCAGAGACCTTTGCTGCTCTCTTTAGGCCTGATGGGGCCTGCTTTGGGTGTGTTGACCCCAGACGTCCTTCCAACCTCTGCGGTGCAAGGAAAACAAAGTTACTCTTAATCCACAAGGCACATCTTGGCGTATCCTTCACCAGCCGAAGCTGGAGCCAGTGAAGAACAACCTCTTACTAATCCAATCAAGAAAACTCCCACTATGTGTATCATGAAAACTCCCACTATGTGTATCATGTCGGTCTCGAACTTCTGGCAATTCATCTCCCTCTGCCTCTCAAGAAATGGAGTTATAAACATGTGCCACCACGCCCAGCGTGTATTTTTGATATGGTAATACATTCGGAAACTTCTGATTATTTTTCATTAGCTTACATAGGTGATTCGCAAAACATCCAAGAATAGACGTATCATTCCAATTTGGCAGCACCAAACAACCTGCAACTGTGAAGGGTGCAGAAAGAAAGGAGCTGTACTCTTTTCTTTGCAAATGGTACATGAAAACACTCAGCAGCATGTATAGCTCTCTGGTTCCATTTTAGTAAGACTGGGCAAGCACTTTGGACGCATCAAGGAAATGGTTACATTTTCTTCCTATAACCTGCCCTTTTCTGCTGGGCTAGAAGGAAAAATTACCCAAGTCACAGCAAGGCACTGCCTTTGGGGGTCAGTGACAAAGCCACCACTCTGCAGGTTGTTAGCAGGTACTCCCAAGAAGGCTGATCCGTTTGTCACTCTGTGAAGACACATGCTGGTGGCCCATCAGAAACGCACCTTGACACCAAGACACAGAACCTATCCAGTGGTCACAATAACCCCCCAAAAATCTGGCTACTTCCTAGCAAAAATAAAACAGTAACAGGAGGAAGCTGCCCTTTAGAAAACTTCCATGAGGCTCTTAGGGACAGAAAATGAGAAGATTACCACCCAGGAAAAGCAACAAATTGATATTGTACCAATACATCATGGTTGGTGGCCAAGAGAAGCACTGAAGTATCCAGGCTCCAGGGCTCTCCAGAACTGGTGGTGAGTGCGGCTTGGACTGGGTGAGGCTCTGCTGGGTTTGCTCATCTTCTAGGTGAGGATGAGAATGAGCTGACTGATATGGAGATGGGTACAACCCCAACACAGCACCAGCTGTGCAGTAATCACACTGCGTATCACAGTTCCAGATTGAATTCTTGGTACTACGTGCCTATACATGTATTAAGAGCGTGGTGCACGTGTGTGTGTGTGTGTGTGTGTGTGTTTGTGTACATGCAGAAGCCACAGGTTAACCTTGGCTATCATTCCTTATGTGCTGCCAACATCTTTATTTGAGACACTGACCTGGAGCTACTCAAGTAGATTAGGATGGCTAAGCAGTAAAAGTCCCAGGGATTCTCCTATCTCTGACTCCTCGGTGCTAGGATTGAAAGTACACACTGCCATGATCAGCTTTTGATGAAAAGAAACTATCTATCTATCTGTCTATCTATCTGTCTATCTATCTATCTATCTATCTATCTATCTATCTATCGTGCATTTGTGGGTATCTACAAATATATATATACCACATGCATACATGCTGGTCATAATATTAGAAATGGGCATCAGACCCCCAAACTGAAGTTACAAGTGGTTTTGAGATGTCTGTATGGATGACAATGGAACCCAGATCTTCTGCAAGAGCAGCAAATGCTTAGTCACTGAGCCATCTCTCCAGACCAAATTCTGTGGATAACAACTCAGTTGTCTTCCTAACCTAATACTATATTATTTTATAAGTAAAAAATTGAATATGCAGTCAAGCTCAACAAGTAATTTAAGCTTAGTTTTGATAGCATTTTTTCCATGAGTCCTAGCAAAAGCCTTAATATGTCATCTGTCAATTTCTATCTAAAGGTTTCACATGGGTCTAGTTTCAAGGTGATCCACGATGTTTCCATGAATGGTAGACCGTGTATGTGACAAATTGCGGTGGCACTGAAGAATTTCTACTGCCGTGCCTCAGTCCTGTGCCCTTCATCATGCGGGTTCCACAAGCCTACATGCTAGACATATGCACATGGCTTCACACATGGTTCTGCACACTAAGCAATGCTTGCTAATAATAAACAGCCATGCTATTGGTTGTTTATTTTCCATCTATTTCATTACTATTGTATAGTCTCTATGCATACAAACTGTCACCTGGAAACCAGCAACACCTCACACATCTCCACCACACTGCATCCCTAAGAGCCATTTAGAGTGAACGGCCTGTGGTATCATGATTTGGGTCAGTATGTTCCACGATGTCTGCTAGATGACTACATTACCTAAAAGTACATTTCTTAGAATTCCTCTGAGTTGTTATATTACCCAGGCTTGCCTTTGTACACACATAACTGTAATTAGTATCGTGTCTTACTAAATTTGGTTTGGGTCCAGTATATATAAACTCATTGACAGAATGTAGAAAAAAAACACAAAATATGCAATAACAATAGGCTGGCTCTCTGGCAAATCCCCCTCTCCTGGAAGGGTTAGCATAAATCTCTTCTTTTTCCTCCCAATTTTTCACAGTCATTTCTCCATTAAAAATAGAGTTGATAATGCTGCCTACAAAGTCACTGTGTCCCAGAAGATTGACAGTGCACCTCATGGTTTTGGAGACAAGTACAGAAAAGCTAACAGGAAATAGATGAGT
Source organism: Micromys minutus (assembly GCF_963924665.1). Taxonomy (NCBI): domain Eukaryota; kingdom Metazoa; phylum Chordata; class Mammalia; order Rodentia; family Muridae; genus Micromys; species Micromys minutus. The sequence goes on along the minus strand of NC_137984.1, from coordinate 33,291,469 downwards.
TTATTGAGAAATGAGCTTGGTCCTGGTGAAACTGAAAACCTCCTTAAGCTCTCTGTGAAGAGACTGTAATGTATTTTTGTGTGCATTCTTGCTCCAGTACTGTCTTTCTCCCACAGGGAGTAGTTCATTTACCACTCCGAGCCTCAGTTTACCACTAGACACTGAGCTCCTCCGGAGGCCTTATCATACTTGTGGTTTATCAACACCTCAAATCATGTCTAGTCTATACCAAGTGCTCAAAAAATTGTCTAACACTGACCTCCCCCTCAAAAAAAAAAAACCATTGGAAATAGAAAAAGATCACTGCTTCTCAATAATAGATAACTTTCTTTAAAATATTTTTTATTCTATTACGTGTGTGTGTGTGCGTTTGTGTGTGTGTGTGTGTGTGTGTGTGTGTGTGTGTGTGTGTGTGTGTGAATATGGGTACCAGAGGAGACCAGAAGTGTACATCAGATTTCCTAGATCTGAATAGTCAGGAGGTTGGGACCAGTCCAGTATGGGTGCTGGGAGTCAACAAACCAGTTCAGCGTTCATAACCTTTGTACCATCCCTCCAGGTTCAGGATCTTGACCTATGAGTTCTGAGTAGCAAACTGAGGCAGATGACACAGACAAGGAAGCCAGGGGTACCCTCTAAGCCCCCACTGTGAGTAAAGTCCTTATCATTCAAGATAAGATGGAGTCTAGAGAGAAATGTTTTGAACAAGCCTGGGCTAGGCCTACTCTTACGAGCTGTGTGACTTTGCACCTATTGCTCATCCTTTCCAAACCCCAGCCTTCCTATACACAGTAACCAAACAATAGTGATACCTAATAGCTGCTCCAAAGAAGCAGATGGCCCAGCACCAGTAAATGACTAGAATAGCACTGTCAAGCTACACACAATCAAGTGTTCTCTCTCATCTATACCATAAGACAAGTTTCACTGTTTCCAAGGTTGTGAGCCAGGGTCAAGGGTCTGATCATTCTGTATTGTCACAGTGCTGAAAAATATCCTCACTGGCACAAAATTAAGCACTGGGAACTCCCAGAAATTATGCTCAAATTTATAATTTATTTCACTATAAAAGGTGGTGTAATTTCTTAAAGAACAAAAAGCAAACAAGCCCCACCCATTCTGTTCTGTTGCAGCTGTTTGCCAAGCTTCTGTCTTCAGAGTCCCTAGGATTCAAAAGTACCAAATTTCCTGTCATGGCAGTGTGTACTTTCAATCCTAGCACTGAGGAGTCAGAGATAGGAGAATCCCTGGAACTCTCACTGGTTAGCATTCTAATTTCCAGCAGGTCTCAAATATTTACTCAGCTAAATATTCAGTGGGACCAGTGTGGGAAGCCCTGTGAGTCTCTGATTTTTATTCTTCAGTACTGCATCATCTTAGGAGTCCTCCTAAGGGCTAACTCCCTATGTGTAACCCTGGTTATAAAAAAAAGTGTAAGAGGGACTCTCATAAAACAGAGGCCACAAATAGAATGGGTTATCTTCATTCATTGCATAGTTCAGGATCTTTGGACTAGATAGTGTGCAGTATGGCTCAACAATACAGGCTTGGTAAGAATTTAAACCATCTCCATTTCTTCAACAAGGCCACCTCAAAAGTGCTGAAAAGCAGACAATGTGACATTTACACATCATGTGTACTACAAATGAGTCTTCTAGTATCCCAGTGGGGTAGGCAGAGGAAGGGTCTTCCATCCATACCTAGGAGGAATGATTTGAAAAGCCCTTGAAGTGAGTCAGGACCCAAGTCATCCTCCGGAGCCTTTTTACCATGTGCACCCTGCATATGGCTTGGCCATGCTAAGGAGACTTTGGAAAAACACCTGAGTTTTGTGGGTAGCCATGACCTTTGCCACTAGTCCCATGACCTAGAGCAAGGTACCATAGACAGATGTATAGTTAAGGCATTAGACATGGAGGAAAATTCCTATCCTTTCCCTCCCTCTGCCTAATAACTGGGGAGAGCTGCTGTGCTTTCAACATCATTGCTTCTGAGCTCAAATAAATAGAAAAACTCCAACTTCATTAGACCAAGGGTTCAATACAAAGCTATGTATCATAGTATTCCTTCTAAGGGCCTAGTACAATGTTTAGTACCATATCTCCTGTAAAGAGCTGAGTACACTGCTTAGGGTACTTCTGTAAAGGGTTAAGTATAATGCTTAGACAGCTCCTGTAAAGAGCTAAGTATAATGCTTAGAGTGCTCCTGTAAATAGTTAAGTATATTGCTTAGGGTGTGCCTATAAAAAGCTAAACACAGTGCCTATGGTGTTTCTTAAAAATCTAAGTACACTGTTTAGGGTATTCCTGTATAGAGCAGAGTACATTGCTGAGGGTGCTCCTATAAAGGTCTGAGTATACAATAAATTCTTCTCCAAGGCTTAAGAAATATTACCCTGACTCTGCGCCTATCTATGGATCCTATTTCTCTAACTGACCTTCCTTGTATGGTCTCAATGGGAGAGGCTGTGCCTAGTCTTGCAGAGACCTGAGGTTCTAGGGTATGTTGGTACATAGGAGGAGGGCCTCTCCCTTCTCAGAGGTGAAGGGGAGGGGGCCAGGAGCTATGAGAGGGGGGGTATGTGAGGAGAGGGAGGAGCTTCGATCAGGATGTGAAGTGAATAAATAAATTTATGGAAAAAGAAAATATACAAAGAGATGTTTATTATTGTTGTCAATAAATTTGGACTGAACTAGCTCCTTTGATTATCTGCATCTGCTGTTGAGATATGAACTGCTTTCCCTTCCTGCCTCCCTGACCCATGAGGATCCATGAGGATGGCAGTCTTTGGGACCATGTGTGCCAGGCACAGATCAAGAGATGGCAAGTCAGTAAGAATAAAGGTAGAATAGAAACCTGGAGACGCCTTCCATCTAACAACCTTAGGCTGGTGTAGTCCCTGGGGCATCTCAGCCTGTGCAGGAAGCCCTTCTACTGTGATGCACATTCTTAGAACAAGCTGGGAACACTAGCTTTGCCACCTGGTACTGCCCCTGCTTCCTTCCTTGTCTGATGTCAAGTCCATCTCTTCAAGTTTTTCTGCGACTTGTTTCCTCTTCTAATATTAATTTTCAGACTTAGTACACAAGAGCAAATTATTTCTAGGACATTTTTTTTCTGGAGAGTAGGGCAGTAATGGGCTGTGTTGTAAATAGCAGCAGGTCTCAAAAAAAGGAGCTGAGCATGGGGCCATGCTCAGAGCTGGAGATTCTTCACAAGGGCCCCTTCCTAGGGAAGGGTGCTAAGAGAGTTTTAGTAGTGCACAATGGTATAATTCGTACAAGAAATGTTCCACAAGGCTCATATGTTTAAACACTTGGTCCTCAGTAGAGGGATCTATTTTGGAAGTTTGTAGAACCTTCATGAGGTAGTGCCTACCTAGAGTAAGTGGGTAACTGGTATCCAGGCTTTAGGTTTTACAGCCAGGACCTATTTCCTATTGGCTCTCTGTAAACACAATGATGAGTTGGCCTCCTGAGTTACAATGTGTTCCCTGAAATAAAGGACTGTATTTTTGCAAACTGTGAGCCAAGAACTGCCCCCCCCTCCACTGCAGTAAATCAGTTTTTGTCAAATATTTGGTAACTGCAACAATTAAACTCACTAATAACCACTAGATATGAAGGCATTTCTCAACTAATAAAAAACACGGAGACCTGTTATTTACTCTTTATTTTACATATTAATGTTCATCTCATCTTAAGTATGCACATACATTTTAAGAAGGATGGAGGGAAGGTGAGAAATAAAGCTGAGTCAGCTCTGGATGTTCCAGGATTTCCTGGGGAAACCTAGGGGTGCACTTCTGTATGGGAAGACGAACGAAGCTGACATGAGTAACCTGTGTGCAAGATGACATGTGTAGGCAGAAAGCTGATGGCAGGGCTATGGCATAGTTAGTTTGGTTAGTGAGTTAGTGTAGTGAGCTGTTTTGAACTCTTTGTATTTGCTTTAATTAACTCAAGTCAATAGTTCCTGAAAGACACTTCTAAGATGGGAAGCTGTTCACTTGGCCTCAGAGGTCAACATAGCAGAAGAGTAGGAACAGGAGCCTTTGCAACACCTAGGGATGATCTACAACCAGTTCTAAGAGTTGGGGACAATTTCAGCCTTGTCCATGTCCCAGGTTTCTAGTCTATAATGCTGACACCTCAGGCTTGTTATGTGAACTAGATAAAATAAAGCACACAGAGTCCTTACCCTGAGCCAGATTCTGAAAGTCCAATAAAGAGAAGGTATGTTTACCCTCTGATGAGATCTCTGTTTTCTCTCTTGGCTAACTCTGGCATGCTTTCTTTTACATAACTGTAACAAGTCCTTCTCTACCAAACTTTGGAAATAAACCACAAAGAATGTTTTAAAAGGTGCATAAAAAACTACAGAGACCCCCTGCGACTCCCTCCTTGGAGCATGTCTGAGTGTCTGCCTATTCAGACTGCCCCCATCTCCAGTGTCATCAAGCCCTGTTGTCTCCCTTCCCTTGTTCCTCTCTTAGGACTGTTCCTCAAATTTGGAGGGAGAGATATCAGCAAGTTTTGGAATTTGTTTAGTTAAGTGGTTAAGGCCAGAGGAAGGGCGAGGTAGAAAGGCATGTTAGACTCAGAGAAAGGTAAGCCCAGGCTGGCTCCGGTGTTCTGGGATGAGCTTGGGGTAAGATCTGCCATGCTCCACAGAGATGTAGCAGAAATAAGTTCGCAATTTGGTTAGTAAATCCCTTTCAGTTCTTCAGAGTCCTGTCATTTACCTAGCTGCACTAGGAATAGGACTGTCAGAACAGTTTGTGCTGATGCATATGGCAATTTTATTCACTGCAGGAGCTAAGTAATTTGGATCTTAAATGCACCTTGCAAGTTCAAAAATACAGAGAAAGTTTCAGCATAGAGTCTTTGAATATCTCTTGTCTAGAATAACGGCCCCCTGTCATTTACAGAGCACACAGAAGTGCTGGTTCCTCTCAGATATGGCTGTGGGTACCCTCTTATACCCTTGAGGTGGGTATAGTGAGGCTAATTTGCTCAGAGTGATGGCAGAGAAGCCAGGATCAAATCTACCATTTCCACTGTACCTACATCTCTCCCCAGAGGCAACTCTCCCAACCTCCACCCTCTTGTCAAGCTCTATGGAAGAAACCCTTACACTCAATACTTGCTTCTCTGCCAAGGATTCATTTCACAAACCTCAGTCAATATGGCTCCTTGCCCTTTCAACCCTCCCTCCTCATCCAGAGGTCTGTTTCCAAGGGATAATCCATCTCTAGCTCTTGATGCCTCTGTGGATCTGCTCCTCCTAAACTTCCGGTTTCCCAGTTTCTCATGGCCCTCTTGTGTTTATATTTGATTCTTCCTCTAGATCATTCCTCCATTACTTTTCCTCCCTCCCCTTTCTCCCCACTTTCATTTCACATTCACCTTCCCCTCCCCTGCTCTCCTTTTCTTTCTCCTTGTTCTTATCTAGTCTATTTTCTGCAATCTAGTTGTCCCTAGTGGTTCTCAACTTGTAAATCACAATCCCTTTGAGGGTTCAAGCAATCTTTTCACAGGGTCACCTAAGACCATCCAAAAACACAGATATTCACATCATAATTCATAACAGTAGCAAAATTACAGTTAAAAGTTGCAATGAAAATCATTTTTCTCACCACAACATGAGCAACTGTATTAAAGGGTCACAACATCCGGAAGGTTGAGAAGGACTGATCTATAGCCTAGCTTATCAGTACCCAGGGAACAGAGCCCTCTCTTTGAGGGCTAAAGTCCCAGTAACCAATTGCTTGGGGCTGCTTTGAGGACAACAGAACATTAATGACAAAATGTCAGCCAACAAAACATCAGTGTTCACAGCACTCCACAGTGAGTTAAATTGACTTCATGGTGTCCCTCTAGATGAAGAGTAAATAAAGAATGGGAACAAAATTCTCTGATAAGTGTACTCCCCACCACCCCCATTGATGCTCTGTGTAGCAGGCTATACAGAGAGCCATGGAATGAGAGGAAGAGAAGATGCCCCCGCAGCTTCAGGCTAAGGGCACATGTATGCACATGTACAAGTGTTCTAGCTTTAAAACAGAGCAGCATGGCTGGGTAGAGAGTGGGGCGTGGGGTGTGGGGGTAGTGGGCAGTCTCTGGGTCAGGCACTGTGTTCCCAAATGAATGAATGAATGAGAACAAATGTCTTTTGAGTGCTCATGGTTTCCCATCCTATTTTGGTGGTCTGTGGGAAGCTTGATCCTTTTGCTTCATGCTTTGGGTTGCCAGAAAACATATGTGTAGACTGCTGTATGTTTCACATCTGGTGTACATACTTCCTGGCACTCATCAGATAGAAGGAAGGGACTGTTTATTAGAATTAGTCATCTGGATATTCACATACTTAAGTAAAAATCATCCCATAGTCACCTTCCTAAGAGTTCCCTCAGAACAAGTTGTTACTGTATACTGTACCCCACCTTTCATAGCTTCTTAGTTAACCCAGAATTACCAAAGTTGGCATTTCATGCATGTTTCTAAGAATTAGGAGTCAGTGGTCCAGATACTTCATTTTGCTTGAGCTCCCTTAAACTTGAGTACCTATTCTCTACCTCGTGATCCAGCCCACCCACTTTCTGTCCTGGATGTGTTCCTGGGGAGGTGGAGGGGAGAGCCACACATTCCTTGTGCCTGTGTGGGCTAAGCCCGGGCACTCATGGGGTTAAAAGCACTGCAGTAATATTAAGCACATGTTTGCAGCCCGCAGGGTGCCAGACTGAGGCGTCCTCCAAGCCTAATTTGATAGATATTATGCCTGCATTGCTGCAAGTAGCGATGGAGAAAGTAAAAATTTTATGGATGAGCAAAATAGGAGCTCTTCTGGATGGAGTGTTTTTAAATCAGGTGTATAATTTACCCAGTGTCAGACCGCATGTAGAGTGCATTACTCAATTGAACTTACACGCAGATAGGAAAGCCGTTTCTTTTAATAAGCACTTCTTCAACTTATTGGCTCTACAATTACTTGCACCAAATTATCAGCAGCTGCTGCCTGCTTGGCGCTGCAGCCCAGACGAGGAGCCACAGTAGTTTCTAATCAACAAGCCACTCGAGGGCTCTTTATCATTTTTAGCTTAATTCCACTTTTATTTGGAATTTATTAATTGGAATATCCAATATTTTCACGACAGAATTTTGCTTTGCTTCTATTAACAAGAAGCCTGCCCAATGGCTGCGGTGATTAGGAAAGGGGAAGGGGGTGCCCGGCCTTATCTCTGGCATTCACAGTATTATGCACAGAATGCTGGGCTTGTGTTCTCTGAGGCCAGGTTTAGACCCTTTTATAAAATTCAGCTTCCTGGGTGTTTCCAGTCCAAGAGTTGTTGCAAGTGTCTGAATAGCACATCTTCATGCACCACCAGTCTAGCCGTATGTTTATCCCAGGCTTCCAGACCTCCATATGAAGGATATTCTGGGGTGACTGCAGTCGGGGTGTCCTGGGCATTAGAGGTTGTTCACAATTATTCCTGACCTGTGTCCGCAGGATACAGGATGGATGCTCATCTCCAACCTCCAGCTGTAAACACTGAAACTATCAGCAACGCCATGGAAACACAGAGGTGTTCTATGTAAGACCCTGCAGCAGACTGCATCCAAGGAGCCTTGAGAGGTGTTTTAAGACAAAAGCACAGCTTTTAACTAACTTGTTGGAAACTTTCAAACCACATCCATAAGTATCTGTTCTGAATTCTTTGCTCTAGGAGCAACAGTGCAATGAAACTATGGAGGTTTAATTGTTTAAAGTCAACATTTTAACTCTACCTTTATAGCCAAAGACCAAAGGAAATTACTTTTGAAACTAGAAGCAAGAACTACTGATATTCAAATAAAATAAATACCCGAATAACCACTCTTGATGTAGACGGACCCGGGACGGATTTTATAGAAGCATGATAGAAATTGTTTCACGTCAGTAGAGCCAGGAATACCTAACGAGAGACATTTTACTTCCTCCATAGGTTATTACCTGCTTCCAGTTATGAAACAGAAAAGGTATGAGCAGCTAAATGCCACACCTTCATGCAAATGTTAGGTCAAGCTTAAACCTTTCTCCTTTCAAATCCACATTAGTCTTTTAAACATGAAGGATCAAGTGTTCAAAGTAAACGATATGGTTGTATGAACATGTGTGTGTATGCATGTGTATACACACATATATATATAAGCATTTACATGTTTAATATATAAATTAATGCATTACACACACACACACACACACACACACACACACACACACACACACACACACACACGGGTCAAGCTCCTGGAAGTGGCTCATATCTCTAATCCTATGACTGACAGTGAGTTCTGCAGAGAAGACAGAGGAGTACTGCAGTGAGTTCAACGCCAGGTCTGAATCACAGTGAGACCCTGTCTCAAAAGGCAATTTAAAAAATCTCTATCTAAACAACTAGGATCTGAGCAGAAAACTCTGTGGAAGAGCACCTGCTTAGTATGCACTAGGCCTAAACATCAGCAAGGCAGGCCAAACCAAACCCCACTACCAACAATCATTCACCTAAGAACAAAGAGAGAGAGGGGAGGGGGATAAGTAGAGGGGAGAGAGAGAGAGGAAGGGAGAGGGAGAGAGGGGAGGGAGAGAGAGAGGGAGAGAGAGAGGAGGAGGAAGAGAGGGAGAGGAAGAGAGGGGGAGAGGAAGGGAGAGAGGGAGAGAGATAGAGAGAGGGAGGAAGGGAGAGAGAGAGAGAGAGAGAGAGAGAGAGAGAGAGAGAGATAGAGAGAGGGAGGAAGGGAGAGGGGGGGAGGGAGAGAGAGAGACTGAGACTCTCTGGAAAGGAATTTGCCATCTTCCTAACCTTCCTCCTACACTTGCACATCCAGCCCTGTGGTGTGGGACATGAGAGCTCACTTAGATCAACAGGGTATTTAATGTCTTTGTCCTTACTAGGTCTTTTTACCCAGTGAGCTTCTCATGCACATGAGACACCTTTTTATTTTTAAGCTAAAAGAAGAGTTTCAATGTTTCTGCCATAATGATATAGCAAATGCCCAGAAAAAAATGAAATAGAATAACTAAGTTAGCGAGTTCCAGTTTTAAAACAGAGAAAAAGACACATTCACATAAATCCAAACACTGTAAAATGTATATGTAGCTACAATTCTGTGTAATTTAAGAAAAAAAATCTAAAAAGAAAATACAGCTTTTGTAGCATCAAAATCTTTTATACTACATACAACTCTGCCTTGCTGAAATGCATTTATTAATAAATCGTTGACTACTGAATTATTAATTAATTAATTAAACAAAACCCACTGATTTTGTTTTATTTTGTATCATTTGAAATATTAACAAAATGCCAACATGTTTTCACTGAATTATTCTGACAGGAAATGCTTGAAACAAATAGTCAGAGAAACCACTTACTTTTGGAGCTGATTAATAGACTATGGAAATATATTTTAAGAAAGCAGGGATTTGGACCATAGCTCAGTGACAGAGAACTGAACATGGACAGGGCAATGGGTTTAACCCCCAGCACACACAAATGAATAGCTTAATTTAAATCACTTGATTGCATATAAACTATTCAAGGAGAGATGCTCTCTTACCAGAGGTTCAGCAAGCCTCTAGCAGACACAGCATCCTGCATGGAACACCCGGCCTAGCCTCAGGGTTCTCAGACAACTCTGGTAATTTGAATCATGCTGTCAGGAACCTGTTACTAGGCTGTGCTTTTAATAAAGAAATAAGAGAGAAGTTGTTCTCATAGCAGTGGATTCATTGATGGCCTCTGAGCCAAGAACTCTCTCACTGCAGACTCAGAAAGCTTTGGGGTCCCAGCATCCCAAGATGAACAAGGCAGAAGCCAGAGAGCTCAGCTTTGACCTTTTGATTTATGACTTCCGTTCAGCCTGCTGTATGACTTATCATTGGCAGAGAGAATTTAAAACGCAAGAGTTTCAAATGAGTTAAAAACCCAAGTTGAAAATGTAATTCTGGTGTCACATTGATTTTGGGGGACAGTCAAAGGGTAATTTTTTTGTATTATTGTAAGGGAGTCTTATGTAGACCAGGCTGCCTCAATGTTATTATGTAGCAGAGGCTAGTCTTGAACTCCTGATTCTCCTTTCGATTGTTCCAATAGTTAAAATGTTTAGCAATGGACTACAGTTGGACTTCAGATACTCACAGTGGAAGCCTTGGTCCACAGGGATCAGACTGTCTAGAACCATGTTCCAACTGCAGCCTAATCTTGAACAACGACCCCCATGGGGACCAGAGATTTTTTTTTTTTTTTTAATGAGCAAACAGAGCAAGAGAAGTCTTTACTCGGCTGAGTTTTTCCACAGTGGCAGTCTTTGAAAAATCATCTGACTCTAACCTCATGTAACATATTCATAATCCTCCAAAAGTCCCAACTCTACTCATTCTGAAAGCTTTGAGGTGAAGCTGAGCCAAAGAGGTAAAACAGAGGCCTGAAAACCTTGCCATTTGTAGAAGAAGACTTCAGCTTTATACAAGGTCTCACGTTTTATAATAAACACCATGGGAGTAAGTGACCGGCTCCGCGCAGAGAAGCATATCCTACCAGCCACTGTTCTCAGTCCCTAAGGGTCTCTCCAGAATTCTCTGATAACATGAAAAGGAAAACATCTTGAAACTGGTGTGCTCTATAAGTCCAGTGCAGATGCTCTGTGAATGTATGTATGGTCATGATCCATGACACCTCAAAAAGCAAGTATGATAAAGAAACCTGAGAAGCTACAGACAATAGGAAAAATAGCGCCTAACTGTTGGGTTTGGGTGGCTGAGGGGGCTCAGGGTGCTGCTGCTTGAGACTTACTGAAATGGCATCTTTGTCTTGGACAGGCAAATGCTGAGTGGGAAACTAGATTAAATAATAGGTAATTATAAACGACATGCTTATTAGCTCACAGGCTTGCTCTTCATCAGAGTGGTGGAGAAACTAGTCTGAGGTACAGAAAGAGTGGTGTGGCTTTAGAGAACACAGACCCCCCTGTATGTTTTCCTCTATACTGCTACAAACTGCCTCTCAAAAAAGTTAAGAGAGAGATAAAGACTTTGGGCAGGAATTAATACCTCTATTCAGGGCCCAGAAATGGCCAAGGGATATATGAGAATTATCAAAGGTCCTGCATTGTGAAGTTTAAAGTCAGTGGTGACCAAGTAACGGGTGTGAACAATCACATATATAATGTTACAACTCACATCAAAGCTTCAGAGTAAAAGCCCATGGTGAAATGCCAGTGCCCAGCAGTGGGTTTCCACCTAATGTGGGCAAAGGTCGTTATTAAAAGTTTTCTAATGTCTTAAAGATGGACAGAATTTGAACTAACCGGTTAAAAAGGGAGGAGCAACCATTACAGGGACCAAACTCACAGGAATTTCTCAGCTTCTAGGTTCCCCAATATTCACACACGTTCATGAGAAACCTGAGGTACCATGAGGTACCAGAAAGACAAAATACTTCAAGTTAATGTGTTAATGACACTGAAGCTGGACCCACAGAAAGTTCCTAGAGCTAAACTATCACAGAACAAATCCCTGTCTTAAATGGGGCTTCTGAGTACAGAAGTCATTTAAAATAGATGAGAATCACCAACTTCTTTGAAAAGTGAGAAATGCACACCATGTTCAGCTGTGGTTGCACAAGCAGACCTGCATTGTGAGAGGGGACCAGCCAGCTTTTCTCCAAGTTCCCCCATTTTTTTGATCTCCAATGGAAATTAGTAGAATTTGCTATATATGTTGCTTAGTGGTGAGTTACCAACCTTGTTGTCTGAGCGGGAAAAGTACATTTTCATCTGCGCATCCCCAATAGAAGCATGAGGCCATGTTGAGTGCAAACCATCCATAAGTGTTTGTTGACTTTAAAGACGATGGTGAAGGCTTTAATTTATCTAACACCAGCCATGGATGGATGATCATTATCTACTTGGCTTGTGTTGGTGAACACTGGCATTTAAGGATGCTCTGTTGGTACATACACCAGGGCCCTCCCAAACAGGAACCCAGCCCTGCTCTTGGCTTGCAGGCCTATCTTTACCATTTGATGCTCTCAACCCCAGGGAACACCCCTTCTTGCCAAACATAGTCATTACATACAAGAGCACATTTTCAGACAAAATGTCGTCTTTGAACTTGAACAAAGTCTATTTCAGTTTTTAGTTTCTTTTTAAAATTCCATTCATTGGGAAATGTTTGCTCAAATCGACTCTTACCGTCTTGCTCTCCAATCCACTGTATGTTCCACATCCCAGAGGTGGAGCTGGGGTACCACAATTTATTCTATAGATCATGCAGTGGCACGGATGCAATTTCTTTTATTCATTTCTTATTATTGTGGGGAGAATGATGTTTAGGGGGGCATGTATGGCACGACGCATGTGTAGAGGCCGCAGAACAACTGGTCATTCCTTTCTTTCTCCCTATGCATGGGCTCCAGGATCAAACTCAGGTCACCAGGCTTGTGAGGTATGCACCTTTATCTGCTGAGCCATCCTGCTGGCCCCTCAAAAATTCTTTAAATAACTTCCTCATATGCATTTTATCAGATTAACCAATGATTTCCCATCTCACGTCAAACCAACCAACAACAAACAAAACTACTGTCACCAGCACTCGACTCCTTGGCACAAAGTTCTGCTAAATCAAAGACCGTCAGCTCCCTGTATGCACTGAAAGGATCCAAACTAGCAAGTACAGTTGAGGTAAAGAGTTCTGGGAGGACACTAGTCAGCTCTGGCAAGTCATTAGTCTCAAGGGATACTAACACATAATTGATGAGATTCATGTGGGGAAAGTTGATCTAAAACATGGGTGAATGAGATAGAGCAAACAAAAACGCACAGCTGACCGCTAGTCTGGCAAGGTGAGAGTTGTTGAAGACCTGGGAGAAGACTGTGGGAGAATGGTGAGGTGAACCCCACCTCAGCACAGTTCATGAAAAGATGAGAAATGAAGTTCTGAGAAAAGAAATCCCAGGCTGAAGCAATGGCCCTGCTAGCACAAACAGGGGAGATCTGAATTTGCTCCCCAGAACCCACATATAAAAATAATCCAGACAAAGTATTCTATAGTATACATGTTCCTCATAGTACATGTGTTTCTCTTTTCAAATATTGCCACACGAGCTCATTCCATAGGTAGAGTTGTGGAAGTTAAGACAGAGACCCGAGTAGGCTTGAATTTTAGATAATACTCTTTGTTCATCTGAGATGCAAATTTTACAAGGTATCTGGATTTTACCTGTTGTAATACTGTGACAGATAATTACTTTCAGATGACTCAATTTCTCAATTATAGACTGTCGTATCTGAGAGCACTCACCCAAGAGACAGGCAAATAGAAGGTGACAACCCTGGGTTAATTAACAAATAATTGTTGGTAAACTTGTCATAAATCAATACCTCTATTTCCAATGCAACAGTCAATGAAATAAATATAGATTTTTTTTAAAAAAACAAGGAGTTTTAAACAAATGGAATTGTGGTATGTGTGTGTGTGTGTGTGTGTGTGTTTGTGTGTGTTTGTGTGTGTGTGTGTGTTTGTGCGTGTGTGTGTGCGTGCATGTGTGTGTGTGTGTATGTGTGTGTGTGTGTATGTGTGTGTGTGTGTGTGTGTGTGTGTGTTTTTCTCTACTCTTAATAACACTGTGGTCCTTTCTTCACTTTCCATGGAACATATTCTTTAATGAATACTATAAAACCTACTGTTGGTTTAAAAATATAAAACAAGCTTTATTAAAGTGAGTATAAAATATGCCAGTGTATTTTGAATCATATATAATTTTGTTTGGATATTTTAAATTTAATGACGACCAAATTTATCATATTGTCTCTCAAGGCATTTTTTTCTAGTTTTTCTTCTCTCCTGGGATAATGTCTTACCTGATGGCCACCTGAGAAATATTGATTACTATTAATTCCTTTTAATGTAACACCCATACTTTAAAACATGAATTTTGTGTTTAATATAATTAGCAATACCATCAGATAAAGTATCTATGGTTTTAAACATTCTTTCTCATGTCTGTTACAACCCAATAAATTCAGAGAAATAAAACCAATGTACAACTGGATCTGTCTAGACAGATTATTGTGAGATCTGGCTCATGTGATAGGAGACTGAGAAATATCACAATTGCCCCTCTCGAGGTGACTGTCCAGGAAAGCTGGTGATGTAATTCAGTCTGAGTCTGGAGTCAGGGAAGCTGACAGGAAAAGTCTTGGTTTCAATCCAAAGGTCAGGAACACGAACTGTGATGTCAGGTGACAGTAAAAGAAGGCAAGATTCAATTAGAGGGACTGTGTCCTTCTCCCCTTCACTATGTTTGGGCCTCAACTGATGAGATGCAGTTCACTGCGCTAGTGAGGATGATGAAGCTCTCTGACCCTGGGATGTGGAGTCAGAAACACACTATCATAGAAATATCCTCCCAGACATGGTGTCTCACCTTCTCTGAGCAAGCTGAAACCTAGTGATGCCAACACATAATACTATGGGTGATGACGAAGCTGAGGCAGAGAGACGATGAAAAGTTTCTCTAAGTTCACACCACTGAACACTAGAGTGAAGTCTAGAACTCAGCTACTGCCACTGCCTATGAAATGGATCCTCTTGGTTCTTCTTCAGGAATATCTCTCATACTCTTCCTCTTCTCCCTGTCCACCACTCTCGCACAGACCTTGGTATCTCATAAATGGCATCTAGTCTCTTGGACTCTGTAGCCGCTTCCTGGGGCTACATACATTGTGAGCTACAAACTAGTGGCTTAGAAATCAGAGAATTGTATCACGATTCTGAGAGGCCAGAGATCTGACATTGATGTGGTGTCAGGACTGGTTCAGGAGAAGATCTGCTAAGAGTGGCGGACAGACATCTTCCCAAGTCTCTCTGTCTTTTCCATGCTCCCTGTCCTGACAAATGGTAGTTCAAAAAGAGAAAATATAACATCAGAAATCCTTGTGTAAGAACACCAGATGTTTGGTAACAGGGCTGATTGTGCTCCAGCATGACCTTGTTATGAGGAGTTATATCTGGAAAGACTCTGCTTCAGCCTAAAACACTGAGGGTTACAAATCCAACTATTCCTTCAGCAAAGGTAGGAAGACAGAATTCAGTCCCTGACTCCTGCCTTCTAGCTATAAAAGTGGTTTTGCTAAAATTCTAATTCTTTCACTGCATTGTTTCTAGATGTGTTTTAAGGACAAGCTTACAGCTTCCACAATAAAAGGCTAAATGTAGCATAAGGCCTTCTGGTATCTTCTAGTATGTTCTGGTGTACTGCTGCAGACTTATTTTTAGCCTCTTTCCACTTTTCTTGATCAGACCTTGACATTAAATTTCTCCAGACCTTTGCATGAACATGGATTCAGAACTATCCATTGGATCCTGGGGGAGTCATTAATGGGTATGCAACAAAGTCAATGACTGACCCTGCCCCCAGAATTCATCAGTAACCAATCGTTCCCATGGACACCTTCCCCACCTATGATTGGCAGTTGACAGGTCCAGTCTTGCACAGGCCTAATGAGGGCAGCTGTATTTGCCTTTGCCATGTGATCATGATTATAATGTCTGTGTCATACCCAGAAACAGCCCTCCTTCCTATCTTCTAGCATGTGTGTATGTATATGTATAATATGTACGTATGTATGTATATATTGATCATTTTTCTATGATGTTCCCTGAGGCTCATATTTTGAATTCCTGGTCCTAGGTATGTGATATTTAGAAGACCATGGAGTCTTTAAGAAATAGAGCCAGGCTTTACTGCCAGGAAGCAGGTTTCTGACTGCAGGCTTTGAAGATGATGCTCAGCCCTGATTCTTACCCATGTTCTTTGGTTCCTGGTTTGTTATGACATGAGTGTATGTGATCCCTCATCATCCTACCACGCACAACCCCACCTTCTGAACAGAGCCCTTCTGAAACAATGAGGGAGAGGGGTTGTGCTTAGTGTGGGGCCAGTCACAGGTTTACATATTAGATATCTTTCCTAAACAGGCATCTTTCTGAGAGGAACAAAATACCATTTCATACTCATGTGTGCATTCACCAAGTCCCTCCCAAAGTCAGAACCATTGGAATATCCCAAAAATGTTTGTTGACAAGTGCAGGGTGCCATAGAATCACACTGACAAAGGACAAAAGGTCCAGAGCATCTTGAGGAAGGACCACTCCTGGAAATGTAGACATCATTCAAGTGCACAGTCTTTCTCCATCACCAAAATAATCACAAGTCCTTCTCTGGGAACATTTCATGATCTTAAAGCTTGAAATATTTTTTACTATACTTGTACTTACACAAAGGTCACCACCACCACTGGGAGTGATGAGGGCTTTGTGTGTGTGTGTGTGTGTGTGTGTGTGTGTGTGTGTGTGTGTGTGTGTAAATTTCACCTGCCATGCAACTTTTCTCAAAAGGTTTGGTGAAAGAGATGTTTTTCTACTTCTGGGCCCAAAGCGGAGGCATCTCCATCCACCACATTCCATGCCCACGTATTTTCCCATCAAGGAAACCACACTAATAATAGAAATATTTGATTAGCAGGAACTTTGCTTTCAGAGGCAACATTCATGAAAGAAGGGGAGCTTTGATATACTGCTGGATTTTTATTTTAAAAACTGATTTGAGGGGCACAGCATGAGCACCCTGTAAAATGTGTAGAATGTCACGATCATGCCCACTCAAACCACCCCCACCATAATCCGTATTTGGGAAGTTCAGCTAATTAACAGCCAGGTATTATTATTAAGATGCAATTGCTGTGTTATTTGAAGTGGTTTTTTAGTCGTTGAGCACCAAGCACTCAACTTATTAGCAGTTTGCTCTTTCTTGGTTGGAAAAAAGCACATAATTGTTCTGAGTCTGGAAATGGGATGAAATACATACACATTAAAGGGTCGTAGCATTAAGAAGGTTGAGAACCACTGTCTTAGATCATCACATGGAAGTAGCTCAAGATTTTTAGCCAGAAACCAACTCTAGACTTAGTCATGACTTTAAATAAAGGTGAGTCTTCTCCACACAATCAAAGACATATATGAAGAACAACAGAGCACAGCTGTGCAAAGCAGACCTCAGCTCCACAGGACCCCAACATGGGAGATACTAAGCATGGAACCTGCAATGCAGCAGTGTCATGTGAGCCCTGCTCCAATGATTACATCTACCTGAAATACCCAATGGGACAGCCTTCATAGACTATGACTCTGAAATCGGGAGGTGACACAGGAGATATCAGATGGTTGTGTGGCTTTTGGTGCCCATTTGCTCTCAGCTGTGCCCCCACACACCCTCTCCTCTGCCTCTCTGAGGTCTGGTGACTATAGACACATCCCTGGCCACCTATGTCAAGTAGTCCATATGGAAGTGAAAAGAGTTCAAACTCAGGCAAAAAGTAGGCTAAGGAATCCACCTCTCTTTCTGGTTTGTATTTGATGGGAACTGTCTGTATTCTGTGTTCCAAGCACCCAAAAGACAGTTCACAAACCTTTGTCTTTCTTCCCACCCACTCTCCTTATGATTTTCTGGGCACCTTGATTGGTCTATCAGCACTTTGGGAACTATGCCGATAAACTATTGATTCCTCTCAGATGCTGTGTATGATACAACCAGTGAATGAATTCATGAGTGGAATCCAGGCTTTTGGGGCCAGAATTGTCTTCTTTGCTTGTTGTTGATGCATGGCTAACCAGAAAAAAAAATTCGGATCAAGTAGATCCCCTGTAATCTTGCTAAAGAACCCCTAAATTCAAGAATAAGATGACTGGCTTTGTTCTCTGAATTTGTTTTGAAAGGTTAATTTGCGGAGGGAGTGTTGAAACTTCCCAACTCTGCTTCATTGGGCACCAGTATTATAGATGGGAATGGTAAATCCAGACAGAAGAAAAGAAATAGCCTTATCAGAAGCTGTAAAATACTGTGCAGGGCATGGGCCCCTTGACTTTCTCATGTCCCTGTTGTAATTGATCATTCGTACAGGTCTCCCTTTGAAAGAGAGGGATGGAAGTATGAGATTCTTAGCTAGTGAATGAACATGGTATGAAAGGCAGAGAACAGAGGCTGGGGCAGGGAGGGGTATTTCTAGAGCTCAGGGCTGAGATGAATCGGTCTGAAGATTGAGAGCTGAGATGAAAGCTTGACAAGTGTCAGGGGTTGGAATGAGCTGAGCAGACAGCACCCAGAGGTGGCTCTGTGGCTCTCAGCAAGAAAGGGTTGAACAGTCTGAGTGGGTAGAGACCTCAAAGGAGGTCTTGACCAGTTGACATTGACCCTCTGGTTATATTTTGATTGATTGATCATCATGGGAGACACCAGAATCTTGTCTCCAAGCCTGGATTCCCGAATGCCTCTGGATAGAAGGACTTGTTATTTGGCTTCATGAAAATGGCATTGGAGGCCAGTTCACAGATTGCCCACTACATCTAACACTTACCGAAAACTCAAATGTCAGTGTGTTCTTGTTTTGTTTTGTTTGTCATAGATAAGGTGAAGAAATGTTTTTCTTCCTCATTTTGGGGATCAGAGAGGACAGACAAAGGGACAAATGAATAAAGACAATTCACTCATGGTTTATAATGAGATGATCATTCTACAAATTGACACTATTCCTCAACTTAAAATCACGCTCATATTTGTCCTTGATGTCGTATTCCTAGTATCTCATATTTGCTAACGTTTAATTAGTGCTGAGGGAGGGAGAGAGGCAGGGAGGCAGGGGAGCTGGAAGAGAAGAAGGAAGGGAGGGAGGAAACAGCAACACACAAAACTAAAAAGGTTAACAAGGAGTTCCCAATTCTATCTTCCCATTTTCTGGAAAGTATAGAAAGCAACTTTACCTTCCTCTCTCTAGCCCTCCCCTTCCTTCTGGATAAACAGATGCATGAAGTGAGCGCATGGCTGAGTGAGATCTGAGTTCAGGTATCATCCTCATAGAAGTCATGTTTACCTAGATTCACATTAAAATTTTATGGCAAGTCTCCTATCAAAATCAGACTTCACTTCCTTCCTCCCTATCATTTTCAGTCTTTTGACACTATGCAAATTTGCTTCTGGTTTAACTGTAGTGAGTCATTGATGGAACATCGCAAATACTACCTCCAATTACACAGATGGACTCATCAAGTCCTTGTTTCAAGATATCATAAATATCAGATGCCTTCATGCTCCTGGAAATGATGTCATGTGTGTGCTAATGTGTGTACATGCACGCCCGTGTTTCTATATAAATGACCATGAATAATTAATTGTCTAGTTATGCATGTGGAGATCAGAACAGCTCATTCCTTTCCCTATGTTCCTCATTTAGGATGCTATGGTACCAAGCTGAGCACTGACATCAGCCAGGAACTGAGAGGGACCACTGTGAGGTGGGAACATGCTGGTAGAAGCTCAGGAGGATCACTCAGCTGTGGAGGATGGATAGATGGCATCTGAGACACACCCAGGAAGCCATTTTGGAAAACTGTAGAGCAAAAAACGGGGTATGTATGGTGTAATTCTGCATAATATTATTCAATGTGACTTAATTCTTTACAGTATTAATTCTGTGGGCTGTATATACAAATGATTGGTTGGGTAGAAAGAAAGAAAGAAAGAAAGAAAGAAAGAAAGAAAGAAAGAAAGAAAGAAAGAAAGAAAGAAAGAAAAGAAAAGAAAGGAAGGAAGGAAGGAAGGAAGAAAATAAGAAAGAAAGAAAGGAAGAAAGAAAGAAAGAAAGAAAGAAAGAAAGGAAGGAAGGAAGGAAGGAAGAAAGAAAGGAAGGAAGGAAGGAAGGAAGGAAGGAAGAAAGAAAGAAAGAAAGAAAGAAAGAAAGAAAGAAAGAAAGAAAGAAAGAAAGAAGCACAACAGGGCAAAGTCAAAAGAAAGTTCAGCATTTTCCCCATTAAGCTACAACTACTGCTACTCTGTATCAATCTGATTTTGGTTTTAGCTTTTGGGTTGTTGTCGTCATCGTCATTCGTTGTTTTCATTATCCAGTGAGGTTTAAGATCTCCTACCATAGATACTGACCTCAAAGAACCATAGTCCCAGCATTTCCACATCTCAGCCATTTATGTTTCAGTTCAAGTGTCCCAAGAAAATGGTGACATACACTGCCTTTAAAACTCCCAACTCGTACACAAAGAAACCTAAACTCATTGCCTTTGCCTCTCTTCTCAGTCTAGCTCTGTGCATCCAGGCCCCTCCCTCATCACTGCCCGGACAGAGCCTGCTACATACTCCTTTGCTCTCTAACAGTCAGACTGTGACTGCAGCATCAGCTCCCATCCAAAGGACTCAGGTAGAGGGACTCCAACTGTGCCCAGCACATTCATCCTTTCAGTCAAGACAGCTCCCCCATCCACCCATCCCTTAGCCTTTCTCTTCAGTGATGTTCCAAGCCCCTCCCAACATGCCTGCTACACTGCAGGAGACACTGGAGTCACTATCAGTACAAGCACCAGGTAAAACACCATATTGTTCTAAAAGAAAGTCCCTTTTCTACCATCGAGGGCGTAAGATACATGGGATCTTAAGGCAGAGTTTAAATCTATGCAAAAAATGTAAACCTTAAATGTACTGTAGTTCCACTTTTTAGTGTATGTATCATTGATTATTTATATTATAATATAACATACTATTTTTATTATTTCTTTGAGAATTTTATATCTGCATAGAAAATATTTTATCATAGCAATTCTTCCCTACTAAGTCTACCCTCCTTTTCCCCTGACAAACTTCTTCCAACTCTATGTTTTTGTTAAGCCCACTGAGTTTAATTTGTACTGTTCATATGTTCATAGACACAGGGGTATGAGTCCATAACAGTAATGCCGTTATTGCATCTAGAGACATAGCTTCCCAGGCTAGTCATTCTTGTAGGTCATGGAGTTCACAGGTAGGTGAAGGTATTTATTACTTTACTCTCCTGGTAGCAGACACACACCTTCTAGTACCTCCTCCCACCTGTAGTATTTGGTAGGACTATAGGACACTACTAATCAGTAACTCAAAAACAGTCTTCAACCATCAGAACCCATGTTTAAAACCTAAGTGTGGAGATGTTCGCCTATAACTCCAAGGCTAGACAATAAAGATGAGTGGATGCCTGGAACATTCTGGCCAGCCAGCAAGCTCTGGGCCAGGGAGACCCTATCTCAACCATACCTAGGCAGTATAATCTTTATCTAGTATTTATTATAAATGTCTTGTCGAGACACTGTGCACCTCTTCCATTGAAGGGAACCTTTTTCCAACTCTTTCTATGTGTATTTAAGAAGCTTCAACAGTAATGGGTTTCCATGAGTAGATTTTTCTAATGTCTGTAGTGTTAGATCCCCCTCCCCCATACTTCCTCTACCTTGCCTTTTTATTCTCTGCCTTACTTAGTCTTACTTGCGATAGCAGTCTTTTTTAGTATAAGGCAAAAGCATGTTTTAATAGAATACAAAGTCATGTGTAAACTAAGTATAAAAATATATGACTTCCAATGCTTCCACTAGCAATTTCACAGCACCATAAAAACAATAGCCACTGGAGTAGCCGAAACTGTACTGCAGACCTGGAACTCTGGTGGCTTTTCAGACCTAACAATCTGCAACACGTGGCTGTCTCACCATCTGAGCATGGGCAAACATCTGCAGCTCTGGGTCAGCACAGCATCACACCATCAGTACATTGTACAATGTCGGAACTATGAGGTTAGGCAGAGAACACCTACCTTTGACTTAGAATATATTCACCTTATGGTGACTGTTATTGATTAGTTATTGATTAGTGAGGTCCTGTGGTACTATTAAATATTACAGGTTTCTATCATTGCTCCTGGTAACCCTCTAAAACTTGATGACTTTTTAACCAAACTGTAGGTTTGGGAAAGAATTGCTGTATTTGGAAAGAAGGAGACTAAAATGCTGGCTACCATTATTGCTACAGTAACTGTGGTTCTTTCTTCATAGTTTCTAGTTTTTCCAGAATTTCTAGAGTGACCACCACAGTTCCCTTTTCAAAAGTAAGTGTGATCTTTACATGAACTCTTAGATAAGTTTTGATGATTTCTCATATGGCCAGTATGGACTGTTTTTAATGTGCAAATGTCATGTTCTGTGTGTACTCTGAATGCTTGAACATGACTCTTCTATCATACACATTAACTCCCAACCCTGAGTGATGAGAGTGAGCCCAGGAGTAATTAAAGCCAGCAGCCTCCACCTTGCTGTGAGAGAGGCGTTTAGAGAGTTGGTTTATGGTAAAGACAGAAGAAAGCCAGGGGAGAAAAGAAAAGGCAAAAGTGAGACACACGTGTTAATGCGTGGGAGATGGCAAGGGTGATGAGCTGAGTTCAGTCCTCAGAACCCATATTTTAAAACTAGGTGTGGTGACATATGCCTGTGCCTCCAGGGTTGGACAGTAGAGATGGGTGGATGCCTGGAGCATGCTGGTCAACCTGTCCAGCCACATCAGCAAGTTGCAGGCCCATGAGACCCTATCTGAGCAAAACCAGTGGAAGGAAACTTAGCAATGACACCCAAAGTTGACTGCTGGCATACAAAAGTGCCCATACACACACACACATACACACACACACATACACACACACACACACACACACATACACACATACACACACACATACACACACACATACACACACACATACACACACACACACACACATACACACATACACACACACATACACACACACATACACACACACACATACACACATACACACACACACATACACACACACACACACACACACACACACACAGAGGAAATAAAAAGAATCACAGAAGCACGCCAAGAGAGTGAATATTTATATCCAGGGAGTCCACAAAGTAGACTCTTAATTTCCTTATACTCCTAAAATCGAGTTTATCAGATTCCTTTTCCAATTTCAAAAGCAACAGTGGCTTTCTACCAGGTGCCATTTCCCTGTGCAGTTTAGTTTTTCTTGTACTCATGATAACCTCTAGGAAGTCACTCATGTGCCAACAGTAGGAGACTTCCTTGGTTGTTTTTTTATTGGATAGTTTATGTATTGACACTTCTATGTTATCCCCTTTCCCAGTCTCCCCCCTCTCATCCCCCTCTCCCTGCTTCTATGAGGATACTCACCCTCCCACCCACCCACTCCCACCTCCCCACCCTGGCATTCCCCTACACTGGGGAAATAAGCCTTCACAGGACCAGGGGCCTCTCTTCCTATTGATGCCAGACAATGCCATCCTCTGCACATGTGCAGCTGGAGCCATGGGTCCCCCATGTGTACTCTTAGGAGGACACTTTCTAAAAACCCTAGTTAAAATCCCATTTCTTTCACAAACTGTATGGCCTCAGGCAAAAGACCTCACACTCAGCCTAGGAAGAGACCGACAGAGCGATCACATCCATCCACACTGCTCGGCTGCACACAGTGTAGGTTATGCCTGTCAAACAGCGAGAACTGTCCCAAGTACGCAGGAACCAGAGGATACACTTGGTGATATTTTCATGCTTTATCTTTTCATACAAGAAATCTGAGGCTGAGAACAATACCAGAGTAAAGGGGAGTCTGAGTCCAAATGCACTATAAACGCTGAATCCCATTAGCGTCTCTGAAGTCACGGGTCAAATGTCCTGTTAAAAGCCCCGAGCTGTAAAGGCTCTTGTGTGTTGCCACCTGCACTGAGGATTTCTTAGGTCCTTTTGCTTCTCTTGCTATTTTCGCTGGATTTTCCTTACAAATGCACTAGGCTGTGGGATCCTGCAATGCTGGGTCTCTCTTACTCTCTTGTTTGCAGCAGACTCTAATTTTGTTGGAAATCTCGCCTGGGATGTATAAATGGGTGCTCAGCCCTGATCAGTGTTTACAGTATGGGCATGTGCCACTCTAAATAAAGCCAGTTGTTCTATAGGACAAGGGTGGAGAACCAGAAACAGGATAAAGCTGGTTCTGCACCAGAGCTCACAAAATGCAAGCAAAGTGTAGGATTTCCCAGTCCTGCTACTCTCTTAGAATTTTTATTATTTCTATGTGTGTGTGCTTCTGTGTATAAGCACACGTATGTGTATGTATGTGTGCATGTAGAAATGTATGCCTCTTGTGTATGTGTGCGGTTGTGAAGGTCAGGGGGGGGGGGGCTTGCAGGCAACTGTGAGCCACTGAACATCAGTGCTGGAAATTGAACCTTCCAAGTTCTCTGGAAAGACAAGGGCTCCTAACCACTGAACTCTCCTATCCCTCACCATTCTCTTAGTTAAAGGCCATGTTTTGCTGCTGGTAAGAGGAAAGCTTTTGGACTTGAGACGAGTCAAGTTCAGCACTCAGCTCCTACTGCAGGCTCAGTACCTCAGTATCCCATGCACTAAGCTCTAAATCTGAGTCTATGTTCTTATAATGAAAGCCTGTCTCATCTCATAGGACAGAGGAGTATGTGAATACCCAGGTATGTGCAGGTTGAGCCAGGGCTCAGCAAACTCTGGAAGCACTGCCAAAAAAATAAAATAAAATAAAATAAATAAATCCATATTTTCAGAACTCAAAAATCAACCATATTTTAGGCAACATGTTCTCAGGCCAGAAGTGAGTCAGGAGATGGGGTTCTATTTTTGGGCTCAAGAACTTTAGTCACAGGAACTAGCAATTTCCCTGAGACTCTGTGCCATGATTATAAAAGAGAGTTCTTTTCTGTTTATCTGCATGCATACACAGGGTATAACCTTTGTAAGTAAGGATAAACCACATAAATATTTTCAGTAATATTGTCCAAACCACTTTCTACATGTCTACCTCCCTCAAATTCTGTCACCTGTCAAGTGAACGCTGTCTAGTGAAGAGATACAACCAGACACAGCTATGGAAACCCCCCTTGTTTCCTAGAGGTGCCAGGAAACCTGAAATCCTGTAGTCCCTGCAGTTCTGTGTCTCTGCCTTGTGCTTTCTTGTACACACTGAAGAGAACAGAGAGACAGAATGGTTTCCAGGGTTTCCTGTGAAAACATGCTCAGAGTTTTGCTGAGGTCTGGTGAGATATCCTCTGCGTGTGAAACATGAATTTAATTCTATCTCAAGTGCTACAGCCCCCTCTTGAACGTGAGAAATAATGCTACCCTTACAGCCCCACTTTCCTCTCTGTCCGGGACTTACAGCTGACTACTTGCTGGGAGCTTGCAAACACCTTCCTTCCTGGTGGAGCTTTAGTTTGGTATCAAAGTTGGCACAGAAACTACTAAGACCTTTGGAAGCAATTCCCCAGAAGCTAAAGAACCAGTGTTCTGTTGTCATTTACAACTTTACAAGATTTTTGGACTCCCTGCTGCCGAATGAGAATCATCCATTGCCACAGGGAGTTCCATCTGTCCCTCTGCTGTCTCTGTCCGATCAGAATGATGTCTCCCAACAGGGCATGTGGCCAGAGAAACAGAAATGGGGCAAAGAGACCAATGTCACGAGCCACAGGAATAAAAGAGACTTGAGAAATCTGCACAGAAGCCAGCTCTGTGCTGGAGGAGCCATCACACAGCTGCAGCAACTCTTGTCATTTTTTTTTTATTTGCCTACAGTGACACCTGCTGGAAGCAAAAAATAAATCTAAGTTTTAAAAACCAAAAGCAAGCTTTGAAAACCGTCAGCCTTCTATCAGTTTGGTCTTCATTGTCATCGTCATCATCGTCATTTCGACTAAAACTACACCCCTTAAACATCAATTTGACTCAAGCTTTTGCTTTTAAAATTCCTTTCTGTATGAGCTGAGAACCAAAAGGTGCTTTCAGCTCGATGATGTCGTCATCCCCTGGCATGAAGAAGCGGAGATTCACACCCTTACGATGCCCGCTGCATCTAGGAGGGAGCCTTTATTAAGTGCTTTTGGTTGTGTTACGTTCCCTTCCAAAGTGGTGCTTTAAAATTTAGCATATTGACTACAGTGGGTGGGAAGGGCCTTTGGAACTCTGGCTTGTGATAATATCAAGATAGCTCTCAGTGGTTGAAATATTTAACAGGAACATATTCATAAACAGTGCAGTTGCACAAAACCATCCTGTACTTGGGCTTTGGGCTCCATGTTTGAAGCACGTTCACAGGGCCAGCCACTCATATTGAACAACCATTTGGAGCACCTACAGATTACCATTGATTTCAACATTAACTTAGCACACTCAGGACTCCTACAATCAAGTGACACAAGGGGGGGGGGGTTGGACACTTAAGATCCATTGTTATTGATAGAATTAATCAATGAAAATTCCCATCTACCAAGAAAGCACAAGCATCCATATGGTACTGCCTTTCACCGAAGACTATTACCCCATGATTTGGCATTTATAGTTATTAACACAGGACACATTACAGAACAAGATCCAGATACCATCTTTGAAGTGGAAACTGTAAGGGTTCTTTGGAAAGTCAGTTGTATTGGGTGGTGTTTTGCTGGGGCAAACACATGAAGTAACTTTTCATAAAAGTAGACACAGGTGAAAGGCTAAGGCAGACTCATGAAGAAACATTCAACTGAAGCAGGCACGGGAGAGAGGACGTTCTGCTAAAGCAAGCCCTCGAAAGGACACATGATGAAGGATTCTTTGCTAATGACACACATGTATTGGTCTGCTTTACAATGTATACGTGAGCTGCATTTGTCAGGACTCCATAGAAAGAAATGCACCAAAAACTTCTGGTGGTGTGCTGCAGTTTCTTGCCACCCCTGCAGACTTGGCTGATTGGTAGAGGGATGTCAGCTGAGACAGATGCATGCGCTGAGGTAAGACATGTGCTGAGACAAGATACATGGAGGACACATGATGTTAGGAGAGTAAAAAAGGATTCAGAGGCCAGTGATGGAGGCTGAGCTTGTAGAACTGGCCATACAAGGCTTGCAGGTCTGTGTCTTTGCTGATTTTTCCTTCCTTGAGATAGGTACAGCCAAGAACTTCTCCTGGTGTTCCTCCTGGTCCCTCCTTCTGACTTGTGTCGAGGCTGAAGCCTGGCTGTCTCTGCTAGGTAGTTTCACCACTGTTGCTATCCCAACTCCACTGAACTGGACAGCTGGTGTATCAGTGATGTGTTTGCCAGTGGATGGAGCTGCCACTGCTGACCTGTGAACTAAACTGCCAATTTCCAGGCAACACGGGTGGGAGTTGCCATAAAGAACCTTCCTAAACAGGTCCACTTCCCCTGTATCCTTTCTTTCCCACTACCTCTGGTGGGTGATGGGCTAAAAGGGAGGTTAAATCATTTAAGAACCATCATTAAAAATAGGCTTTGAAAAAAAATTAAAGTTATACATCTGATTCAGAATCTGGTCCTTTTGGAGGTTTCATTGTGATTTGTGTGTTTTGCTGGTAATGTCTTCCACTAATTTTTTTTCTAACTGTTAAGACTTGTCCTTGAAGCCCAGTTTCTACCTGATGCAACTATGCAAAGTGTTCTGAAAGCAAATGTTAGTGAAGTCTTGCCTGGTCACTGGGACTGCACCTCCACTGAGAATGTCCATCAGCACTTGTATTAACTGGTATATCAACACCCGGTAGTTGTTTCAATCCCCAGCTCCCTGAGATGAGACAGGTTCTGGCAGCTCTAACCCACAGCTGATCCTTCATCTTTCAGACCTCAGCAGCTCTGCTCTTGTAGGAGTGTCTTTGATTAGAAGTTAAAGCTTACAGAGGAATAATTTTTCCTATATACTAATGTCATATTCATTTCTTCTCATTCCTTCCGCTGTAAAGACCTTATCATTATAAATCAGTGAGGGAGGGAGATGATAGTCAAGTTACTGCTGCTTCACGAGATACCTGAACAGTGACTGTGGTCCCCTCCATGGGGGAATGCTGAGCACAGTGCACTTTCAGCTCTGCACTATTCCATCTGAGCTGAGATGGCTCGCCCATTGGTGCGCTGGTGAAATCCACTGCAGTTATTGGGCTATTTGCCTAGGTGATAAGGTCAGAGCCTTTATAATGCTAACCCTCATTAGTAATGGGTTCCTGGCCTCATATAGAATCAAGGTAGCACCACAGTCTCTACCATGTGAGGGATGAGAAAGAAGCCACCATCCTAGAAGCAGAAAACTGGCCCTCTCGAGACACTGAATCTCCTAACACTGTGATCTTGGACATTGTAAGAAAGAAATGCTTGCTGCTTCTAAGCCATCTAGTTATGATATTTCACCCCAGTACCCAGGAATAACCTAGGATAATGAGATATAACTAACTTTAAAATGTAGTATTTTTCACCCACAAGAGCTTTGTGTCCACTTGATCTCACAATGGCTGCAGCTGTTCCTTCCTTCCTGCTTCCTGGGATTAGGCTTTTAGGGAGGTAGATTTTTCTGGGTTTTTCACATGGGTGCAGGGGTGGGGGGGAGTTTAGCATAACAAATAGATCATCCCCTGCCCAGATCCAAGCATCACCAGAGGCCTCAGGCAGGCCCAGAGCTCCTCACAGGGAACCTAGAGTCCAGAAATGTGTATGTACAGCTTTAAAGAAAAGCTAATCCAATCTGTACTCTTGAGAGCTTGAGGCTGAACTCAGTGTCCACAGTTCCATTTGTACTTGATTAATTTTACATTTATATTTACACCAATAAACTGTATAGTAGAGAAACATTGATTTCATATTCAATTTACTGACGCATTAAGAAAATACCTGAAATTGTTAGCAAATTGTATTAAAGAAAGTACTTATCTCATTCTTTAAATGTTTTATCCTTTTTTTATTGGATAGTTTGTGTATTTACATTTCATTCCTGCAGGGCCACCCTCTGGAAGTCTCTCTGCTGACTTAGGGAAGTCTGGGTCTGTAGTCTGGGAGTATTTTTAGTATTCAGTGAATAAAATACTAAAATTTTCTTTGAAGTGACATCTTAGAAGAGAACTGTCCCTTCATCTCAGGGACTGCATTCCACTCCCCGGGCAGACCCATCTTCTAGCCATGACTGGTTATTTATTATATTCCTGGAAGGTATATTTTGGATATTGTTACTGTTACTTTTCTGGTGGCCTTGCTTGAGTTAAATTAGTTTGCTTATTGCGCATGGCTCAAAAGCCGATTGCCTAGTACACCTTGAACTCCACCCCATGCACTAGACATCCATGCAAGAAACTCACAGCACGCCCAGCACACCTAAAAACCATAGAACAGTAGCTACAACACAGTACATTCAAGACACCAGTATTTACCACAAGGCTCCCAGAACACCAGAGTTTGTACTAGATACCTAGAAATCCCTATGAGAAGGGGCCCAACATACCACAGTGTATCTAGAACACCATAGCTTGTACTAAACACCTAGAAACCGTAGGACAGTAGACCCAACATAGCACGTGCAAAACATCAGTGTACACCACAATGCTCCCAGAAAACCAAAGCTTGTGCTAGATGCTGATATAGAAACTCATAACACAGTAGACAATTCCATATTCAAACTGTTAAGCATTACATTCCAAAAAGGAAAAAAAATCTATATTAACAGCATATGTAAATTATATTAGGTTTATAATTTATTTGTACTTAATATGTACACTTGCTTTGGTTTCATAGTTTTATGTTTTTTAAGCCTGCAAGTACATAGAATTTACATGACTTTTTTTCATGTGTTGAAGTAACATACAAAACATCACTTCAATTAGTGCTCAGGTATGCATTGTAGCTTTCTTCTTTTGAGGGAGCCTGGCCCATGATCAGGAGCTAGAAGACTTTGGGATGAGCCTCAGAGAGGTGAAGTTCTGTCACTGCTGGGGGGAGGGGAGGAGGATGACTTCTTTGTATCAGATGAAAGTAACTTAACAAGGCCTTCAGTGGGACATACTCCAAAGACAACAAGCAAAGTATGACATGCCAGTGAATGGGGAATTTATTGTGGCACTAACCTACGTTAGAGAAGCCAAATAGATGTGAGGCTGAACACACAGGTCTGACTGTGAGAGCTGTGCATTGTGGGAAGAACAGCTCTGCATCCTGGATGATACTGGCAAGGGTTGGGGACAATGGTGGTACTGGTGTGGGGGAGGAGTTACACAAGGGATTACTAATGTAAATATAGTTTTGTTTATATTTTAAAGAAAAACTGATAAAAAAAAAAAAACTTGTCTCTGGGAGGAAGAAAAGGGAAAAGTGAAGGATCCTGAGAGATAAAAACACTTCAATTAATGAAGTATCAAATTAATGCAGTTTTGAAATTGGAATCAAATGAACGCCAATATTCTGAATAATTAAAAATAAATTAAAAGAGGGAAAATGGTTCATAAATATAAACAAAAAGCAAATAAAAACAGGTGGGCTAAACTGAACATTAATACGGTACCTTAACCACAGATCACATAAACCCTGGACATAAATGCTTTTGTCAGAGCTGGGTAGATGGCTCAGCAGGTAAGAGCACTTTGCTGCTCTCACAGAAGACTCAGGTTCAATTCCCAGCACACACATGGTGGCTCACAATCATCTATAACTCCAGTTCCAAGGGATCTGATAGCCTCTCCTGGGTCCCAAGGAACAGTGCACACATGTGATACATGGACATATACAGGTGAAAACACCCATACACACAAAATAAAAATATATCTCAAAACAAAATGGCTTTAGCTGTGTATCATTCACATATCATCGAGACAAGCAGAACTCCAGAGACAGTAACTGTCCATCGCTGCTGGATTAGCTTAGTGTGATCACTACCAGATATAGATATTTACTGAAGGGTCATTGTCGCATGAAACAACTCCTAATTATTGTTCACTCTACTATCCTCGGGAACTGAGACCTTTATCGTGAAGGAAAGACTAAAGTATAAAATGGAAAAGCTCCAAGAAAAAGTTTGCTATCTTAGTTATTTTTAAATAGTTTTCATGTTTTACTCTCCGAATTCTCTATGTCCTCAAATTGTGGAAGACTAAAAAGTGGAGACGTTAACTGCTTTTTTTTTTTTTTTTTTTTTTTTTTTTTTTTTTTTTTTTTTTGAGGCCTAAGGACAGTTAGGGTGAGTTGGGGTGCAAGCTGTAACCTCAGGGAACACTTTTTATGTTCCCCTCAGACGGACCTCCTAAAGTTCCCAGAACTTCCCCCAACAGGAGCACAGACTGGGGACCAAGTGTTCAAATGCATGAGCCCATCAAAGTCATTTCTCACTCAAACAATTGTCCACCACCTAGCCACCGCATGATCCAAAATGTGTTTAGTCCAACTCTAGAAGTCTCTGTAGTCTTTAAGAGTCTCAACATTGTTCAAAAGTTCAAAGTCGCTTCTGAAACCCAAGGCAAGCTCTTAACTGTGAACCCCTGTGCAATTTAAATACACACTACATATTTCCAATATACAATGCCACAGAATACACATTTCTGTTGCA
Source organism: Micromys minutus (assembly GCF_963924665.1). Taxonomy (NCBI): domain Eukaryota; kingdom Metazoa; phylum Chordata; class Mammalia; order Rodentia; family Muridae; genus Micromys; species Micromys minutus. The sequence continues at coordinate 33,260,145 of NC_137984.1, read as the reverse complement.
AAATGGAGGAAGCAGGGCACAGTGAGGTAAGACTGGACCAAAGCAGAGCAAACGCCAATTCTATAGCTCCAAATCCAACGTCTGAACATTTCATTTCAAAGGGCTTAGATGGCTATGCTCCTCCTGCAATGTATTCCTCCCCATCTCCCTCCCCTCCCCTCTCCCTTCCCCTCCTCCTCCCTCTCCCTCTCTTGGGCTGGTTCTATGTATTGTATGCAACTCTCCTTTGCAGATGCCTCATGACCCAGCACCTTCAATATCTTAGAGTGTTTGCTACAGCCCAACTCCATTGTCACAACTTCATGCAATGGCTCTCAGGATCTCTGCTCATGGACTTGAGTAACTGTCACACATTACCTGGCCTTAGTCACTCTGAAACCAAGGGGTGAAAGGACAAGACCCTCTTCAAGCTCACATTTTTCTTCTTTCTAGAGCCAGCACAATGTGGGCAATACTGCCAAGTATGGCTGCCAATTTGAGCACACACAGCTCTTGGGGCACAGACACACACAGCTCTTGGGGAATACACAGCTCTTGGAGCACACACACACAGCTCTTGGGGCACACACAGCTACAGCAACACCTATGCAGTTTTCTAGAAGCAATAAATGGCCTTGGCTGAGTGGGACTTTGCCTTGGGGTACCTTGCTTCATTAGTAATAGTGACAGTAATCTCTTTGATGGTTATAGCCTGCTTTTCACCCCTGGTGTCCTCTCTTTTCTTAGCTGTACTGTTTTTATTTCTCTCTGTACCACCTGCTGCTCTTTTTCATTATAGACCTTAACTAAGATTAATCGGCAATAACCACACTATAGATGCTGTGCAATGTTGCTTGAACACTCCTCTCTGCTCATGCGAATTCTCAGGACATGGGCAGAATATAGTCAGATTTTTTTTTTTTTGCCAAAATATCAAAGAATGCCCTGTGTCTCAGCTGTTAATAGAGCCCTTGTTCTCCTCTAAAGCATCTGGGGCTTTGCTGCTGAGATGTGCGGTCTGCATTACTTATAGCACTAGCTTTTTCTAGGTTCATATAAGAATGGCCCATTGAGCTCTGAATACCCAAGAAAAAACTCACAGACCACATGAAGCTCAAGAAGAAGGAAGACCAAAATGTGGATGCTTCAGTCCTTCTTAGAAGGGGGAACAAAATATTTATGGGATAAAATACAGAGAAAAGAATGAAGCACAGACTGAAGGAAAAACCATCCAGAGACTTCCCCACCTGGGGATCCATCCCATATGCAGCCACCAAACCCAAACACTACTGCTGATGAAAAGAAGTGCTTGCTGAGAGGCTCTGCCAGAGCGTTACTGATACAGATGAGGTTGCTTGCGGCTAACCATTGGACTGAGCACAGGGACCCCCAATGGAGAAATTAAAGAAAGAACTGAAGGAGCTTAAGGGGTTTGCAACCCTATAGAAGAACAACAATATCAACCAACTAGACCCCTCTCCAGAGCTCCCAGAGACTAAATCACCAACCAAAGAGTATACATGTAGGAACCTGTGTTTCTACTCACATATGTAGCAGAGGATGGCATTGTTTGGCAACAATAGGAGGAGAAGCTCTTGATACTATGAAGGTTCAATGCCCCCGTGTAGGGGAATGCCAGGGAGTGGGTAGGTAGGAGGGGGAACATCCTCACAGAAGCAGGAGAGGGGAGATGGGAGGAAAAAAGAATGACCCGTTGAGTTCTCCTCACAGTACCCAATAGCTTCTCCAATCTAAAGTTCTAGCATCTTCAGCATTCCTGCACAAAACAGCATGGCCAGGTTCTCTGTAGCCACAGCCCACTTTCCTGTTACCAGTCACTGTATTAGTTATTTTTCTGTTACTGTCATAAAACAGCAAAATAAAATAACCAAATCAAGTTAAAACAAAATAAAATAACCAAATTTGTCATGAAATAACCAAAATCAAGTCAGGGAAGAAAGAAATGTGTTTTGTTTACGATTTCAAAGAAAAAGAACCCACCATGGTAGGGAAGCCATGACATGACATTGGCAGGAACGAGAAGCTGTCTGGTCACATTTTTATCTACTCAAAGGAAGTAGAGAGAACAGGAAGTAAGGCTATAAGCTCTTAGAGCCTGCCTCTACTGATGCACGGAGCAGGGCTGCACCTATTAAAGATTCCTTCACTTCCCCAGACAGTACCACCAACCAGCTAGGCACTAACTGTTCAAATTTATGACCCACTGGGAACACTACCCACCCAAACACCTGTGGGTCATCTTATCTTCTCAAGAAGGCTTTATGTTATATAATTACTTCTCTACCATTTATCATCTTTACATTACTATATTCAGAATAAAAGCAACCATTTTAGAATCAGAAATGCCTTGATTTACTGAACAGTGGTGGCACGCACCTTAAATCACAGCTCCTGACTCAGGAGTCAGAGGCAGGTGGATATCATGAGTTTGAGGCCAGTCTGGGCTACAGAGAAAGTTCCAGGACAGCTAAGTCTATACAGAAAAATCTTGTTATGAATGACACTCCCCTTAAAAAGCCTTGATTCAGGCCAAGACCTATCTTAATTAGCTGTAAAACTTCAAGAATGATAATCGGTGTCTATGGGATTTACTTTCCCATCTGTAAAATGGACAGAATAGTGTCTGTCTCCCTTCTATGAAAGATCTAATAATGGGTCAGGTGGCCTCTCTTTACTTTGCTTTTTCATCTCTCTCCAAAGCAGCAGCATTTTCTTTGTCCAGCACCACTGTCTAGTGTTAAAATTTGGTTCAAATGCTTTGAATTAATCCAGCCGCCACAATTGGGAATCTGCATGTCCAAATGCTGAAGGTCCTTGTCTCCAATTGGTTTTTGAGCAACCAATAAAGAGCCAAAGACAGATAGGTTAGGCAGATAGACTGAAGCACGATCTTTGGATTTGGGGGGTTGGTGGGCTAGGAACTGGACGGAAGGAAGGAGAATTGCAGGATTCGGAGGGAGACAGATCAAACTTAGAGCTGCAGAATAGAAAGCCAATCAGACATGTAAGAATTCGTGAGAGTGGCCACTGGCAAGTTCCCTGATTGGGCCTGGGGTTGCAGGGCCAGGTTTAGGAATCTCAAAAGTGTGGGAGGGAAATGTTCGCTAAACGGGGAAGGTTTAGGAGTGTTCAGCCTTTGAGCTAGTCACAGCATGTCAGCAATTAACTGACTTTGTGTGCGCGTGTGCATGCGTGCGTGCTTGTATTTCATTCTCGAATCCACATTGCTACTGGGATGGTGTGTGCTGTGGCAACCTACCACTATTGTCTGGCCTTTTCCAGAACAACTTCAAATTTCTGCTTATGTTGACTTAAAATCAAAAGCTAGAAACAGCAACGCTGTCTGTAAGTAAGACCCTCTTTCTCCATGCTTACTTTCGGCACGCGTTGGGTAACAAGGTCATCACTCCCTCCTTCTCCCTAGAGATATGCCTAGAGATATGTCCTTAGAGATATACGCTGGGGAATGAAAGGAGAACACCGTGCCCATTTGTCCCTGGCAACACCACACACAGCACCAGCCCCAGCAGCTGGCCTGCTCCTGGATGACCATCACACCCGTGCTCTCGGACACCATAGTGGAATGTAATGAGCGGTTTACTGTAACGGAGACACCGAGTGGCACTGTGAACGTCTGACGGGTCTAACGGCTACCGGTGACAAACAGGATAGCCGTGGATATGCCGGAGATATGCAGAGCAGCTGCAGATCAGCATTTCAGGGAATGAAGAAAAGTAGATTGCGTTACAAAATTAGAAATAGCACCTAAGTTAGAACCTCTCCACTGCTTATCTCCAGAATTATTCAGCTTAATATTTTACGATCATGGTTGAATGCAGAAACTGAAACCACATAGCATAAAAACCACAAATAAAGGAAGATCATTGTATGTTCCACTTCCTGCAGGAGAGCTAATTCATAACTCATCATATCACAAAACCAAAAATAAAACTGCTTTTTGTAATGAAACATTCTTTGACCAATACCCAGCCTTCTGAAGTTGCCATTACAGACCTTCCAGGGTAAGGCAGCTTTGTCAATTTATCTTAGGACTCTGATTTAAACCCTAAGTCCCTGAAATACGTATGTGATTGGTATTTAGCTACAAGTTTGAAGGTGATTGACAGGTCATTACAGCCACTGACCAACTGCATACCTGGATTAGGATCAGAACTATATCTACAGACCTGTGACAGAATGTGGCCAAGAGCCACCATCAAGCCCAGCCATCCAGAGGACACAGCCTGTGCACTGTGCTGTCAGGTCTCCCAATCTGAGATGTGTACATGTGCTCTCACTCAGGAAGAAAGGATCCGTCTTCTCACTAAAATCCTTCCATTGTGCAAACAGCTCTTGCCACGCTATCCCTTCTGTGGGTATAACAGACGTTACTCATTGACCCAAACCTAAGTCGTAACCACTGAACTTCCCAGCCTGCTGACAGTTAACACCACTGCTCACACACAGCCTGTCCACTTATAGAGTGAGATTCCAGTGTAGGTTCTGTCTCTGGAATTAGAAGAGCCATTGTCATCAGACCAAAACACATCCTGTACTTTTGCTCTCTACTTCCGGCCTCAGATCTGCTTCTCCTGCCTTCCTGCACAGCTCTGCTCTTCCCGTGTGGAGTTGACCCCCCTCCCTGCCTAAGAGACCTGGAGGAGTCTAAGAATGACAGTCACTTCTCCATTCCCACTTCCGACTGGAGACCAGATATTTCCTAAAAGCCTGGGACTGAGGAGCTAAAAAAACCGGAGCACTGAGGCCCCGTGGTGGCCAGAAGTCCCTCTCTAAGTCACGGTCCCTTACTGTGTCCCCACTCTGTCACTCTGATTATTTATTAAATAAATATGAAAGGAAGCAAAAACCCTGTCATTCCAAACCACAGAATAAGAGCACAAGACAAGGGTATAAAACCTGAATTGTTTTGAATTTTTAATGTCAGACTGAGATGTTTAGTTTTTCCTCGTATTCATTTAATTATAGTTAACTAGACAGGAATGGCTCCGCTAATTGTATTTTTTTCTAATTTTTAAAAGTTGAGTGTCCATGATCCATGTATTCTACCCTCTGTTTAATCAGAAACAAATCCCAAATAAAATGAAGTACAGGGAAAATGCAGAACGTTCTTCTAATTAAACTCCATGACAGCCCACTCTGAAAATGCCTAAATATTAAGGGTATAAAACCAACCAACCCTAGAAATGTAAGAAATGCAGATTTAATAGCAGTTATTACTACCAGGTGTTTAGTGCCTCTGTGAAACTCTCCTTTTATCTCCCTTTCAAGTTCCACATCGGCCATGAAAGCAGTAGTTTGGATAATGAAATACAGGAATTAATTCTTGATTTCACTGAAGTGCTGGACCAAGGTGTCCTTGCTGACGAGAAGAGACGAACATTAGTGAACAACCTGGGATCCTCTCATGGTGGCCTGACATATCCATGTAAGGTAAAACAAAACCAGTAGAGAGGACTGTGATTGTCACACCCAGTTTGTCCTGGGATTCTTAGAATCACGGAAGGAGAAGAGGTGCCAGGAGGTCCCTGAGGCACCTCATACATGGCTGACTTGCTCCATTCCAGCCACTGTCACATTCTGGCCACAGAGAAAGGAAGCTGCCTTTACCGTTGACACCCACTTCAATACAGAGTATGAGGTAAAAGAGAGGCATCTGGCTTCCACACAACAGCAATCACACCCACACTACCACGCAGACACCTGATCGGATCATAAGGAAAACAGTTCATATCCTTCATCTGCCTGTAAAATTCAAAAACTAAACTGGGTCCAAAATGAACATACAAGGCGACATTGCCTAGCAAGAGAAGCCTCCCTTGCTTTGGGAAATATGAAACAAACAAAGAATGAAGTTTCCCAGGGGAGCGCTTTGAGAAAAAGTCTGTTCATAAGATTGTCACTTGGGGTTATGTGGGGTGAAGTGACAGCCTGGGCATGAGAGACAGGAGCTCCACATGCCTCCAGTGAGAACGGGAGGTAGAGATTGCCCAGTGACACCACATACTTTGAACATCTTTGCAGTTTTTAAAACCAGAAAACAGCTGTCCAGCTTCAAGCCTGAGTAATCAATCACATGTAAGCTTTTGTGGAAGTCAGGGCCTGCCTGCCTGCCTTCCATGTTCCTCTAAGGCAGGGTCATACCATTTCACTGGAGAAAAGTCTACCTTCAAAGCCTAAACCCACCATTTCATGTTAATACGAAGTAAAACCAGAGGGCAGGGTGTGTATCCGCACTTCAGGTTTCCCTTGGTTTGTGTCAGTTCCTAAAGACGCCATCCTGCAGGAAGACAATACATAGAGTCTTTTTTTTGGAGCCTGGCGCCTTAGGCAGAGAGAACGTAGGAGCTCCTTCTCTCTGTGGTCCTTTACCCAAGTGTTCCAGCTCCTCTGGCAAATCTTGGGGTGGGATGTGGGTGGAGGAGCTCACACAGCTTCTCTGACATCATTAGATGGTTTCAGACCCATTGCTCTGCATACGCCAGGTTCTCTCAGTACCCACCCAGAAGCCGGAGCAGGAGGACTCAGCAGGTGAGGAGGAAATGCTGTTTGTCTTGGCACCTTTGCACTGGATTGTTGCAGGAGACAAACACATAGTATTACATTATGTCCAGGTGACTCCGTCCTGCCCATCCATTCTAGTGGTTCTGGTCATGGTGACTGCAATTTGACTCAAAGATTCTCAAAATGCATTTCATAGGAATCAGACCTCTTAGGTTGCTCCATGAAGCAAAGAATACATAGCCAGATGATTTCCAGAAGCAGGATGTGTCCCCTTATCAGGTGTTTATTATCTATAACCTTATGCAAAACTGTGGAGGAAGAGAGAAACTGCAGATTTCGTTAGTTACTTCCCAAGTCTGACATCAGCAGGCCCTTCTCGTCACGATTCTGTGTGGCGTTAGAATTCTGAAAAATTCTCTTGTACACCTCCCTCCGAGCCCAGATCACTCAGGTCGGTAGATTGTGATTGAGGCCACACTTGAAATTTAGGGACAACAATGGGAATTTAAATCAGGAGGAAATGGAATAAGAAGGACAAGATTCTGGCTAACCAAGACATTTTTTTTTTCCATTATGTTGGCTGGATTGCATATATATGTAAGAACAGTGAATCACCAAAATGGATTTCAGATTTTTTTTAAAGCAAGGGAGTGCAGTATTCTGTGAAAAAATTAATTTGAGTCCAGACGTCAACACAAACACACACATACTCACAAAAAGAGGGGGGGGGGGGAGAGAGAGAGAGAGAGAGACATAGCCTGCAGGGATGCTGTTCAGACTTCCGTTGCTGTCAGGAGAATGACTTAAAGGTAACTGCTCTGCTCAGAACCCCCTTCTCAAGCCCAGAACCATTTGCAATGAATAACCTGAGCTCTGAACATAATTCTCTGTCTGAATATAGAACAGCTGAGGGCATTTTAAGGCTGTTAGATGGTAAAATGGATGAATAACGGTGGTTTGGTTTGAATTTTTACCCCTTTGGGACATTTCCAGAGTTGCATAAAGTCTTTAATATGAGGGTATTTTCTTTTTAATCATAGGAGCCAAAACTCTTTTCATTCTGCTAAGTGTTCAGCGACACCATCCACACACATCTAGGCCATCTCTGCTGCCATTAATCATCCCTGTCTTCTGTCAGAGGCCCCAAATCTCCAGGATGAGAGCCAACCACTGCCCAACAGTAATTTTAGAGTTGTCTCTCAGCAGAGCACCACAAAGCCAAACCGATATGTTTTCAGACAGGAAGGGCAGCGCACTGTGTCCTTGAAGCTGCCGTACAAATACAACCGAAGACATGAAAGGCGAGGCCTTCAGCACTCTTAGGGGAATAGCCCACGCCATGCAGCAAAGGTGATGAGATGGCTGAGCACTGGCTCAGGGAAGTGACCTTGGGAAAAGAATGGTCCCCAATACTATGTGTGTTAGTGTGTATGGGATGCTCTGGCATGGCCCTGACCAGAGCCCTCTGATGTCACCTACAGTCACATCTCATTCTGTGGATTTTGTTCACATTGACTAGAGCTAATTATTCACTGGAAATGTGAACAGAAGACGCGTCTCACCTTAACTTCATCTAGGAGTGTGGAGGAGGGGCTCTGTGGCACCACTGTCTTGCACAGGAATTCCCCTAGCTTTCTTACCACGGAGAGATAGATCCTTGACAGGCCCATGCCACATCAGGGACTTCCCTGGGGAGGATGCATCCGGAATTAACAGGGGTAAGTGACAGGAACATGGGTCTACTTCCAGCAGAGAGATTCCGTACAGAGCGCCAAGCCTCCGACCTCCGTGGAGCACAGCTCATGGGCAGTGCTGGGTGTGAGCTCAGCACATGGGTAGTGCTGGGTGTGAGTTCATGCTTTCACTCATACCCAAACCACAGAAGCAAGGAGAGACAAGAACTCAGGGGTATGGACCCCCAAACTGGAAGATGAGCGGGAAGCCGGGCCATCTGATATCTGTAGGCATCTACTTGCTGAAGTCAGCACAAGCTTCCACTCCAAAGGAAAGCTTTGTCTCTAAGCCTGAGTCCGGAAGCTAGTCCCTGATCAGAACACTGTCCTTCCCGGAATCGTACCTAAGGCCACACTAAGAGGTTTCTACTGCCACTGACTGCCCATCAATCTTTTACTGCCGGTCGCTCCCAGGATTCTCCTGGCCCTGAGACTGCTTAGACTATTCATTTGAACTCCCCCTGTTGGGCAAGCAGCGTTCTCTATAAGCCCGTATTCTACTAATGAGTCCTCACAAAAAGGAAGTAACTTACTCCTGAGTAGACTGACACTTTTAACATGGCCACTCCCTCAACTTACTGTAGGGAAAGGGAACTTCAGATACCCTAGACATACCATGGATGTTGCCCTGACACTGGCCTCATGAGTATAGCCAAAGGAGCACACACCCTACGCCTCTGTGCCAGACCCTCAGCAGCTCCCTGCTGCTGGCCTCAGCCCTCTGATGCTCTAACTCTGCCTGTGTGAGGCTATTGTTTGGGGCAGGTGTCTAGCCCGCACCACCTGCTTTATTCCTGTTTTGTAGCACACCTAGACTCTCTCCCACCTGCGATGACATCTATAAATAAAGAAACACACTTTACTCTCACCACACTTGTGACAGTTGCTTTAAGGTCAGACCCTCCCTCAAACAACCTGCTTCTGTAGTCTCCTACCTGTTCACAAGAGCCATTGACAACCTGATTGTCTGTTCACACTCACTCACTGTCCTTTCTGGCTGTGACAGAGACCCAGGAGCTATCCACTGCTTAAATTCCAACGCCTTTTGAATGTAATCACACCTGGGAACCGAGATGGTTCTGAAGCAGAAACATCAACGTCAAGACTTCCTGACTCTGTTCCTCTAACTGGTCCATGAGAAACTTCCCTAATGACCTCCAGAGAGTGGCGGGCCACCTCAGCCCTTCGTACTAAAGTAAACATTTTGGACATTGATCTTGACTGGCGGTTTACCTGCCCACCACCCCTCCCTGCTCCACCCTGTTCTTCCCTGTTGGCTTCCAACATGCAAACACCAAGCCCCACTAATTCTGCACCTATGAGGCCCCTACACCAGCCCAGGTTCGCTCTGTCACAGTCATCTCTCATCTACGTGACTCAAGTCCCCTGGTCAAGCTGTGTTTTCTAGTCCTACCATTCAGAATACACAGGCCCCTGTTGCCTGTAGGACAAAGGTGTCATTCTTCATGAGAACACCCTTGTCATGCTTTAGGCTTTTTGTCAACATCGTTGCTCCTCGTTCTCCTCTCACTGAACAATCTGTGGCGAGTATGCCACATTTTGTCATCCCTAGAACTTCACATATGCCCTTCCCAATTCAAATTGTTCTCTTTCTTCATGTAGCCATTGTGTGTATCAGTATGAGCACCGCTTTTCCCAAGAACCCTTCCCTGAGCCCTCCTCATGAACTTCCTGGTCTGGGTGGGTGTCCTTTCCCTGTGTTCCTCCTTAATAGGAGTTTAAAGATCCTATAGAGTTCAGCCCTCTTCTCAGCAACGTTCCATAAAGCCAGGACTGGGTACTGACATCTCCAACACTCTTTACCCCAGCACACTAAAGACATTTGCTCACTAGCTCATCTACAGTTTACGGCAGATTATTTGCATCAAATAATGCTCAATAAAAAATGTTTGGTGGGTTAATAGGAGGTTGGAGCCTCCCAGAGTCTCCTGTAATGATCCTTGTAGCCTTGAGTACTGGGCTGGTTAGGTTAGGTCTAAGCTTAGTGTTTTAGTCAGATGGATGAGGGTTATCTATCTCGTCATGTCCTATGGTAAATTATCTTTGAGACTAGTTGAAGGTAGACTCTGTGCTGAGGCTATATGTTCTAGAGCATGTTGCCAGTTGCAAAATCTTGGTAGAGGACTAAATGAATTATATATCTTGACTTTTGCTAGTTATCCATAATTTGGGGATGGGGTTGCAATATTTTTTCTACTCTAAAGTGTACCTAACTCGAAAATTCCATGGAGAGCACTGAGTCCAGAAGCAACCTGGGCTGGTGCAAGGCATTCTCACTGAACTCTCTGCTTTCTATAAGGGGCCATGTCAGGGGGCAAGGTCAGTGAAATGCTTGCTGTGCAAACTTGAGGACTTGAATTCAGATCCCCTTGTAACCACTTGAAAAGCCAGACACGGTCGCACAGAGAGAAAATAATTTCGGGGCCTTGCTGACCACCAACCTTGCCAAATCAGTAGGCTCCAGATTCCCTGAGAGACTGCCTCAAATCACAAGGAGGAAAGTGACTGAAAACAGTACCTAGTCTTCACCTTTAGCCTTCACACACATGTGCACACAAGTACATGTGAGCCTGAACGTGCACATGTGCAAGCACACACACACACACACACACACACACACACACACACACACGCCACCCTTTCAAGGGTCATTTAATGATACAACAGAGACAAGTTCCCTAAAATGCTGCAGGGCACAGATTTGCCCTGATTTTTAGCTGTATTTGGTACAATTCAACACCAAGTCACTCTCTGGCTCTGTACGGCTGAAGAGCGGTAACTGAATCGTGTAAAGTACTTATCAAGTAATTATGCTATTAAAATGACACCCGTCAGTCAGTACACACATTGTCTTTGTCTCTGAATTCTTTGTCTTCTCTGTTTTATTAGTCAAAACACTATTTTCAGCACCATCCTTACGCACGAAGAAATCTATATTTAAATAATGTCATTAGGCAGTAAGATAAGTCTGCAAGGGGGAATCAGAGAAACTTGAGGGTGCACCCTGGCATCTGGCAAGGGGGCAGAGCGACAGGCTTTTGTGACAAAGATCCAAGCTTCATGCTTTTTACCCTACCTTCCCATCACCATGGCCGATACTCCTGGTTTTTCACAGTTCAAACCTGTCAAGAACAAACATGGGCAGGAAAGCACCGGCTGTACATGTAAAACCACATCACTAATTCTTTAATTAACTGGGATTTTGAAGGTAACTTATGTTCTTCCCAATTTACTTCAGAGATATCTAAAGCTCTTATTTCTAACCAAATGCAAATTTGGGGAGATTGGGAGTATGTTTGCAAGAAATAAAATAACTAAGGAAAAATAACTAAGAAAAAAATTAATTGTACTTTTATATTGCTCAACCATGCTGTTAAGTTAGTTAGAGTTAGAGGGATTCTGGGGGAGACTAACAATACTAAGACACTATTTCTCCAGGTAAAAAAACGTGGCTATTATGGTGGTTTGAATGCATGACCCATGGAAGTGGCACTATTGGGAGGTATGGCCACGTTGGAGTAGATGTGGCTTTGTCAAATGGCTTCCCATTGTGGAAGAAAGCCTTCTCCTGATAGTGTCCTGGCTGCCTTCAGATCAAGATGCAGAACTCTCAGCTTCTCCAGAACCATGTCTGCCATGCTTCCCACCATGATGATAATGGGACTGAACCTCTGAAACTATAAGCCAGCCCCAATTAAATGTTTGCTCTTATAAGAGTTGCCTTGGTCATGGTGTATTTTCACAACAGTGAACCCTAACTGAGACGGCTATGTTCAGAAAGTATATACTGAGCATTCACAACCATCTGAACTATTGGCACTCCTATAAGGACAGTGCCTGCAAATTTTTCACTGCCTTATTTACCATGTGGAAAGAGTTTGGTTAAATTCTGTGTATTAGAAACACTGTGCTTCTCCTTTAGATGTTTTGTGTACTATTGTTCTTTCTAGGAAACCCTATTGTGGTTTTTATTGTTTCTATGTGCCCTTTTACCAATAAAAGATGGTCTATGAAAAAAAAAAAAAAGAAATAAGGAGGAGACTAGGATGAGGACCCAGTTAGTCAGGTGACTGCCACACACCAGAAGTGCTAGACTTCAAATCCCTAGCACCCACATAAGAAGCCAGTATGCATTATCCCACTTCTGGAGAGGACAAGGACAAGAGGATCTTGCTGGCAGCCTGTCTGCCAGATTAGCAATCTCCAGGCTCAGTGAGAGATCCTGTCCCAAAACACAAAGGTGGAAAGCAACTGAGCATACCTCCACAGGTATGCACACACATGTGGACACACATACAAACATGCACATAAATCATAGGCTACATACACACCAACATATGCAAAAGAGCAAGAACTAATATTAAAAATGAAGGGAGAATTTTGGAGAAAAGGAACAAGAAAAGAAAAAAAGTTTAGTCAGCCCTGAGTTTCAGAAGAGAGAACACGGGGGGGGGGGGCTGTTTATTTGCTTATAATCCAAATAAGTAAATGATTCATAAAACATGTAAAAGATGTGCGCATTATTCAGGAGACATTTTGTAAGTTTCTTAAAAGAAAGGAATTCTACCTTGCTTCAGAAGTGTGGGTTCTAACTATCAGGACAGATAAGGACCACGGGTGGAAATCTATCCAGTTTGCCCAAGAGGAAGCCATTAAAACCTGAGATCAGCAGGAGTGCAGAACACAAGAAGAAATTGCTCAGCAGAGGGTCCAGGAGAAAGTCAGTGAATCGAGGACCCAATGGGGCCGGGACAGATGGACGAGAAAGTCTTCTGTTGAAGAATGGGAAAAAGTTAATGGATTTTGGGAGAAGTGCAGTTTAAAAAGAAGGGAGAATTTTGGAGTAAAGAAACAAGGGAAAAGAAGAAGTGTATCCAGCCTGAGTTATAGGAGAGAGAACACGGGAAATGGACAGCACAAACAAGGAAAGGTAGGGAGGGATTGATAAAACAGAAGAAGTCATAGCAAATAAAGAGCCAGAAAAGCTGAGAATATGAACCAGATGTGGAGCACTTCCTGGCATATATGTGTGTATGTGCTAGCTTCAGTCCAAAAGTTTGTGTGTGTGTTGGGGGGGGGTCATGTTGGAGAATCTGGACAATGATATCTTAAGCATTGGGGAAAGAAATAAAAACAATATCAGCAAAGTTTTAAAAGTAGAGGATGCTATGGTTTGTCATGAGCTAAGAGAAAACAGACTGAGCGCCAGGCGCACCCCCTGGGAGCAGCCGGGAGAGCGAGGGAGGAGGCTTGCAGGAAACCCTTGAACAGAGCCAGGAAGCACACAGGGACAGCCAAGGTGAGCTAGTTCCAGCGTGAAAAGAGGGTTTGCTGGTTGTAAACAGGGAAGGGATGGTAGTGTGAGACATTCCTGCTGGGAGGAACAGGGATTAAGAACAATAACTTGTTCTTAAATACACAGTTATTGAATTTAATGTACCCTGGGGAAAATCATTTCAAAACAAGGGGAAATTTAATCTGACTTTTCAAGGACTTGCACTCTGACACAGTCTGCCCACATTCATGAGGTCTATACCCTGACAGTGGTGTCTAATTTCATCTGGCATTCCTAAGTACCCCCAACATTTCTCAAGCATGAGGGGTTCCACATGCTAATCTCTCCCCACCTCTCTGACTTTATCCATCTTCAATCTTAAGGCTTCCTTCAGAAACTCAGGCTGTGACAGGATCCAGCCCCTAAGGACACCCAATCTTGCTTTATTATAAACTTCTGACAGCTTGCTGCTTTCTTTTCCTTTCATTTTTTAATTTTTTTTTTTTTTGCTTTTCTTGTGTATGCCATGTTTAAGTCTATGTTTACATGTATGCCAGTGCACAAATATGCACATATATGTAGAAGCCAGAGGCAGACTATGGTGGTTTGAATAAGAATGGTCCCCATAGTCTCATATATTTGAATGTTTAGTCATCAGGGAGTGGCAGTATTTGAAAGGATTAGAAGGATTAGGAGGTGGGCTGAGATTGGAAGAAATATGTCATGGGGGTGAGGGTGGGGGGTAGGGAGTGGGGTGGATTTTGAGGTCTTAAAAGTCCATGCCAAGCTGGGAGCATCCCTCTGCCTACAGGTCATGATATGGCTCTCAGCTACTGCTCCAGCACCTGCCTGCATCTGCCATGCTCCCTGCTATGACTAAACCTCAGTTTAATGCACTCACTTAAATGCTTTCTTTTAAAAGAGCTGCCTATGTCCTGATGTTTCTTCACAGCAATAGAACGATGACCAAGACATTGACATGAGAAGTCTTTTTCAATCACTGTCCACCTATCTCACTAAATCTTGACTTCACTGGTTGTCTAGATAGCTAACCAGTGAGTCTCAGGATCCTCTTTTCTCTATGTCTCCAGCACTAAGATTACAAGTGTGCTGCTGAACCAAACATCTTTAAATGGGTGCTAGAGAAAGAACTCAGAGCCTAATACTTGTGGAACAAGCACCTCACTAGCTGTTACCTCTCCAGCCCCCCGGCCTTGAGCTAACTGTAATTGACAATCAGTACAAAGTCCATTGCTTTCTGTTTCCTGACTTTGGGTGGAATGTGGTAAGTTGCTCCAAGTCCTGCCACTTGATTTCCTCAGCAGGGTGGACTGACTATACCTTGAACTCTGAGACAAAGGGAACCCATTCTCTCTTAAGTTGCTTTTTCTGGGTTTTTTTTAAAACCACAGGATGCTGTATGTCCATTAGTCACTGTGCACCTCTTCAGTGGTCCTTGCACATGTCCAGGTCGATGATCTTTA
The DNA here is from genome assembly GCF_963924665.1 of Micromys minutus. Taxonomy (NCBI): domain Eukaryota; kingdom Metazoa; phylum Chordata; class Mammalia; order Rodentia; family Muridae; genus Micromys; species Micromys minutus. The sequence goes on along the minus strand of NC_137984.1, from coordinate 33,245,110 downwards.
TAGAAACCACTGGGGAACTTGCAATTTTATAGATAAAGAATCTTAGGCATTTTTCATTTTTTTCCTGAACACAAACTCACTTGAAAGTTTAAAATATTCAAATAATATTTAAACATGCACAAACACAGTAATAAATACATCTTTTCTCTCCTAATTCTCTACACATCTTTGTCAGCTATGATGGTTTATATATCTTTGGTCCAGAGAGTGGCACTATTTGAAGGTATGGCCTTGTTGGAATAGGTGTGTCACTGTCGGCAAGGGCTTTAATACACTAGTCCTAGCTGCCTGGAAGCCAGTCTTCCATTAGCAGCCTTTGGATAAAGATGTATAACTCCCAGCCTCTTCTGCACTATGCCTACCTGGATGCTGCCATGTTTCTGCCTTGATGATAATGGACTGAACCTCTGAACCTGTAAGCCAGCCCCAATTACATATTGTTCTTATAATGTTGCCTTGGTCACGATGTCTGTTCACAGCAGTGAAACCCTAACAAAGACACCAGCCTATCATGGCAAGCTTAGCCAACTCTAACCACAGCCTCTCCTCTGGCTCTTTGGACCATCTCATTCATACTTCAGTCACTCAGTCATTGGGTGGATGGAACCTTAGGCTCTGGCCTGATAAGTCCTTAATCTGACACTTCCAGTAACACCCACCTGGGAAACTCTGGTCAGTTTTTGAAACAGCACTGCCTCACATTGCAACATAGCTCCTGCCTGCTCCAAAATCTATTGGTTAGGAACTAAGTCTTGGTCTTCTGAGTTTGTTTTGCTTTGTTTTTGTTTGTTTGTCTTAATTGGTTTGGTTTGTGTGTAGTGTGTGTGTGTGTGTGAGAGAGAGAGAGAGAGACAGAGACAGACACACATACACACACACACACACACAGAGAGAGAGAGAGAGAGAGAGAGTATCTGTATGTATGAATGTGTATGTTCATGTGAGGCTGTGTGTATTTATGTGAATATGTGTGTGAATATATATGTGATTCATGAGCCCATGCATGTGCTTCTGGTTGTCACTCGCACCTCTAGAAACCTAGCCCTGTGCTGGTTTTCACCCACTGCTCCCTAACCTTTCCCAACTCTTTCTTTTGCCTTTAGATTTTCTACTTAGGGCCAGCAAGATTGTTCTGTGAATAAAAACTTGACATAAGAGTCTGAAAACCTGAGTCCCAACAGCAGAACACACAATAAAAGGGAGAAACATGACTCCAAAGAGTTATTTATACACACACATACACACACACACACACACACACACACACACACACACATGCCACGTGTCCATGCACATGAACATGTACATATGTACACACACATATACACTCATATTATAACACACACTTAGACCTACACACACTTTCTCACAAATACATATACTCTTCCACACTCACATACAGATTAACACACACAAACACAATCATAGACACAATGATGACAAATTATGCTTAATGTTATGTTCTGCTCCCTCTAAAGCTCCACCTTCTAACACCATGACCTCAGCTATGTATCTGATAGTAACCTAATAAACTGGCTCTATTCTAAATTGCTCACGCTTTTTACAGACCATGAACTAACAGGTATACTTTTCCCATTCCAAACTCAATCAAGTACAAAACCAAAGCATGCATATGAGTCTTTTTCTTGACTTCCCATGTGGAATGATACTGTCATTTCTGCTGAAACTTACAGTGTAATTATTTCTTAAGACACAAAAACCCTAACATTTATTTAGCTTTAAGCAGATGCCAGCCATCTTATATAATTATTAAAAGTTATTATCATCATTGTTATCATATTGTTTTCCAGAGGAGGCTGAAGAGTTTATTTCGATGGCCATCGTGAGCCAATCTACAATACCAATATTTATTTCTTTACTTCTTTGCTTTCCTTAGCTCATTTTTTTAAAACCTCCTATATGACTACTGTACTTACATCAACCCCTCCTTTAACTTACCCCTCCAGCTTCTTCATTGCTCCTCCCTCTCAAATTCATGAATTGTTTATCTTTAATTCCTGCTATGTGTGCACACTCGTGCAGACACACACACACTACAGAGTTCATTCAGTGTTGTTCAAGAATATAATCATTTAATCATTCTTTTAGCTCTCCTTCTCTGCGACCTTGCCCCCAGGGACTGAGATCTATTTGCATTTAAAAAGTGTTTCTTCTGTCTCCTTGTTCTTAACTCCACACCTCCATCAGCATCAGGTCCACAGCAGTTATAATTTTCTCATTTCAGTGAAGACTCCTGCTGACACCTCTACCATTGTCGGTGCTGTAAAACCTCAGCCCCTTACAGGTCCCTCTTTAGGCTATTTCTTTAGTAATATGTAAATCTCTATCTATCATCTATCTATCTATAACCCATCTAATTATAATCTATCTATCTATCATCCATCATTGATCAGCTATCTGTTCTCCATAGGTATGCCCTCCTGTGTGATCTCCCTTCTCAGGTACACCTGAAGCAGGATAAAAAGCGAAAATGATGGGGCACAGGAAGGGAAAGGAACCCTCACCTGGGGTCTGGCTGTGGCCTTTTGCCAGCTGTGAAGCATTAATCATCAAGTGCCTCTGGCCTTTCTTGGTTCCCAGCTGGAAGCCTGCAATTTTCTAGGAATCTCACCGGAACCTAATTTACAGGGAAACTACCCATCCTAACCCCTCCTGCAGCCCTTGTGGCTCCTGGTTTCACCTTATCAGATTCAAGACGTATCAGAGCATCCTCTTCTCCTACTTCTGAAAATGAAAATGAAAGGAGACAAAGGTTTCTTAGCAACCTTTCAAGATGTAACCTGAGAGCCACCAAAATTATATACACCGCTAGCGGTCTCATCACCAGTGTGTCTCACAAAGCCTGTCCAGGAAGTTGGGTATGTCTTACTCTCTGGAACTCTCTCTTAGAAAAGTCCACAGCTGTACTCTTGGATGTGGTGTGTCTTTGTGAATGCCTCTCTTTTCTCTTAACTTTCATGCTTAAAAATCTACATTTAAAATCTCTTTAAGGAAATCTCCAACTTTCTACTGGCTACTCTTGTAATTCATTTCTGTCAAAGCCACAAATCTCGGTTTGACCTGGGTTTGAGGTTCCCAAAAGATCAGAAGAAGCCTTTAGCTTGCTGGAGTGACAATATGGAGCAGGGTGTCTGTCCTTTACCTCTGATACCTTCTTCTATTCCAGAGCTTACCAAATACTTGTCCAGGAGCTCCTTGAGATTAGAAGCCCCATGTTTGCATATGACATAAACACTAGATAACTCTCTGCTGCATTAATGACCTGGCCTCTGTCTTTCTCCCAGCTCCACCACTTCAATGGGCCTCTAAGTTCCTTCCACTGACCCATTTCTTGATGCCCAGAAATGCTTTCGCTTACTGTCTCCTCCACAAAGTTCCTGGTTTGGGTACAAAGTTCCTTTTCCTTTTCAAAGATCTCTGACTCAAACTTTTTCTTCTCTTGTTCACAAACCTTCCAATTGCTTGTGGAATTAAAACAGGGTTGGAGGATGCCTACACAGCTAAGAGCTCCTGTTGCCCTTGCAGTGGACCCAAGTTGGGTTACTAGAAGTCATGCCATTTGGCTTACAGCAGTAGGTAACTTCAGCTCCAGGGGACTTGACGCCATCTTCTGGCCTCTGTGGGCAAGCACACAATGTGCCATCTACAGATAGACATACATTCTTGCTCATAATTAAAAACCAAGTTAATATTTTTAAGGCCAAAACAAGGCCAGTGAGGTGACTTAGTGCAGGGGCTCTCAACTTGTTGGTCGTGATCCCTTTGGTAGTGAAATGACCTTTTCACAGAGGTTGTATATCAGGTATCCCACATATCAGGTTTCCATTACAATTCATAATAGCAGCGAAATCATAGTTATGAAGTAGCAATGAAGATGATTTTATGGTTGGGAGTCACCACAGCCTGATATACTGTATTAAGTGTTGCAGCATTAGCAAGGTTGAGAACCACTGACGTACTGGATAAAAGCACTTAAGCTAGAACCTGATGACCTGAGCTCAATCCATAGAAGCCCAGCTCCCAGGTGAACCAACTCTTCCTCCCTTGCATTACCTTTTCATTCACACAGGAGTAACATGCCACACATGTTTCCAAAATATACAATGCATAAAATTAAATAAATCAATATCAAGTAAAATAAGTGTTTAAACCTGAAATGCAAGTTCCCCCAGTAAAACAAATCCAACATCTTCTTCCAAATCTTCTATCATAGTTACCTAATAACACAGCATCCAATATGGTACCAGACAGCCAACCACATTCTGAGCTTCAACCCTCTGCTGCCTCATGAGTTCCTCTCTTTGGAGAAAACTGTATCCATGACATCACTCCTGACCCAACGTGGACAATTAACCCAACATTTACTCCTCCTGGTTCTGCTCATGCTACTTTGATGCACTGAATCATTTCTAGCTTGCTAACATCGGAGACAACCTCACTGAATACCCAAAGCCAAAACTGCATGTTCTCTATCTCACATTCCACCCAATACATTTTAATTTTTAAACTTTATACTTTGCCTCAACACACCCCTATGTAGGCTAGAAGTTCCCATTCTTGGTGGCCTTGCTTTGAGTTGACTTTCCCAATGACGGCCAAATACATCAACTAAGCTCTCTCTCATTTACTTATACACCTCACCCTGAGTTGCTCTCTCTCAGTTCCCTACCTACAGTGTTAAACTGGCTCCCTTGGATACACACACATGCACACACACACAAGCACAAATGTGAATTACTCTTGTGTTAGAACACATGACTGAAGTTGACTTGGTTTTTCTATGCCTCTTCTAGGTTTCCTCTTGTAGCTACACCTGACTATCTCATGAAAGAATATAAAATATCTGTATCATGTATTAAACTACCTTGTCTGCCCCAGTTAACAAATGCAAACTCATGAAACTAAAAGGCTTCTGTATAACCAAGGTGGCAGTCAATCAAGGGGATACAGCCTGCAGAATCGAAGAAAATCCTTGCTAGCTGGAATTGGACAGAGGACTAATATCTAAAATATGCAAAGAATTTAAATAACTAAATAGGGAACAAGCACCCCAACCAGTAAAATGAGCTAAGGAAATTAATAGACAGTTCTCAAAAGACAAAATGTAAGTGGTCAATAAACACGTGAAAAGTGCTCAGCCTCACCAACCTTCTGAGAAACGTGCATCAAAACTGTATTGAGACTTTCCTACCCTAGACAGAGTAGCAATCATTACAAAAACAAACAAAACAAAAACCCTAAATGCTAGTATGAGGGCAGCATAAACACCATGCGTGCCCATTTAAGGACCAGAACTGATTTTGAAAAAGGCCATGAGACACCAGCTCCTGGGACAGACCTTAAAATCCAGAACAAGATCATAAAATCCCCTTCCAAAGAACATCCCAGGAATAACCACACAATGAAGAAATGTCGTATATCTTGGAATAGGCCATCTGCACTGGGCAGCCTGATTTCATTACATGGTTAAACATTCATGACATAGGAATGCAGACCACTGACCACCTGTGAGCCCCCCCCCAGCTCCCACCAATGAAATTCTAGACTAGCTAATCTTTCTAGATAGTTCCCCCTGTACCCTATAAGAATACCTGCATACCTTTGTCTGGGGTCACAATGTGAAGGCTGACTCCTGCATGCTGGTTGTTTCCACAGAATAAACTCTCTTTGTCTTTGCATACTATGCCTGGGGTCTTCCTTCAGTGATTTTTGGGCCCTTACATGAGGAAGATAAATGTGGACATAGGGGACATTATACTGTGCTAGAGAAAATATAAACTAATCCTACCATGATGAAAATCTGCATAAACATACAAAATTCTCAAGCTAAATCTTCTAATGACCCAGCTATATAGTCCCTGACTCTACCCCAAAGACTCCAGGTCAGCATATTACAGAGATATCTACACATTAATGTCTACTGCAGAACTATTTGTAACATTTAAATCATGGAACCGGTATAGGTGCCCAAAGCAAACATGGGTAAGAAAGCTGTGGTTCACATATGCAATGGGATTGTTTCATCAATCTCCAAATGCATCCTAGCAAAGATGCCTCTGCCTCTCTCAGAGCCTTCTGTGTGGTGAGGAGGACTGACCCAGGAAGCAATCCAAGATGAGCATGTAGTGCCCTTGATTACACTGCTGCCGCCGTGAAAACCGTGGCACTTTTGCACTTTTTATCAAAATGCACAATTGTGTTGTTACATTAAATGCACCAACAGACTTTTGAAATTATAAATAGAAACTGCTCATCCCCACAGCCAGGGTGAGTGACTTTCTCATTCCATGACTCTCCCTCATGGTGGATAATCCAGGGTCCAACTCACTGAAGCAATGTGCCTCTCTAAAATTGTCTGACTCTGGCTTATAAAGACTTTCTGTCCCCTAAAAGCACAGACTAGATACTAAATAAACGCCGTTAAAGCTGGAGAAAAGCCTCAGAATGAGTGAGTTGTTTTAAAACTTTGTTTCCAGCTTTCTCATCCTCTCCCCATTCCTCCCTCTGTACCTACAACCCTTGGCTCACATTTTCTGACTGCACAGACGGTGGGTTGTACTCCCCCTACAGAAACCATAAATGTGATTTGTTCAGTCTAAGGTATAGCTCAGTGCTTGTCATGAATGAAATCCTGGGGTGTGATCCCCTGCACTTCGTAATGCTGTGCACGACTGGAGAGCTAGAAGAAGGAGGCTCAGGAGTACCAGGCCATCCTCGGCTACATAGAAAGTTTGAGGATAACCTGAGCTACATGGGAGCCTTCCTCTAGCCAGCAAAAAAAGTGACAGGCAGGAGAGAGAGTTCAGTGGTTAAGATTATGGTTCCTGCAAAGGACATGGGTTCGATTCCCAGCACCTGATAGAGTGGCTCACACCACCTGTAATTCCAGGTTCAGGTGATCCAATTCCGTCTCCTGGTCTCTGTGGGCATTCAGGGATGTGCATGCTTCCCAGAAATACAAGGGGACAAAACAGCCATACACATAAAATAAAATAAAAAAAAATTCATTATAAAAAATGAAAAGATGGTGATTTTTTTTTCCATTTTAAAATTTTTTGAGGTTATAAAAGTGATTATTTCTTTGGCCATACCTGACAATCTCCTAAAAGAGGGGAATGAAATTGTGTTATAGATGTTACTTATAAAATGTAGATTGGCAAGCACTTGCTATGTGTCAAAGGAAGTTTTTATCTAGAAAGATGTCACTTCCCTAGGAGGTAAGAGGGACTCGTGAACCAATCAGGACCTGTGTCTGGGTTTTCAGCACTACGAAGCTGGGCTTAGATCTTCATCTAAGGGCGGGTGTCCTGCTGGCTGACATTTTTAGGACAGAGTGCCTAGCCTTCCCTCAGTTTGTAACAATAACAAGAGTCTGGGAGTCACTAAGCATTTGTTTCTGCTTCTAGGCCCCTTGTAGTCTAGCATGTATACTCACCACCAGCTCTGTCTGCAACTATCTTACTGGGAGGGAAAGGTACCCTCCCTCTCTGACATGCTCAGAGCACTGTAGAATCTGTCATCTGCAGCGGGCATTGAGTTTAATAAGCCTTCAGTGTGACAATAATGTTCTTGTCATCATCTCCTAAAAGACCCACAGTGGCTGACAATCAGATTCAAGGCTCTATGAGCCATATAATACCAAGTATTTAAACCAAAGGCAGAAGAGCGGAACTGAGTTACTCAAAAGAGAATCTATGCAGAAAACGTACTGTGCAACCACTGCCTCAGAACAGACTATCACAACTACTCTGTGTTGATCTTGAAGATGCAGCTACCATCTTTTAAGACCTCCCAGCCATCTTCTATTCTTAGATATGATCTCTGGCATAAGCTTGTCTTTGCTTGTTTAGTGTGCAAATTTAAACTATCCTTTCTCATGGCCACAGGGATGAAATTTGTAAGATGCACGCAGACAGGTAAGACTCGATCACAGTCAAAGTTGGTTTTCCTTTATTTTCTTCTCGTGTTCTAATTGACCTTGCTCCTCTACCCTGAACTTTCTGTTCAAATCTAGTCTTTCAGATTTGGTCTTAGGCCCATGCAAGTTAACCCTTTTATGAGTTGTTTGGTTTTGGTTTTAACCACAGCAACTAGAAACAATGAAATTTCTGAGCACTACTGTTGGAGTGTCCTGTTTAACGTCCTGCTGAATAACACCCTTTCAGGGCAGTGGCCAAAAGACCCATGTGCTTTTCCTTCAAGGAAAATGGGTGGTGGGATTGTTTGTATCCACACAGGATGCCTGTTACCACTAAGCAGAATAGGAACTGTTGCCATACAGAATTTAGGGGTTAAGCTGAGCTTGGCGCTGGGCTAAGACATGTTCAGTTCTGGGTGCTGAGACAAACTGGATACTCTTGTGTGCTACCACATGAGTGGGTTAAAGATGGAGACAGAAGAAGGGGTCCAGAAGCAGAGCCTGACTCATGGGAGAGCTGAGTGGAACACAAAGAAAGGGTTAAAAAGAAGACCTCTAGTGCTGTCCAGCTAAGAAAGTGCTCTGAAGACCAGGGGTGCTCAAGAAACTTTGACAAGCTGTGCAAAGTAAACCCTCCTCCCCATAGGCACATCTGTGTGCCCTCTCATCCATGAAAGCAGATTCGTTTTTACAAATCCAGAGAAGAATTAAGGGCTATGGCTCTGGACTGTCTTGGGACAAAAACTAGAAAGGGGGTGTGGTTCCTCGTGTATGTCATCAACTTGAATGGGTCTGGAATCAACTTAGAAACAACCCCTTGACTGCACGGTTAGGAATATGGAGGCTCATCTACCATGGACGGCAACATTCCCTAGATGGGATCCTGGGCTATATACAGAGAGAGAGCTTGGGAGTAGCCTGTGCTGACCCTTCTCGGCTTTCCAGCACTGGACACAGTGTGACCAGCTCCCTCGAGCTCCTGCTGCTATGATTTCCCTGCCCATACTGAGCCAAAATTAACTCTTTCTCCCTTAAGCTGGGGTGTTTTATCACAGTACCAGAACACAAAGTAAGACAGAAGACATACCTTAACTGTGCAGGACACGAGCCCCAGAAATCTGTGCTAACCTTCAAACAGCACCAGGCATCTCTGTTATCCCCTGTACACCCCAGAGGTCTGTGCAACCCAAAGGATACTCATGAGAAGAACATGGGCCTTTATTCAGTTAGTACACTCTTACGATGCGCAAGTGACCAGGCACCAGTACTGACTCCCTCTGACCTTGCTTGTGCAACAGTGGCTTTAGACTTGTGAGGGAAGCCACATCATGAATGACAGAGTACTTACCATGTGGCATGGTGGGTGTTCCACTTTCGTTTCTGCTGCAGTAAACAGAGTCAAAAGAACCTTGACTCAAAAAATTAATATGTGACGTTTTTATGTATGTGGCTCCTTTGTCCCTGAGTCTTAGACCTAATTATTTATAGCTGCTACATCAAAGCCCATGCAGAAGGTGGGGTTACAAGAGAATGTGTGCTCTAGGTTGGGTCACCCATCTTTCCACTACAGTTTTACTGCATGGTGACAGATGATACTTTTCCCTCCAGAGCCAAGGTGTCACTGGACCAATCTTAGTGTTAATCAAAACTTATATGTGCTTTGTTCTCACTGCCATCAGAACCCGGATGCCTCTGGACTTGTAGTGATGTCAGTACCTAAGGAAACCCATTGCTCATCACCACATAAGGTAACTGGACCAATCATAATGTTTACAAGGAGAAGTCACCTCCCACATCTTCTCAGAGGCATCCCATCTGACACCTAAAGAGAGTGGGGTTCTACCCACATGACAGTGAACAGCCCAGAACAGCACTCATAGAGCCTAGAGTTAAGACCAGCTGCTCTTCTGTATTCTGAAAACAAAAAGCAAGCACTCCACTGGTAGGGCGGCCTAGGGACCATCAGCATCTCAGGGCACAGGCCCTTACACGCTTGGGGAGGTAAAGTCCAACTCGAACCTCTTCCTCTCTCAGGTCCTACAAGCCTCTACAGAACACTGGAAGTTGGGTAGCATTTTTTTGTGATGAAAAGCAGCCTTGGCTCTTGACAAAAGGCTTCAGCCCTAACAAGCAGGCAGGACACCAAGACCTTCAAACAAGCCTCAGACTCATCCGCTCCTCTCAGAAACCTTGCCCTCTATTCCTGTAGCTTTTGAGGGTACCGCACAGATCTCAGGTTCCTAAGATCCCCTAGATTAGCTGATCAGTGGTTGCTTTGGCTTCACAAAAAATAAAATCTGTAGTGTAACAGTTGTTATGCCAAAGAATAGGAGGCCTGCAAGGCAGAAATGCAGTGATCCTGGTGACCCAGTCGCTTCTCAGGGTTTAACCAGTTCTCCAGGTTCCCAGCACACAAACACCAGTCTTACAGAACACTGTTTAAACTGGAGGGACGAGGACATTCTCAGTGCTTTACTAACAAGAGCCATCAAAAACTACTCATCCATGGGCTGAACAGTTAAGCCCATGGGCTTTCTGGTCTGATTATGCATTTCTAATACCTTCTATGCAGAGATACTTCACATAACATAAAGTATGTCCGTCTCAGCAGAAAGCGCTCACAGATCAGGTCCAAGAAAACTTATGAAAAATAAAATATTGGTTGTACAGGAACAAGCCCAGCAAACAGCACACATTATCACTCCCGAGGGCCAGCAATGGTGGGGGTCAACAGCGTACAGCATAGCTCCCAGATACTGATGGTGTTGGCACATAGAGTGCCACATCACCTACCGAGATAGGTTACCACACACACTAACACACTCCTCCTCTTGCCCCCAGCCCTGTCCCTCGGGTTCCAGTCTACTACCTAGAGACTGTTATTAAATCAGAGTTAAAGCCCCTTGAAACTGCAGTACCAGCACACACCAGTGGCACCCTCATGGAAGCTTGCCCGGCTTGTTGTTTTAAAGTCAGGCATTAGGAGGCAGCAATGGCTCAAAACCCCGAAGCAGAGATCTGGCTCCAGGAAGTTGGGGAAAAGAAATGCCAGAGTGCGGAAAACAGAGCTGCCTGAGACAAACTTCTGGGAATTCAGATTCCATGTGATGAACAGTCAGAGGGACAGGACTTGTCTGTCCCTCATCAAGGCTCGTGTGAGACCACCTGAGTCCTGTACTCTACATCATCTCATCATCGCAATTAAAAACAACAACAAACCTCCAGCCAGGAGTTTAAAGGGTTAAACAGTCCTTAAAGCCCCTGATCTCACTGGGTTGTTTTGCTCTTGGCTCTGGGAGCAGGAAGGCTGCCTCTGTGGGGTTCTGCGCCTCACCTTAGAAATGTGGTCTTCAATATAAACATTTCATACCACCCTGAGACACCAGAACTGGCTAAGCTCAGTTGCTCCATTCTGGCTGAGCTACCTCTCAACCTTAAAATAACACTGCAGCTACTTACATATACCAAGGTTTCGTTTGCCTTTTTAAGATTACCTGTGGCATGTGCTCTAATCCAAAGTATAACGTTTCAGGTACCAGATCTGTCTGACTTTCAGGAAGTTAATAAATTCGCCTTTCGATTTCTCAAACAGGAAGCTACCTTTGTTATTTTAATTATGGTTCGTTGAAATATTTAAATATAACATTTTGCTTAAGTCACCTTTAAAATGGTTTGGCTTTTAGTAGAAAACAACTCTTGCCTCTCTCTGGATGTTTATTGAGAGGAAATATGCTCACATAATTTATACCACAATTTACCTCATGCTTTTAAATGGAGAGAAATCATCATGACTGTAAATTAAAGCTGCAATGTACAAGGGGTGCTTAGCACACAGAAGCAACTCCAGAGCTAGCCCCTGTGATGCTCACATTGTATCTTAATCTGCTAAGTTAGCATGCGTGTGTTCAGCATCACACAGAACACAAGAGGAAGCAGCCGTGGGAACATTGGATTATCACCAGTAAAGAACAGCTAAGTCAACCAGAATCCTCATCAAACAACGCCAAAAAAAAAAAAAAAAAAAAAAAAAAAATGGCAGGAAACCCCTTTCCCTTCACGGCGTGCACGCTTAATCCAAACTCCAACAAGCAAACCTCAGCTCCGTTGCAACGAACCCTGAACAGGAATGGAAGAAAACAGCACACGTTACTTACTGTTCTTAAGACATCTATCCACATTCTTCGGGCTCCGACGGATGAAGAGGGGTCAGTGCAAAGAAATCTAGCAGGCAAAAAGAAAAGAAAAAAAAAAAAAGAGGATAGCAAGTGTTAGTGGACTCCGGGTTCTCTTGAGGTAGTTCCCACAAGATCCCAGCACACGAAGAGAAAGGGAAAAGTTGGAACGATCATCACACCCTCGTTCTTTACAATCGCGCCGAGCTCCAAACTTTCCCAGCTCAGACTTCTCAGTCTCCCGGACAGCAAGACATCCAACTTCAGCCCCACTGGAGACGACTGAGTCCACAAACGGCGGTAACTCCGGGCCCCCAGCCCCTGCTTCTCTCTCATTCTCCATCCCACTTTTCTCCTTCCTAGGTCTGGTCTCCGTGCCCCCCTAGTCAGGCCTGGCTTTGAAATGCATTTCAATCTCTCCACACAGACTGCTTTCATTGCATTTAGAGTCCCACTAAGGCCCAGCTTTAAAAGCTACGGATTCTTTTTTTCTTTAGCCTTCCTCACAAAGGAAGGGTATTTTGTAAATTACCAGCTCGTTCAGATCAACAAAAGGTACTTTCATAGAAAGCCCCATTTCATTTTGCTCAAATTTGATTACAAGGATGGAGAAAAGGGAAGGAAGTCAAAAAGAAAACCCCAGATGGTTTTTCCATTCATCGCGGTGAATGAGCTTTATCTCTGCCTTTTGAAACCGCAGCCGTGGAAAAGCATTTCTGTTGGCTTAAAAAACTTGACAAAAATTATTGGTTTGCCATTTCTCATGCAACAGCCATTGGGAACTGGATGAAAAGACTTTTTCATGGGATCGCCTGCTTGGATCAAAATAATGGAGATTAGGTATTTCATTATAAATTACAGTGGGAGATAGAGCGCCTGTCATATTAATAGCTACCTGCTCGTGGCCTTCAATGTAGCTGTTCTCCTAGACAAAGGACCAAGAGGGTTGTCTATTGAGCTTGTACTTTAGGCCTGATCAATTTTCTATCATCAAGGCAAAAGGTGAGATGGCTAACAAAGGAATTCACACATGACTGACCTCATAAGCCTATAGATAAAACAGCTTAAAGGGGCAAAACACATCCTGAAATTATGGATGATAAACTACATAAAGATGGAGAAGAAGACAGAGTGGAGGACGAGAGAGGAGAGCAGTCTCTATAATTCTCCTTCTTTTGGCCAAATGGACACATTAAAAGCGACTTGTTCTCAGCTGCAGATAATTGCAGCCTGTGGTTTGCAGTGGTCGCCTCGAAATCCTTCCGCCTACTCCTCCCCCGCCCCCCAACCCCGGGACGGTCTCCGTCATTTCATTCGCTATTAACGGCACCATTGTGTCCAGGATAAGGCTTCTGCCGAGTCGCTCTTAAAAACTGAAAAATGAAAAAGAATCAGAAACAGCACAATTTTCCAACGCTGCACTGAGGAAGACGCTTACTCTCTCTCTGTTCCGGGTTCCTACCTAAAGCAGCTTAGAGTCTAAGCTGTGCCCGGATTAAAACTCGGAACTTTATCGAGGTGCAGTGAAATACGGGACTCAGTGAAATGCTCTCAGACACCAGTGAAAACAAGTCCCTTTCAGCAGAGACCCGGAACGGGTTGGGTTCTTCTGCCTCGTCCCATCACGGGGCATACTTTAATATTTCTAATCAAAGTCTCCCCAAATGCCTACGATATAATTGAAGTCCTTTGCCCTCTGCTAAGGCCACAGGATCACCACAGAACTGCCCTGAACTTTCCTAAATAAAATAAAATAAAAATAAGAAATAGGGTTAGACTTTCTGGCCACTAGTTCATTGCTTTTTGAATTCAGGGTGATAAAATAAAATCTTCCAGGAATAAAAACCAGGGTTCAGTTGTCCCCATTGCTTGAAAATACAGCCTAACATTTCACAGAGAACACATACACCTAGTGCTAGGTAAAAACCTATGTGAGCAGAAATTTTCTGGGCTATTTTAAACCACAGAGCAATATAAGGTTATTAATATAAAAGGGCTTTTAACTGCCTAAAAGCTTGAGAAATCCTATAAATATTGGCCATGGCAGCAATTGTCAAAATGAGGCCACATTTGGATGGGCACCTGTGACCAGACTTAATGGCTTCCAGATCTTGGGGATGAGTGGCTTCAGTCTACACTCACAATGACAGCACTGTAGTAACATAGAGTTCATTTATGTACGGATCAGAAAACAAGAATGCGACGTGATCTTCGCTGTATTCAATGGTTCCACATTGTCTCCCACTACACTGCCTTCGTTTGTTTATCAGAGCGCTCCAGAGCCTTAGACTGTCTTCATCTTTCCAAGACAGAAAATCCAAGGTTATTAACTGGTGGGTGCCAGTGAACAGACAGGCTCTTCCAAGTGTGCTATACACTTGTCTTGGCATGAACCTCACAGACGGTGATAGAACAAGATTTAGGAGTCAGAAATCCTATGTAACCCTTGACCACGTCATTCTGCCTCTAGGAACCGACCCAGTAAAGACCACCAGAAAATGAAGATAAAGATTACCAGCCCTTCCCCTAAAAGCTATTTATTGCCCTTTTTCTTTCTTTTGCTGTGATAAATGCCATGCACAAAAGGGGCTTGTAGAGGAAAGGGTTCATTTGTCCTCTGTGTCACTATAGCAGTCCATTGGGGGAAGTCAGACAGAAACAGAAGCAGAAATCATGGAGGAACATTGCTTACTGGTTTTCCCTCCACGGCTTGCTCAACTTGTTCTTTTATACAACTCAGAACCTCCTGCTGGGGGATGGCACCACCCAAAGTGGGCTGGGACTTCTCACATCAATAATTAACCAAGGAAAACATCTCCACATACTTGTCTCCAGGTCAGTCTGGTGGGAACATTTTTCTCAGCCAAGGTTCCCTTTCCCAGGTGACACTAGCTTGTGTCAAACTGAGCCAGCACACCTACCAAAAATAGATCAGAGAAGTGGTTAGGGACACAAATTCAGGAAGCAGACTAGCTGAGCCCAGTGACAGTAAGTTGGTGGCTTTGGTATTCTGGACTTTGGCTCTCTCCTGTTAGTCTCAGACATTTAACCCTAGATCTTGGAAGGCTGAAGCAAGAACAGTAGTTCCAGGCCACTGCAGCTTCTGTAGTAGGTCTAATCTAGCCTGAGCTGCCCATCAAGACCCTGTCTCAAAAGGAGGTTAGAGGGGTAGTGGACCAGGTATGCATACCTCTAATCCTAGCACTCAGAAGGTAATGGCAAAGGATCTCTCTGGGCTCAAGGCCAGCTTGGTCTATGTACTGAGACCTTATATAAAACACACATACACACAGAGTGGGGAGAGAGGGGAGAGAGAGGGAGGAAGGGGTAGAGAGAGAAGAAGAGAAGGAGGGAGGGGGAGAGGGAGGAAGAGGCTCTCCAACGTGTTATGCTATGTTAAAAGAAATGAACGGCTGGAGAGTTGGGTTAATGGTAAAAAGCTCTTCCAGAAGAACTGAGTTCAATTCCCAACAACCACATGGTGGCTCACAACCATCTCTAATGGAATCCAGCCCCCTCTTCTGGTGTGTCTGAAGACAACAACAGTGTGCAGTGTACTTACATAAAACAAATAAATCTTTTTTTAAAAAAGGAAGAAGGGAAGGAAGGAAGGAAGGAAGAAAGAAAGAAAGAAAGAAAGAAAGAAAGAAAGAAAGAAAGAAAGAGAAAGAAGCAGCAGAAAAGAGACTTAAAAAGAGAGGAACTACTTGAAAGTGTTCATTTGACAAACACATTAAAGAGCAACATATAACCAGCAACAACGGGCAACAGACTGGAGCTGAGATTGCACAAACAGCTGGCAGCTGTGCGGTCGTGCTGCCTAACCCCACGAATGACAACCCTGCATGCTGCTGAGGGGACAGCTCGGTGAATAGAGTCACCTGCCACTGAACCTGAGGACCCAATTTCAATCCTCAAAGCCCACATGATGCAAGAGTGCTGACTCCCAAAAGTTGTCCTTCGATGGCAACATGTGTGCCTTGGCAGGCAAATGCACAGGTCCCCGCTCCCCCACCACAATGGAAAACAAAGGCCCACAATGAACTATGATCCTACCACATGGAAAATGGCTATTATTTTTTTTAACTTTATTTTAAAAAACAAAGATAAAAGAAAAAAAATTTAAACATTTTTGCATAAATGTATACAAATACAATTGTGTCAGTGCTTGGCTTTTTTTTTTCCTTTTTTTTTTTTTTCTTTTTTTTTAAGGTTTGATACTCTGCATTAAGGTCTTACTAGTTACAATGAGCAAAAAGTACATGTAAAACAGGAGGTAACCGGAATTAGTCAACATTTTCTTGGTGTGTAAGAGTTGAACATGACATTTTTTTTTTGTTTTTTTGTTTTTTTGTTTTTTTTCTTGAACTTCACACAGTCTGTGAGTTGTTTCTGGGGCAGTCCGAGCTTCTGGGGTTAGCATCCCAATATCAGTGACTGCATATTATGTCTGTTCTTTTGTGACTGGGTTATCTCACTCAGGATGATATTCTCTAGATGCAACCATTTTCTTAAGAATTTGGTTAAGTCATTGTTTCTGATAACTGAGTAGTACTCCACTGTGTAAATGTACCACAATTTTTGTATCCATTCATCTACTGAAGGACATCTGGGTTCTTTCCAGTTTCTGGCTATTATAAATAGAGCTGCTATGAACATTGTGGTGCATGTATCTTTGTTGTATATTGGAGTGTCTCTGGGGTATATGCCCAGAAGTGGAATAGCTGGATCTTCAGGTAGTACTATGTCCAATTTTCTGAGGAATCGCCAGACTGATTTCCAGAGTGGTTGTATTAGTTTACAACCCCACCAACAGTGAAGAAGTGTTCCTCTTTCTCCACAACCTCGCTAGTATCTACTGTCATCTGAGTTTTGGATCTTGGCCAATCTGACTGGTGTGAGGTGGAATCTCAGGGTTGTTTTGATTTGCATTTTCCTGATGGCTAAGGATGTCGAGCACTTCCTCAGAGGTTTCTCAGCCATTCGATATTCCTCAATTGAGAATGTTTTATTTAGCTCTGTACCCCAGAAAATGGCTATTATTAAAAAGATTAAAATTAGTTAGTGCTAGAAAGAATATTAGAAAGAGAACTCCTACCACTATTGGTTCACCTATGTATGAAGGTTTCTTAAAACCCTTAAAAACAGAATTGTTAGGGGGCTATGGAGAGAGCTTAACAGTTAAAAGCACTGGCTACTCTTCTAGAGGACCAGGGTTCAATTCCTAGCACCCACATGGTGGCTCACAACCACCTGTAACTCTAGTCCCAGAGGTCTGTATATATACATAGTGCACAAGCATACATGTAGCCAAAATGCCTATACACATAAAAAATTTTACATGAAAAAAAAAAAAACCCAGAAATACCTTGTGGCCTGTTAGTTCCTCTGGTAGTATACAACTCAAGAAAATGAAACCTGTGTTGTTCCAGCAGTAGTATTCAGAACAAGGAAGCATGGGTGGAAGAAAACAGAAGTGGGGATCCCAGCCTAGATCAGCACTGGATAATCTTTAGTAACTAAAACAACTAGAAAGTTGTAGACTCTCCGAGACAATCTTGTCTTGGGAATCACACAGTCTTACTACATCTAAACTGATCACTGGACTCACAATCCTCCAACTTGGGCCTCTCGGGAGCTGGATTACAGGTATGTACCTCTACACGTGGCTTCCCAAGACACTGATAACACCCAGAAACATGGCAAAATGGGGTTGAAGTTTTTAAAAAATAAAATTAATTCTGATATTTTCAATTCATACATCTCATCAAACTGAAAGCCAAGACTTCCTGAGAAACTTCTCTTAGTAGAGAGCAAGTGTCAAGAACTTGAAACACCCCAGGAGCTGTGATTTGTACTTCTGGCCACCTGGAGATCTTAAAGGAAGGTCTCTGCAGCTGTCTCTACAGCCAGAAGCAAAGCAGTACTATTTACAGTGTCATTGAAAAGAAGCATTCCAAGGGCCAGTAAAAAAGAATGGAGACAGAATAGCACACATACAGACCAACAGACCATTAGTACTGCAGAGGAAGAAGCTCTGACATTCCAAGTCAAATAAACCAGTCACCAAAAGACAGCTAAGTATGAGGGGGTAGAGAGATGGCTCAGTCAGTCCAGTGCTTGCTATGTGATCCTGATGCCCTGAACTCTGTTCCCAGTAGCCATGTAAGAAGACACCACCTATAATCTCACCAATGGGGATAGAGAGACAGGAGGGTCCCTGAGGCACACTGACCATCTAGTCCAACTGTATCATTGAGCTCTAGTCACAGTAAAATGTCCTGCCTCAAAATCTAAAGTAGAAAGCAATAGTGGAAGATACCGGCATTAACCTCTGGCCGCCACAAATGTGCATGTGTCTATAAACCTTTATACCCAGTGTATACACGATGGGTACAGTATGCCCTCATGTTCATGAACGCCCTAAACAGGAAGAAGATACATAGTTAATGGGGGCTGGAAGAAAGGGGAAGATGGAGTTGAATGATAGTTACGTAATTGTAGGTTTGCAAAATGAAAGCTCTCTGGGCCTAGGGGTGATGCAGGCTACAAAAGAGTGTAAATGTAACACCATGCACCGCACAGTGGAAACTGGTTAAGACAGTAAACTGTGTTTTATGCATTGATCATCATCCTTTTAAACCCATGACAATGTTGCTTCCTGACTTGTAGTTTTAGTCTCATAAGCATCTAGCATAACCTGGAAGAAGAAAAGAGTGAGAAAGGGGAGGGCAAAGAGAAAAGCTTCTGCGTGAGGTTAGCTGTATGGCTCAGACACTTCAGCTGTCCAAAGAGAATTCAGTCAGGAGTTCTGCTGACTGGGGTGGGCTCCAGAACTGAGCATCACTAACTGAGAGGAAGACACGGGAAGAAGACTGGGAAGAAAACCATAAAGGTGTGTGCACACAGAGTTTAACAAACAAAGGGTGGAGCCCTGCCATTCTAGGTGGTGAGCAATTGGAACATGTGAAGAGGCGAACTTTTCTAAATGGGATTGAGATTGTCTCAACTGAGTTCCAGTCACCCTGTTCTATGACTGCCCCTCAGTGGATGGTACAGATTTTATTTCCACACAAACCCGACTAGATCTCAGCCAACTGCCGTTTCTACCAGTCTCTAAGACCAACGCCCCGAAGCACCTCAAGTGACAAGCTCTTTTCTATCTCATAAGAAACAGAACAACAGGAAAAACAACTTCCTTTCTCCTAATTTTTCTAAATCTGTTCATATATTGCCCTAAAGGCTCAAGACCCCAAATCAACAATACAGTCAAATCTCTCCATTCCTTTGTGCCTCGTAGGAAAGTAACGTGCTTCCATTTTTCCCTGTGCAATACCTGACTTTAAAGTGCTATGGTCATGCACAGTTCCTGAGTACAATGATAATGAGCAGTTCTGTGACAGGTCCCCCTGCCTCCTCTGTGTATAAACAGAGAAAGGTCTTCCCTTTCCCTACTCACCCAGTGGTCTCGCCATAGTCCAGTTCGACCTTCTGGAAACTTCTCACAGTCTTGGTCTCTAGTTCCCTGGTTGTCTAATCCTCCATGTCAATATTTCAAGTTCAATGAAAAAGTTTCCTCACCCCTATGATAATCTGCTCTGATCCCCTTTTCTCCGCACAGCCATTGACTACTATTCTCTGTTCAAGATCTTTCATGATAGAAATACTCCTGACCCCAAAGTCTACAACCCAGCGCTGGACCAATGGCCACTTCCACATCAGTGTGTTAAAACTAGCCTGCTGTCATTAAAAGTAGCCTCTTGTCAGTCATTCATACGTGCAGCCAGTATGTGAGCACGTGAGCACTCGAGGAAGAAATAGGGAGATGGCTCAAGAGACTCAAACCTTAGTTCCTTTACCTCCGATTTGACAAAAAGCAACACACACTTTCCCAGGCAACAAATCGCAGACCCATCACTGGTCATTCTGTCTAACCTCCACGTTTACTTAGTCTTTTCTTGTATGTATGAATGCTGTGATATACAATCAAAAGCCACAGGACAACCACATGGGGTCCCAGGTATTGAACTCAGCTCATCAGAGTATGGCAGCAAGTTTGTTTACCTACTGAGCGACCTGCTGTATCCCCATCTCTCTTTATAATATGTACACATTGTGTGCATGAGGAAGTGAAGGACTTTCTTCTCCTGTGCCATCTGCCTTGCTTGGTGGGTTTTGTTTGTATTGTTTTGTCTTGTTCTGTTTTTGAGATAGGTTCTCTCACTGAGACCTGGGACTTACAAAGGAGGCTAGGCTAGCTGGCCAACAAACCCCAGGGATCTACCTCTCTTCCTCCCCAGTGTGGGCATTACAAGTACATGTCATCTCCACCCACCTTTTCACATGTATTCTGAGGTTCACCTCACATCCTTATATTACAAGGCTCCTCTCCCAGCCCCAAGTCTCTCCCATTCTTCACAACCATTCATAAGTCAGTCCAGGTTTAAGAACTGCAATCACATGCAAATCAAACATCTCCCTTTAACCAACACAAGAGTCTCAGACTTCCTGTTTGAGACCCTTTCTGCAGTTCTCCAAACACAGAATCCTGTTATTCTCGGGACTGGGGCTGTGGCCAGTGCTGTGAGTTTCAGGATCCCAGGCACAGCCCTGAAGAACTAAATGCAGCTGTGGATCACACACATGTGCGCCATGCTTCAGCACCTGCCTCCCCTTCGTGCTGAGCATCTTCGTGTAGCTTGTTCCTTACTCCGAGCACT
This sequence comes from Micromys minutus, assembly GCF_963924665.1. Lineage (NCBI taxonomy): Eukaryota > Metazoa > Chordata > Mammalia > Rodentia > Muridae > Micromys > Micromys minutus. The sequence continues at coordinate 33,224,279 of NC_137984.1, read as the reverse complement.
GTTCCCTCCTCACCAAGTCACATCTAAAGATGTAACTTACCGCCTTTGTGTCCTTCAGTCTGGATTTAGCCTTGGCCTACTGCAGAATTAAGAGTCTTTCCTCGAGAGAGAAAGAAAAGGCATTATAGGATTGGCTATCCCAAAACCGGCTGTAAAAAGCCTTTGTTTTAGATACCTTAAGCCTTCATATACCGTGAGAGAATGTCTCCCATGGGAAAAATACCAGGTATGGCACTTCACCCAGGGACCACACAGGTCATTAAATAGATAGCCAGGACATGTACTGAGAAAGGTAAGATCCACGAGACTAGGGAGTTAAATGCAACAGAGTTCCATGGTTGGAAGAGGATTCATTTCCATAAGATAAGAGCTGTTTTCCATTTACCTGTTAGCTTTCAAGAACTGTAAGCTATTAAATAGCAAATGCTACTTAAGATAACCACACAAAACACGAGCAAGCTCACCTGTGCTTTGCAATGCTGCCCCTACCTAACTCTTAAGTGAGGTTACTTAATATCATAATCTTTCAACACTTTCAACCAGACTAAGTTTGTTGTGAAAGTTTAAGCTCAGCTTGTGTTCTATTAGCAACAGCAGTGATTTGGAAATAAAGCAGTATTTATATTATCTCTTTAAGGAAGGGGATTTTGCCAAGGAAATAATGCAAGTAAAACCTAAATGGATATGTTTAATCTTCTAGGAAATTAAATGATAATAATTATGGAAACAATAAGCTACAAATACTCCTTAACCTATTTTATAACGCTTTGCGGTAACGTCTATGGAGATCTCTTAATCTGCTTCTTAATCTAGAGCAGTGGTCTCAAACTTCCTAGTGCAGAGACCCTTTAATACAGTTCCTCATGTTATAGTGACCCCAAATTATATAATTTCATTGTCACCTCATAACTCTAATATTGCAACTGATATGAATTATAATGTAAATAGCTGATATCCAAGTCATCTGATATGCAGTGCATGTGAAAATGTTGTTCAGCCTCCACAGGGGTCATGACCCACAGGTTAGGAACCACTGATCTAGTGTGAGATGCATTTTGAACTTCAGTGTCGTGGGTTGGTTTCCTCGAAAATGTTACAAAGCGTTTGGACTGTTTCAGTCAGTTGTATGATCCAGCTGAATTAGCCATGTTTATCTGTGCTAACCAAAATTTAAAAGTGGCCATATATATTTTCAAGTGGCTATTAACAGAGCTGACCAAGCTCACTGTAATGTGCTTAAGCAAGAAAACAATTCTAGTGTGATACAATTGATTAGAAACAAAAGTGGTATTTATTATATTTGTTGTATTTGACTCATAGGGTCTAGGTAAAAAACTTTGTAAGGAAGGTGAGAGGCTGAGGAGATGGTTTGTAAGCATAAAGATTTGAGTTCAGATCCCAATGACCATGTGAAGAACTATGTATACAACAGCAGCCTGAGGTGTATCACCATGTGTATACTGGCTGCCAATGTAACTCCAGGTTCAGTGAGAACCCCTATCTCAAAGGAACAAAGTAGAGGATAATAGAGCAAAACACTCAACAGACTCTTCTGGCCTCTGCACACACATGTATAGATATAGGTGTGCACACACACACACAATCAATACTCACACACATACATACACAATAAAGAGAGCGATGGTTATTTGTCCTTTTTGATTAATCTAAATCATGGAACAATTCCTGATGTCTTCCTTCAGGCTGTAGACCCACTCCTTCAGTAACCTTTAATGACTTTGCCTTCCAAATGCATAGCTGCTATGTGAACTTTCTATGCTCCTGCAAGTCTGGTCAAAGCTCATTATGTGGATGGGTGCAATATAGCAGCCAACTGGCCTTTCTAATTCTACTTCCCCCTCTGAAAGTTTTCTCACTGTCACAAAAGCAATCCTCTCAATATTATCATCAATAAAACAGGACATGGAACCCTGTCTCGCTACCTCTCTGTGGGGCGCTGCCTGCACATTCTCCATTACAAGATGGTGCTGACATCCGGCTGGAGTTAGCAGTAAACAAGTCATGTGCGCACGTGCTGGGTAACTTTCCACTCCTTGAGCTCTGCCTCTCCCGTGGCGTCATAGGGCCTGATGAGTTTCAACCAATCAGGGGGCTCCACGTCCAAGGCGAGGACTGATTTCTATATAAGGGGACGGGCTAGATAGTTCGTGGTCTTCGCTTCTACTTGATGTAAGCTTATGCTCTGCCTCTCGAGAGCATTAAAGCTTTACCGCAGAAGAATCCTATTTTGTGTGCCGCGTTGTTCTTGCTGGCGACACGGTTGCGCGGGACATCTGGTGCCGAAACCCGGGAACTCAGACCACTCCATCGTCAGCACCAGCAAAGATCCCCTGTCTCCGGGCAGGGAGGATCCAGAACTGCAAGGAGATAAGTTCAGCAAGGTATGTCTGACCCTGGATCTTTCTTTAAATTTGGTTTAAATCTTCCACAGCCGTGGAAAGGGTCCGTAGAGGCTCTGGTCTTTGTCAGTGCAGTTTTTATTCTCTTCCTCTTAATTTCCTATTGTGTACTTCGGGGCTGGTGTTAGTTTTGTGCTTACTCGCCTTTCAGTTTCACTTTATGCCACAATGTAAATGAGCCTCGGGCATTACATTGCTGTGATGGGCTCTTCACACTCGACCGTAACAGCCCTGCAGTCAATTCTTAAGCAGAGAGATTTAGAATTGCCCACCTGCATCTTACAGCGTTTCATAAAAGAGGTAGGGCGTGCTGCCCCTTGGTTTGCGGTCTCTGGGTCTCTCTCACCAGCCTCATGGAAAAAATTGGGTAGAGATTTAGGCCGTGCGCAGACTGCTGGAGACCTCGGGCCTGGGACCATGGCCATTTGGATGATAGGACAAAATTGCTTAAAAGATGAGAGTTGTAGGCCCGCTATCGCTGCAGGGCAAGAGGCATTGAGTGAAGTCCAGGATAGACTATCAGAAGCCGAACAGAGCGAGAGGATGGGCGCACGCAGGAAAAGATATCCCCCCCCCAAGGAAAAAGGACCTCCAGGTACGCTGCACAGCGAGAGAGTTATTACCCACAAACCTTCAGATTTTCATTCCCTTATGTCCTCTAATATTAAGAAAAGGGGAGTCAGCTTGTACCCTGTAGAAGACCTTGAGGCTCTTAACATTGATAGCCCTGAGACTTCAGATGATAATGAGCGAGAAGGCTTGGACCCAAAGAAAGGCAGGGTCTGGGCTTTTCCTAAGCGCCATTGAGGCAGTACGGCCCATACCATAGAAAATGGAGGATCCGGTATGGGTTCCTCAATGGCCCCTTACCTCCAAAAAATTAGAAGCTGTTACCCAATTAATTAGAGAACAACTACAATTGGGTCATGTAGAACCCTCTACTTCACCTTGGAATACCCCCATTTTTGTGATTAAAAAGAAATCAGGAAAATGGCGATTGTTGCATGACTTGAGAGCCATCAATAAACAAATGCATTTGCTTGGCCCTATACAACGTGGCCTACTGGTTCTCACGGTGCTCCCAAAACATTGGCCTTTAATGATAATAGATATTAAAGATTGTTTCTTTTCCATACCTTTACATTCTCAAGATAGGCCTAGGTTTGCCTTTACCCTTCCTTCTATTAATCATGCAGAACCTGACAAGAGGTTCCAATGAAAGGTCCTGCCTCAGGGCATGGCTAATAGCCCGACTATGCTGCAATATGTACATGTATCCATTGACACCTGTTCGGGTGTAATTGCAGCCACTCCCTTATCTGGAGAGAAGGCCTGGAATGCCATCCAACATTGCCTAGAGGCCTGGAGTGCCTGGGGTAAACCAAAGTTCTTAAAGACAGATAATAGACCTGCTTATACCTCACAAAAATTTCAACAATTTTGTAGCCAGATGGCTGTGACTCATCTTACAGGTTTGCCGTATAATCCACAAGGACAAGGTATTGTGGAACATGCTCACCGCACCCTTAAATCATATCTAATAAAACAAAAAGGGGGAATTATGCAGGCTTTGCCCCCTGTGCCTAGGACTGCAGTATTCATGGCACTATTCACCTTAAATTTTTTAAATCTTGATGACCACGGCCATACGGCAGCTGAAAGGCATTGCCTACCCATGGACAAACCAAGAGAGATGGTAAAATGGAAAGATGTCATAACTAATAAATGGAAAGGACCGGATCTTGTGTTGATCAGATCCAGGGGAGCTGTTTGTGTTTTCCCTCAGGATGAAAATAATCCCTTCTGGGTCCCCGAGAGGCTCACTCAAAAAATGGTGGAGACTCCTGATGACAGCCCTGCTCCTGATGCTTTGGAACCAGAGAGTCAGAGGAGAGGCGAGATGGGCGATTCTGTTGGCATTCCTGAAACCAATTCCAGTGGAACATGATGCTACAGTCTTCCCTAAGTTTTTCACCACCGATATCAACTTGGGTTGGGGTGGGACTCTTTGGAGCAATCCTTTGCTGAGGACTTGTGTTGCTTCTCTGGCTGGTTTGTAAGCTCAAGGCCCAAACAAAAAGAGACAAGGTGGTTATTGCCCAAGTGCTTGTCGCTCTAGAACACAGAACATCAGCCAATATCTAGTTGTCTATGCTTAAGCAGTAGGTCGCCGGCCAGACAGCTCTTGCACTCCTAGAACTTCGGTTCATTGCACAAGATTAGAGTGTCTGGTTTGAGCAGCCCATGAGGGATGCCGAGCAAAGCATCGCACTGAGAGCCCCTTGTTGCGGGGTATCTCTGGGAGATATGTCATCTGGCGTGAGGGTTGCCTGCCCCAGTGTCCCTCCCTCAGAAAAACGGCAGAGTGACAGGTCAAGAGTACTACGGGCTACAAAAAGCCTAGCGGTTACTCCTGTACATGGTCTTTATACACCTTAATGAGGATTTGACTTCTATCTCCGCCCTCCTAATATGGGTGTCCTACTTTGCTTAAAGAATAAAAGAAAGGGGGAGATGTGGGGTGCTGCCTGCACATTCTCCATTACAAGATGGTGCTGACATCCAGCTGGAGTTAGCAGTAAACAAGTCATGTGCACACGTGCTGGGTAACTTTCCACTCCTTGAGCTCTGCCTCTCCCATGGCGTCATAGGGCCTGATGAGTTTCAACCAATCAGGGGGCTCCACGTCCAAGGCGAGGACTGATTCCTATATAAGGGGACGGGCTAGATAGTTCATGGTCTTCGCTTCTACTTGATGTAAGCTTATGCTCTCCTCCTCCTCCTCCTCTTCCTCCTCCTTCTCCTCCTCCTTCTTCTCTCTCTCTCTCTCTCTCGATCTCTCTCTCTCTCTCTTTCTAAAAGGAGAAATATGGTGTGCAGGGGTAGTGCCCTACCTCAAGATTCTTAATCAAATTCATAGACTTTTCCCCAAAAAAGTACATGCATAGGCTCCAAAGATTAGTACTCAGTACTCAGTACTCTTCAGCCCTCAGTACTCAGAGGTCAGCCTGCTCTAAGCAGCAAGGGGTCTGCTAACAGGAAAGGTTCAGACTCAGGATAGACTGAGAAGACTCCTTGGAGCACCAGATGTCATAGAGATGAGTCAAAGTCAGCTCACAAGAGGGAGTCTCTATTGGACCCAAAGACAAATCACACTGATGTGTCTACATATTTTTCTTGATGTTTTAATGAAATAGTTGAATGTGTAAGCCAATCTAATTAGCTTCATGCATTAAGGTTTTACTCAAGTTAATGCTACTATAAACTGCATCTAATTTAATTTCCACTGTAGATGTGGTCAGTTCTTAATAATTCCTTCTTGTGTTTATAGAATTCCGAGGAAAATTGTCACTCTAATGATACTAATGCAGGAAAAAAAAAAAAAAAGAGTGAGTGACTCTTCCCACCCAGCGGGGATGCTGTAATGGACAGGCCCCTCTGAGCAGGGCACAAAGCGCTCAGATTGGTGTAGGAAGAAGCCTCAAACCAAGGAGATGGAGAGATGGAGACAAAGAGAAGGAGGAATGGACAGATTATAGTGCCTACTGAGCTCTGCCCCAGCCTATTCACACCTGGGGCCACTATCCCACATGTACCTACATGTAACACAGAAAAGCATTTGCTACACACACACACACACACACACACACACACACACACACACACTCACACACACACACAAAAAACAACAAAAACAAGACTGTCTGATTTGCTTCTAGGATAATGTTACCTCCCTCCTTCTTTTACCCCCTCCTCTATTGATCCTGTCAAAGGTCAGACCTAATCAAACATTGGTCCCAAATATAATTCTGCTTTGCATCCAGTCCTGAGGATGGAACCTAGGGTCTCAGACATGCTAGGCAAGCCCTTGACCACTGAGCTGTACCTCACAGCCATCTTTTACACTTGTTCTTTTGTTGACAGAGTCTCACCAGATTGCCCAGGCTGGCTCTGAATCTGCAAACCTCCTGCCTATAGTTAGTTTCTCTAGTACAGTGGTTCTCAGCCTTCCTAAAGCTGTGACCCTTTAATATAGTGTTGTGGTGACCTCCAATCATAAAATTATCTTGTTGGTGCTTCACAAATGTACTATTTTGCTATTATTTTGAATCATAATATAAATATATGATATGCAAGGTATCTGATATGGGACCCCCCAAAGGGGTTGCACCCCACAGGTTGAGAACAATAGTAGTTGGAATGACAGGCCTGTATCCTGAGGCTGTTTATAGAGCTGCTTCTTAAGAATCTGGCTAAGGTCAGCAGCCTCCCAGTCTCTGTCTCCTCAATGCAAACAGGGGGTGTGTATGGAGGGCCCCATTTCTCCTCTGACCTTCATAGGCTTGCCATAGTATACATACACATACATGTTCACACATATGTTGAATGATTAAAATAGGAAGAAAAATTAAATAAACAAAGTATTGTCACAGAGATGCCCATAGTCATAAATATAAGGAGTAGCATGTCCAGGGGCATAAACAGTTTATTTTATGGATTAATATCATTTCAATATTTAAGTAAATAATGCTTTATAGATTTAAACAGTATATTTCCTTCCTGAAGAAGCCATATACTTAAGAAGGAAAAGCCAGGCTATCTGGAAAGAAAGTTGCCATCTAACTTAGTAAAATGGAAAGAGAGAGAGTGTGTGTGTGTGTGTGAGAGAGAGAGAGAGAGAGAGAGAGAGAGAGAGACAGAGACAGAGAGAGAGAGACAGAGAGAGACAGAGAGAAAGACACAGAGAGAGACACTACAGTGGGATTTAAATTTAAGAATCTTGCATGTTATATTTTTAATTCTATAATAAATGTGTTACATATTGAGAAAATTCCGGCAATTAAAGAAGTATTTTCAAGAATCTCTTAGTTTGCAGACAGTGAAGCACTAGCAGCCAGCACTCTCTACAGGCTTAGCTGATGGAGTGGGGCTGGACAGCATGTTTCAGGCCCAGGAAAGTGATTATAACCATCTCACAATTCTAGCCCTGAATCACCATGACAACACAGACGTATAATTATATACACGCATTAGGAGAAAACCAAAGAATGAAAAATACAAAGGAATGCAGGGTTGAATTTTCTTTTGGTTCTGTGAAGGAAAATGTGGGAAAGAATAGCCTTCTAAACGTTTTTTACAAAAGAACACCATGCTTATGAAAATAGTTAATTCGATGGATGTAAGTATAACGCAACTTAAACACTATGACCATTTCTATCGTCAGCCCTCCTGATTCATCAAAGCTCTCGCGGCACACTCAGCAGTCCCCAAACAAAACCAAACAGCAACAGAGCTGTTCCAAGCTTCCTGTAATTTGAGTGACAATTTATATAATTACAAGTATTTGACAACTTTTTTTATCATTTCTAAATGATTATGGATATCTGCAAGTTTAGAAGATTATATTTTGAAATGCATTTATATACAAACCTGCCATAAAAAAAGGCAAAATAAATTAAGCTATTGCTATGTTTAGGCTGTTGGTTTACAGTGTGATACACAGGAAGTAAGTATTTTCAAATAAAACTGAAGAGAAGAATTAGTAATTGGAACTAAACAGCAGTAGGGCAGCTTGAGTTCCTTTTGTTGTTGGAGTCTCTCTAAACAGAACCATTTGATTAGTTTCTTCTGCATCAGACAGAGGATGAGCTTCAACACACACACACACACACACACACACACACACACACACCTGCCAATGCCTAAGAATGAGCGGCAGCAGGAATTGATCACGTGCATCTAATACATATATCAATCCTCAGGTCTAAGGAGGCAAAGTAAATCTGCCAGGCTGCAAGGACTGAGGGGGAGTGTTCTTTGTTCAGCATTAAGCAAGCATTTAACACAGCCCTGCTGAACGATCAGATCTGGATGAAGGATAAACTCCACTACTAAGGCCTCAGAGGCCAGCTGATAGGCTAGACAAACAAGTGTCCCTCTTCTGACATTGAGGCATCTGACAGGAGGCCCACACAATCTATTGATTGAGACAACCCCAGTGTATGACTGACTGTTATACTGCAGCATTCCAAAAATTAATGTTGAGAGTTTCAATCTCAAATATGTCTCAGCTTAGACAATAAGTCGTGTGACCACATACTATGCAGAGGTCCAGGATCTAGCAGTAGAATGGCTTCCTAGAGGAGGTGCTGATGTCAGTCCTGGAACAGAAAAGAGGGAAGGGCCAGCAAGGTACCACTAAGGAAAGCCTCTATCAAGAGAAATCTCCCAACACGGGAGACTTCCTTTGCCTTCAACCTTGTATGATGCCTCACGTGGAACAATCCTGGTTGCTCCAACTCTCTTAGCAAAGCCTCCTGGATATTCTAAATTCCAAGAGCACACTCAAAACTGACATGAAAGCATATCTTCCTAATTCTATTTCCTGTTTCTCCCTAGACATTTGTTAGAATGGGATCCCCCCCCCCAAAAAAAATACTGTCATCAGCACCTGTTTCATTCACAAGCCCAGCCCTTCCCTCCCTCGAATAGCAGGTAAAGATACCAGTTAACAGCCTCACTCCCTCTACTGTGTGGGACAGAAGTGACAGGACAGGGCTAGAGTGTCATTCTTAAGGATAGAGTTTCAATGGGAACTGTACTCTATAAAATGTTCCCATAGTTTTAACATTTGGTCCCATCCAATGATGCAATGTCAGAAAAATGTAGAGAATCGAACCACACAGGGGTGTGAGGGTCACTGGGGGTGGGTCTTAAGAGTTCTTAACCTGCCCCCTCCCAAAAAAAGTTTGGAATACCCAAGAAACCATCCACAGAACTTATGAAGCTCAAAAAGAAGAAAGACCAGAATGTGGATGCCTCTGTCCTTCTTAGAAGGGAGAACAAAACAGGGGAGAAAATGCAAGGTCAAATAGAGGAGCAGGAATTGAAGAAAAGATCTACAGAGGCTGCCTCACCTGGAGAACCACCCCATATGCAGTCACCAAACCCAAGCACTATTGCTGATGCCAAGAAGTCTTTACTGGCAGAAACCAGACATGGATGTCTCCTCAGAGGCTCTTGCAGAATCATATAGATACAGAAGAGGATGCTTGCAGCTAACATCAGACTGAACACAGGGATCCCAGTGAAAAAGCTAGAGAAAGGACTGAGAGAGCTGAAGGGTTTGCACCCTCATGGGAAGAACAACATCATCATCAGTCAAGGCGCTGAGATGAAGAGGGTGATTGGGAGAGGGAGCACCTTCATGGAAGCAAGTTGAGGGGAGGAGGGAGTGGAGTGAGGGGGAAGGGTATAACATCTGAAATGTAAATACAGAGAATATCAAATAAATTTGAAAAAAGGAAAAAAACAGAACTCTTAGCCTGGCACCACTTCCTGTCCTTGCTTGGCTTCTTGACTGTGGGCACAGTGTGAGCAGCTGTAAGCATGCCTTTCCCATCACAATAAATTCCCCTGGAAACTGAGCCCAAGTGAATCCTTCCCCCCTTCTGCCATTTCTTGTCTGGTGTTTGGATACAGCAACAAGAAAACCATTCCATAAGATTGTTTAGGTTCTCTCTCTCTCTCTCCCTCCTACCCATGCTTACTAAACCCTGCCTAGAAACAAAGTCAATATGGAATAATAGACTCGGAAAATGGAGCAGAAGTTATGAAGACGTTCTCTGCTCCTTAGACGCACAGTGATTGATAGTCCTTGATTTTCCTAAAACACCAAATAGCCATTCCAGCAACAGCTTTGCAGAGGAAGGAGTTCTGTGTAACTGCGCAGTAGCAAGGTGCAGAGTCTTCTGTGGTGGCCTTGGTTACGCTGCAGTTTCTCTCAGTTTCCAGACATGAGACTGAAGAAAGTTGCAGTAGTGTGAAGTTTTGAACTCTCCCTTTCCTCCAGAGCTCAGAGATACATATGTGCAAGAGGAATGCTGCTTTTATAGCCTGGCAACAAAGGAAACTGTGTTACCTTCTCATTTGTTTGGAGATACTGAGGAAGGAGCAGTTGAGCATCTGGACTGTGCCCCCTTCAATCCCTAATCTTTCTGGGTGTCTACTGCTACCTGAAGGCTTGTAGGTGTGCTCTCCAGTGAGCACTGGTCACTGGACTGGCCCCTGGGGTCCTCTGGTTCCCATTCTGCCTCTGGTCCAGGAACCTCTCTGCAGTCATTGACTCTGGACTTGAAAAAAGCATCCTTACACCCTCTCTGGTCTCTGCCACCATGAAGTACACTTGTGGATTCTTCCACACTACTTGTGATCTAAGGGAAACTCAGAGCATCTAAATTGGGGCCTTCCTTCTGTCCAACAATACAGGGCCATAGCTAGTTAGTTTTCTTTTATTGTGGCAGAATACCTGAGTTAACGTCCAAGAAGTGTTTATTTAGGTTGCTAGTGTCAGTCTAAGGGTACTTGGCTCTATTGATCTAAACTGTTTGTGGCAGGAGAGGAAGTCAGAAGAGGCTTGATGTCTTGGGTTTTCTATTGGTGTGATAAAAACCATGATAAAAAGCAGCACAGGGAGAAAAGAGGTTATTCGGCTTCTAATTCCACATAACCTCCCCTCATCAGAAAGTCTGTGCCATGTTGACAGAAAACCCACCAGCACAGTTCATCCTTTGACAACTGGACAAACACATCACTTATTAAGCCATTACCTTTCCTTGGCTGTTTGTCTCCAAGAACTCATATAAGTATTACTACTACATTATAAGACAATTATAAGTCAATGTTTAAAAGTTCCACAGTTGTTAAAAACTCAAAACACTTTGAAAAATCCAATCTCTTAAAACACACAAAATTTCTTTCAAAGTTCAAAGCCTCTATGAACTATACAGAGCCTTGATAAAATATCCACTCTCTCTTAACTGTGGGCTTCTATAAAAATTATTAAACAAATAACATCGTTTCTTACTTCAAGGGGGAATGATCAGGGCATGGTCACATTGAAATCAAGCAAAACAAAATCCCCAGACTGTAGAAGTTCTGGATGTCTGGGACTTCCTGATTCTGGACTTCAAAGATCTCGGGCATCTCCTGCTCTCTGGCTCTATCATCAACAGTACATCCTGTCTCACAGGTGCAGGCTGACTCCACCCACGGCTCTGGCATCTTCAAAATGCCTTTGCCAATAGCTCCAGGATTTCTCTGAGAATTCTGACCCTTCTTCATGGTGTCAAGCCTTAACTTCTTCCCATAACTCCTTCCTTTCTGAGCCTTCTACTTCAACTGAGGATGGACCTGCACTGACGTCCTTTCTTGTCCGTTCACAGTGATCAGCCCCAGCTGCTCTGCATGATCCCTTCAGACCTTCAAAATCAGTGCCACCCGGGAGATGTTTACACATTGTCAAGCTTGGCTGCTGCCACAAGGTGCAACCTTTGGTACAAGCTTTTATGTGCTGACCCCCAAGGAAACACTCCCTAGGACACTTCACCTCAAGAATGTGGCTCTCTTATTAATCAAAACTGATTCTTCACCCAAAGCTGACCAGTATTGACTATCCCAGCAAAGAAAATATTTCATATCAGCAGTTCTGGTCTTTCATCAATCACCATTAATTCTTTAGTCCAGGCTGAACAGATTGTTAACACAAAATAGCATACACACAGCCTTGACAGTCTTCACTTCCCGCTGAAACTTCACAAGCTAACACCCCATTATCTTGAATGATGTTGCTCTCAACATTCTTCCAAACACCTACAAAAGAGCCACTGAGTGACTTTTATAGGCTAATGTTCAAATTCTGCCACAATCCTCCCGAAAGCATAGTTGTGTTTCTATTGATCTAATAAAATCCAAAGCAATATGAAAGGAAGGGGGTTATTTTGGCTGAGGGTTACACATCACAGTTTATCTTTAGGAAGCCAGGACAGGAGCTTAGTGCAGGTGTGTGGAGGCAGAAACAAAATCAGAAACCACAAAGTAAGGCTGCTTATTGGTTTGCTCTCTGTAACTTTCTCAGCTCAGTATGAAATCCAGGACCAGATATCTAAGGTTGGCACCACCTACAGGGGGCTGGACCCTCCCACATCAATGATTAATCAAGACAATACACCACAGATTCACCTGCAGGATAATCTTTCAGTTAATGATTCCCTGTTCCCAAATATGTCTAAGTTTGTGTCAAGTTGGCAAATGTTAGGCAGCAGGCATGCTTATTTTATGGCAGTTATGCAGCAAAGAGAAGATTGGAATGCCAACATTCCTTCAAGAGCTTGCAGTGATTGATGATCTAATGTCTTTCACTAGGCCACAGCCCCTAAAGGACTCCACATTACCTGATAATACCATGTCTTCTCATTTTTTATCTTCTCTCTTTTTTTTTTTTTTTTTTTTTGCCAAGATAAATGAAACCTAAAATTCCATGAGCAAACAAAAACCCATGGTGAGTCTTGCCAGCCTTCTTCTGTTAAATCTATTAAAAGAGAAGATGTGGGGTCATAAAACCCTTTCTTTTGCCATCCACCTTTTGAGAATGCATGCTTGGTACCTGCTTAAGAAATCTGCTGGTGGTTATTAAACCTCTCTTGTTACAAGATATTTGACCACCTGTGAAGCTAAGATTGTATTGTGGTGTGGCTTGGCCTTTAGCACACACCTTTAATCCCAAACAATGAAGGTAAAGTTAGTTGGTAGAAGGAATCACCCATGTTTGAAAATGGTGTCTAATTGAGTAGCAGACAAGGTGATGAATCAGAGAAAGATTTGACAGAATAGGATGTGTCCAACTCTCCCAAGAAGAGAGAGGAAAGGGAAACTACTTCAGGGGTAGTGCAGGGAGAAGGAGATAGTTTTACTGGAAGAGTTTTACAAAGGCAGGTTGAAGAGAAAACAAGCTAGCCATAGGTAAAGACAGAATGAGTCAGAGAATGCGAAGCCAGATTAGAATAGATTGCCAAAATTTGTATGAGGCCAACAAGAACAATTCAGGAGAGGCTGAGAGAGAGAGAGAGAAACCAGATGGAATCAGTCAGCTTGGAGAGAAGTTTGAATTGAACAGCTGAACTGCCAAGCCAGCCAGAAATCAGAAAGAACTGTGAAGGAGTGAGTTTATTCAGCTGTAAGTCTCAAATGCTGAAAAAATTCTAGAACTATATTGAATTGTACAGAGGCCAGAAGCTTCCAGAACTAGGCCTAGGTTAGCAGACAGAGGCAGTAGCCTCAAAGACAATTACTTCAGGTGAATAAAAGTTACTTTTAAACTTATTTCTCTTCATTCTCTTACAAAGGCAATACAGACTTACTCCCTTCTTTACCATTAAGGACATGGGTGAATGGTAAGCACGCTGTCTTCCTAAACTTATGGATTTCTAAACTGTAGTCCCCATAGTAGTCACATTGTTAGAAACACACATCCCTAGACCAAATGGATCCCAAGACCTGCCTTCCCAACTATCAATTCCCATGCACGTTAGGTTTGAGGATCAGTGCCGTAAGTATGAATACATGAAAGACTCTACTTCCAAACACACGATGTCCAGTGTGTCTTTCCTAAGTCTCACCAATGCCAAAGAGGTCACATTATCACTTCTCCATTGTTATGGGGGCAACAGGGAGGGATACCCAAGACAGCCATCACTGTTTATGAGCAGGACAAATATGAAGTATCTAGTGAACCCAAAACCCACCACAGTCCACGGAATCTTCCTGTGGCATCAGACCCTGGTTTGGCATCATACAGCATAAAAAGGGAAGAGCTTCCTCTTAGAGACACCTCTGGCCTGATTTCTTCTTAGAAACCTTTGAGGTCTTGCACACATGGTATACGTGCCTTTTTTTCCCCTAAAGAATTAATTTCTTGCTGTTACTCTCTAAATAATATAGAATAGAGTATTTGCTTTCTTGGCCCCAGATTCTTAGATTCCAAGGGCAGGCACCTACTACATATGACAGCAAGCAAGCTACATACAAATCTGCCCTGCTAGGTAGAACACACCGGCAGGTGATGGCTATCATGTGCTGACAGCATGCATGCAATCATCTGCGACAGTGATGACAACATCAGCTCACCCTTTAACTTTTCCCTCACTCGAGCTCTATGAATATGCTGATCTAAACTCTAAGCAACCAAAAGCAAAGCTAGCTAGTGTTCCTTAAACAGAAATATTAGGACTTTAATCATTTAAATACACATATATGTAAATGTTCATATACATGTATATATGGGCACGCACACACCACACGCACATATGGACACACACATACACGTTTATTTATTTTTTCTTTCTTTTTACAACTTGACCGAAGTTTCACCTCCTTTCTCTCCTCCCAGCCCTTCCCCTTCCTTTCTCCAATCCACTCCTCCTCCGTTTCTCTTCATAAAACAGCAGGGCCCCTATGGATTCAATCAATCATGGCATATCAAGTTGCAGTAAGACTTATTGAGGTCATATTGAGGCTGGACGAGGAAACTCAGTACAAGGAAAGGATCCCTAAGGCAGGCAAAGGAGTCAGATAGCCTCTCTGTTCCTACTGTTAAGACTCCCACAAGAAGACAAAGCTACACAAATGTAATATATATGCACAGGACCTAAGCCAGTCCTGTGCAGGCTCCTGGTTGTTGGTTCAATATTTCTGGGCCTTTATGAGTCCTGGTTGGTTGATTCTGTGGTTTTCCTTGACCCCTCTGGATCTTACAGTTTTTCCTCCCCTCTTCGGCAGGATTCCCTAAGCTCTGCCTCATGCTAGGCTGTGGGTCTTTGCACCTGCTCCCATCAGAAACCTCTCTGATGATAAATGGGCTAAGCACCAATCTGAGTAGAGTTGTTTTTCTACTTGTTTGTTTGTTTGTTTTGGTATAAAGTGATACATTTTGGGAAAAAACTCCAGTTTTGGGTATTTTGGGGGCTAGCAAATCCTGGTATAGTTCTTTCTGTCTTCTCATGGGATTTATGGAGGTTTGAATGAGAACGGTCTCCATAGGTTCATACACTGAAGTCTACCTCTAACTGATTAAATTGTTTTGGCAAAGATTAGAAGGTGTGGCCTTGTTGAAGGAGGTGTGTCATGGGTGGTGGTATTTGAGGTTTAAAAAGACCATACTGGACCCAGTTTCCCCACTGGCCTCTGCCTCCCACCTATGGATCGAGAGGTTAGCTGTTAGCTGCTGCCTCAGCCCAGTGTGTGCCAGGCTTCTGCTATGTTCCCTACCATGTACTCCACACTGTGGATGATCATGAACTCACCCTCCAAAACTGTAAGCAAGCCCCCAAGCAAATGCTTCCTTTTATAGGTTGTCTTGGTCATGGAGTCTCTTCCTAGCAAAAGAAAAGAAGCTAAGACAAGATTCAGCAGTGAATCTGCCACAGTGAGGGACATGCTGAATTAAGATGTTGGTACAGTAGGCACACTGGAAGCATTTCTGACCGTATCTTCGGTTGCTTTATCAGACATAACCCTGCTGTAAGGTGTATCTGCTCATCTGAGTAGAAATGAGAATGAAGGCTGAGGAGAACTGATGGATGTGACCCCCAGGGAATCACCACCGACAGGAAGCAGAATGAAAAAGCACTGTTTTCACCTGTCTGTAATCCTCTCCGGAAGAAAAGTCCAAACACACTTCTTGAGAAAGATGTCTACCCTTCAGCCAGATAAAGGTCAAGCATCTTGGTGATAGTCTCGCATAGTAGAGAAGTAAATCCCTAACAATTCACCCTCTGCCAGCCCCCAACACCCCCCCCCAATAAAAAGCAGAAATAAATGTTGGGTGGCCAAGAAATGTCCATCATCTGGACACAGAATTGTGAGTGTTCATGAAATCCCAGAAGAGCTGAGAAGCTAGTCTATCAAAAGCCCAAAGCCAAAGAAGGCCAAAGCAAACTTACGTGCCCTTCTTATTTCTGTCTATTCTACAAATCCAACTCCCTGGCATCAGTCTCCACTCACAGATAGCAGGCTCTGCACTATCAAACAGTGACTGTGACCATTGACTTTTGCAAGCACAGAAGCTCCAGCATCGCCCCCCCCCCAGTACACGTAGAGTGCCCCCCGCAGTACACCTAGAGTGCTTTAGGATGCTTCAGAAAAATGTAACTGGCATCAGGTACTTTGTTTCAACTTAGTGGTAAAGTAGTTCTAAGATTCTGGACAAGCCAACTAACATCTCTGAGCTTCATTTTTTGTATCTGTAAAAATGGATGCGTTAAGTCAGAGCTATTAAAAAAAGAATCCATCTCCATGGCCTTATGAGATAAAAATACATAGAAGGTCTATGTATTTCTGAGGGCATTTTCTCTAAGTTTGTGAACTCCTAAGGAGGGCTGGCGTTGAACAAGCTAGTTTGCTGTAACTTTCCCAGCACAAATGAAGATCCTGTCCCACCATCAGTCCTAGAAGTCCTAATCAAATGACGAGATGTTTTACTTGCCCGAAATCACCAAGAAGACGGCACGTCTAGTTTCTCGGTGTGTGGGGTCAATCTTGTCTATATCAGTTCAGGCAAAAAGCAGAGCCTTTCCAGGTATAGTGTTTAAACGTAAATCTTTATCGTGCATTTGGAATGTAAAGTAGAAATGCTCTGGCAACATAACAAATAAACGTATACCCATCTTCAATCTTTGATTCTTCTTCTTTTTTTTTTTACTCTGTGGTGATGTCATAAAGAGCGTACATTTGTAAACTGTAAATCCAACTGCCTTTCAGGGCTCAGCGCTAATCCACCCCTTTATGTGAAACAATGCTGTTTCCCATTAAAGTCTCCTTGAATAAAAAGCTATTTTTATGGACCCAGAAATCCACTTTTTTTTTCTCTAAATCTCATTTCTTTTTATCTTGACCACCACCACTGCACTCTTTCTTTGTACAAAAGAATAAATCCTTCCTGAGCCCACAGATTCAAATGCCACAGCCACTGTGATTCCCAGCACTGACACCCAGCTGATAAACCAGCAGGAAAGTGCCTCTCACCTTTCACCTTCCAATAACACAGTAGTACAAGCACAGGCTCCTTGTTGACAAATGATGGGAAAATCAGGCCTCAGCATCCCTCCGATTTGGAAGCTCACTTCAAGTCTGGTGTGTATGAAACAATAGAGTCTGGCCAGGAATGAATCAAACTTAGACATGACCTTCCCGTTTGTACTCATTTTGAACTGCTTCCAGCTTCCAAATTCCACCTTCCCAATTTTAATGTATTCTTGCTTGTGACCATTTAACCCTTTTAAAAATGTGAACTTCAAGCTTCCCTTTGACCTCTCCCATTGTGATGAACCTCTCTCCCAATCCATGGGGAGAAGTTTGGTGTGTGACACACACATTTTTAAAATACTCCTAAAATCTTTAAATTATTGATAAATGCAAGGAAGTCTATAGGCACAACCCACTGATCCCCAGCAATCAGGGCCCAGATGAGTTCAAACACATCCCAGACTCTTTACCTTCTGGTTTCTTCCTGTGCTCCCATCTCCCAAGCTCCTGCCATCAGCTCTTTTAGTGTCACCAAAATACTTCGCATTACACTCACCTTCCCCCAGTCCTCATATTAAATATTCTCTAAGTCCCATAGGTCTCTGTCTAACCTGCCCTCTTGCCTTTAGCCCAACCCCCCTGCCTAATGCAAAACAGCTCGTCTCATGCATGAACTGAATTAATAGTTTCTGTGCTACAATCCTGATTCCATGTCTCTCTTTGTTTGACACTGTCTGTGGCAATCTTCCAAGACATTGCAACCATGTCTGCTTTCAAGCTGTAGTCCCATATATATTGTGAGCAGTCATGGCAGAGTGATATAGCAAAACTGGGAGGAAACAAGAAGAACCTCCCAATATCTCTCCTAGTCCACTGCAGCCTACCCTACCCTACCCTAGTCTACACTACCCTACTCTACCCTACCCTACCCTAGTCTACACTACCTGCCCTACCCCACTCTACTCTACCCTACCCCAATCTATCCAACTCTTCCCTACCCTACCCTGCCCTATTCTCCCTTACCCTCCTTTACTCTTACCTAACCTATCCTATCTACCTATCTTAACCTAACCTACTCTAATCTCCCAACTTTACCCCACTCTACCCTACCCTACTCTAAGATACTCTACTTTCCCTACCCTATCCTACTCTAACTGACTCCAGGCTACTCTATTCTGTCCCACACAATTCTATCTCACTCTACCCTACTTTACCTTAGGCTATCCCACACCACTCTATTCAGCTCTGGTCAACTTACTGCTATGATCTCTCATCAGCTGAATCCAAATGAATGGATCTGAAAAACTCCCATTTTTCTTTTTATTTTCTACATCTCCTCACCCTGTATGATCTAGCTAAAAATTATCTTTTATGATAGAATGAACTATTTTGATTTTTTTCCGATACACATATTTCACAGTATGTCATTTCAGTTGTTTAGTTACTTAGATTCTCGGAGGCTGAAACCCTAGAGTGCTTCATATTTCAGGTCTTTAGAGGATTAGTGGCCTTCTGCATATTTATATCCAAGTGAATGGGTGTATGTGGGGGTGCATGTGTCTATGTGCATATGTATGTGCATATGTGTGTGTGTGTGTGCATATGTGTGTGTGTGCATGCGTGCACAAGCAAATGCAATGAGTGCCAAGCAGAGGCTCCTGCAGCATTTTGCATAAAGAAACATAAAAATCAAAATTAGTGCTATTAACTTAAATCCACAGATCCTTCCTGATGTCAACAACAATCCTGTGTCCAAAGTACCTCTGCCACAAACCAATCAAAGGGTTCTCTTACCTATACTTTCCTGTATTTATGATGATTTAAAAAACCACATTTATATTTTTCTACTCAATTTATAGCTGCCTCAGTGTATTGCTGATGAAGACCCAATCAAGAGAATCACAGAGCTTGGTACAGTTTTCATGTTGCCATTGAGCTTGTTAGGATCAGTATATGCACAACCCCTGAGGCAGATCTTTTCTAATTCTAGACCAATAACAGAAAATAAGCATTTAGAGTGGGTCTTCATCTGTTCCTCAACTCAATCTTACCCAACTTGGGGGAAGGGCAGTTTGCTAACCGGATCTCTCTAGATGTTCTGTCTCACATAATGGAAAAAAAGAACTGAAGAGACACGTGAAAATAGCAGAGCAGAGCAGAATCACTGGAAGGCTGATGCTTAGCTCTAATGCCATTAAGACCCCCTGACCCTCCTCACCATGTTACTGCTACATCAGCAGAATTCTAGAGCAATAGTTGACTATACAAAAAGCTGCAAGACCTCGACTCTACTTGAATTCTTCAGAAAACCATGTGGGCAAAAGCCAGGACTGCCATTGCAGTGGCATCTAAGGGCACAGTCTCATTCCTATGAGGCTAACAAAAATAAACTCATGCTGTAGGCTAATTTAGTCCAATGTCTGTCCCAATATCTCTGAAACTCTACATAAAAACACTGGTCATGTGTTAAGTCACAATTTCTTCAAAACCCGACATTCTTTTGTGATAAAAAAAAAAACCCTAAGAAATCTGAGAAGAATACGTCTGCACACAACAAACCAGTAGTCAACACAGACTCATTGACAAACCTGAAACCATTTTCTGTAAAACCAGGCACAAGACAAAGAGGACCAAACTCTCTGGAGTGATGTCCCAATAGAATGTTTGAAGTTTTAGCTAGAACAACAAAAGAAATAAATTCAAGAAATACAAATAGAAAAGAAAAAAAAAAGCCCAACTATTTCTGTTTTCAGATAGCAAGATTCCATCCTTAAGAGCCCCCAATTTCGAAACGCTCAGGCCATCTGCCACCGGAAACAGCCGAGATCCATGGACGCAGGTCTGGTGAAACTGTGCTGCAAGTAGCCAGGGCACAGAGAGGTCTGGGCCAAGCACACAGAAACCGCACCACCCCCATTGGTTCAGGGGAACAGGAACTCTGCCGTAGGGACTCGGTCATGTGTGCAGACCAATCTGCCACCGGGAACAGCGGAGATCCAGGGACACAAGGCAAGGTACACTGGAGAGACAGGAACCAATCACTGACAACAAGACTACGTATAATCACAGACAACAAGATGGCAAGAGGAAAGTGAAAGAACTTACCCAATGGAAACCAAGACAATCTGACAACACCAGAATCCAGCTCTCCCATCACAGCAAACAGCAGTATGCCAAACACTCCAGAAAAAGAAGACACAGACCCGAGATCATACCTCAAGATGATGATAGAGATCCTTAAACAAGAACGGGAGGAAAAGCATAAAGAAATAGAAGCTTTTAAGGAGGAAACAAGAAAAACACTCAAAGAAATCAAAGAACTAGAGGAAAACAGAACCAAAAAGATGAAGGAATTGAAGAAGGAATTTAAAATGGGAATGAAAACAATAAAGAGAACACTAAAAGAGACAACCCTGGAGGTAGAAAACCTAAAAAGGAAATCAGTAGTCACAGATGCAAGCATCTCCAACAGAGTACAAGAGATGGAAGGAAGAGAGAATCTCAGGGGCTGACGACAACATAGAAAATATAGACAAAACAGTCAGAGAAGATGCAAAAGCCAAAAACCTCCTAACCCAAAATATCCAGGAGATCCAGGATACAATGAGAAGACCAAACCTAAGGATAATAGGAATAGAAGAGGGGGAAGAATATCAACTAAGAGGCACAGTAAATATCTTCAACAAAATTGTAGAAGAAAACTTCCCTACCCTTAAGAATGAGACAAACATGAGCATAAAAGAAGCCTACAGAACTCCAAATAGAATGGACCAGAAAAGAAATTCCTCCCGACACATAATAGTCCAAACGCCAAGTGCCCAAAGCAAAAAAAGAATACTAAAAGCAGTAAGAGAAAAAGGTCATGTAACATATAAAGGCAGAGCAATCAGAATCACACACTACTTCTCAACAGAGACTATGAAAGCTAGAAGATCCTGGACAGACATCATACAGACTCTAAGAGAATACAAGTGTGTGTGTGTGTGTGTGTGTGTGTGTGTGTGTGTGTGTGTGTGTGTGTGTGTGTGTGTATAAGCAGTCATCAACAGTATCAACAGTTTTATCCAGGCATAAATCCAGGAAACTTTAAAAATGACCAGATACACCAATGGGTGCAGGAGTGGCCTTTAATGGGATAGGTATCCATCAACTTTTTGATTTGCGTTAAACTCTCTGCAAAGGTTGAAACTTCTCAAACACATGTCTAATACTGTAAACCTGCCCCCCACCCAAAATGGTTAGAGAGGTCACAGGCCCCATGAGAGAACCAACTACCATCATTCTGTTAGATAGAAATTGTATGTAAATGCTCTCTAAATTGTATCAGTGGTTCTCAACCTTCCTAATGACCCTTTCATACAATTTCACATGTTGTGGACACCCCCAACCACAAAATTACTTTTGTTGCTACTTCATCACTACAATGTGGCTTATGTAACAAATCATAATATAAATATTGGTGTTTTCTGATGGTTCCCCAAGGGTCACAACTTACATTTGAAAACCACTGCTCTATGTGCACAAATTAGTGCAGTTTTCAGCCGGCACCAGAGAAGTTTCTTTGTTCAGTGAACAGGAGTTAGCACAGAAACTCACATCTGCTCAAAGTACAGAGAGTGTCTGTCAGTGGAATGCTCAGCCACAAATGGCACATCGAAAGCATACACACCAACCCCCAGAGACCATCAAGGAAGAGCGGGCACAAAGATTGTAAGATCCAGAGATCAGAGAAGACCAGAAAAGTGCAGGTCTCCTGAATATAGCAGGACTACCACACCCAGAAACTCACAGCAGCCATGGTTATCAACACAAGATAAAGGCAGCCAGTGTTCTAGCATCGAGTGTGAAGGGCTCCCACCCACAATTGAGGAGCTATGGGCAGTATGTGGCTTACATGGGGAGGAATAAAGTCTGATCAGTTCTACATACATAAGTATACAGATAACAGAAATGTAGCAGTGGGTTATTAAAAACATGACAGGTGACATAAAATGGGGGATAGGGAGGTGGGATGAGTCTGGGGGGAGCTGGGGGGGAATGGTGAACATGCATTATATAAAACTCTAATTTGAAATTGGGGAGACCTAGTAATAAACCTGGCTGAGAAGGCGAAAGCTTTAAGACACTGGAGAATGGAAGATAAAGAGACTTTTTGTACTTGCGGTCTGAGAGAACTAACATGGTAGGAATGTGTGCATTACAAAATCAGCCTACAAACTCAAGGCAATCCCCTTCAAAATCCCAATGACCGTCACAGAAAATGCCCCTGAAGCCATATAGAACAACAAAACCCTCAACCATCCGAAGCAATCCTCAGAAGAAAGAGCAAAGCTGGAGGCATCCCAGTACCTGATCTCAAATTATACAGAGCCCTAGTGACAAAAACTCAATGACACTGGCACAGGAGCAGGTGGCATGCTGGTGAAATAGACAAAGGGTCCAGGAGTAAGCCCACACAGTGACAGGCACCTGATGGTTACAGTGAAGCCAAAAGCACACACTGGAGAAAGTATGGCATCTTCAATAAACGGTGCTGGGAAAACTGGGCAGCTGCCTGTAGAAGACTGAAACTAGATCTCATCTCTCACCTTCAAATCAAAATGGATCTATTCATGGATGGAGAGAAGGCTCAGCAGTTAAGAGCACTGACTGCTCCTCCAGAGGTCCTGAGTTCAATTCTCAACATTCACATAGTGGCTCACAACCATCTGTAATGGGATCTTATGCCCTCTTCTGGTGTGTCTGAAGAGAGCAACAGTGTGCTCATACACATAAAATAAGTAAATCATAAAAAGGGGGATCCATTCAGATGCATCCAATACGTCAATGGGAAACTGAAAAGTGCTAGAGGAAAATGAAGACAAAGCACAGTGAGACGCAGACCTACATAGGCTTCCTGAACAGGACTGTAGATGCTCGGGAAAGAGGGCTAAGACTGCACAAAGGGACATCAGGGACTTGCAAAGCTTCTGAACTGTGCAGTTAATCAAGCGAAGAGGCAGCCAGTAGAATGGGAAGACTGGCTTGCCAACTAGACATCTAACAAAAGATTAATATCTAGAACTCAAAAATCTAAACAGCAAGGAAACAACCCAACCAAAACTAACAACAAATCAAATAAACAGAACAGCAACAAACAGACCAAGGAGCCAGATGGAGTTCAGAAAAGAAAAAACACAGATGTTTATTTCTTAAAGTGCACAGAGTCCTTCATTGTCAGAAGGATGAAAGCAAACCGCCCTGAGATTCCAGCTCACACCAGCAATGGTTTTTGTAAAGAAAACAAATGACGGCAGATGACAGCTGGGATGTGGTGGAAAGTGAAGCCTTATGCAGGCTTGGTAGGAATCTAAACGGACAAGCTGACACAGCCATCATGGAGATTACTCTGTCAGTTTAAAAAAGAAAGAAAGATGGAACCACCGCAGAACCCAGCTAACAGATTCCTGGGCATGTACCTGAAGAACACTATATGCTACAACAGAAATACTGGCGCATAGTCCTGGCTTGCTTTTCTGTTGCTGTGATAAAACACTGGCCAGGAGCAGCTTGGGGAAGAAAGAATATATTTAGTGTATAGGTTACAATTCTCATCATCAAGGGCAGCCAAGACAGGAATCCGAAGGCAGGAACTAACGAGACCACAGAGAGTACAGCTTACTGGCTTGCTCCCCCTGGCATCGTCAGCCTGCTCTTATACTGCCCAGGATCACTTGGCTGGGACCACTCAGTGTGTGGGATGAGTACTCCCACAACAATCCACCAGCAGGAAGA
Organism: Micromys minutus; assembly: GCF_963924665.1. Classification (NCBI taxonomy): domain Eukaryota; kingdom Metazoa; phylum Chordata; class Mammalia; order Rodentia; family Muridae; genus Micromys; species Micromys minutus. The sequence goes on along the minus strand of NC_137984.1, from coordinate 33,200,226 downwards.
TTCCCCACAGGCCAATCTGATGGAAGCAAGGCCTCAACTGAGGTTCCTGCTTTCTAAGGTGACTCTAGTTTATGTCAAGTTGACAATAATTAACCAGCACATGCATCCATGTTTATTGCTGCTCTATTCATAAGAGCAAGGAAATGGAACCAGCCCCAATGCCATCAGATGAGGAGTGGGTAAAAAAGTGTGGTACACCTGCCCTGTGGAACTGGATTCAGCCAAAAAAAAAAAAAAAAAAAAAAAAAAAAAAAAAAAAACTTTTTTTTTGCAAAAAAAAAAAAATGGGTAGAATTGTAAAGTGTTATATTAAGTGAGGTAACTCAGGATCTAAACATCAAACACCATGTGTTTTCTCGCACATGTAGATACTAAGTTATAAGTTTTAAATATGTACATTTATGTGAAGTGAGTTATATAAAGCTTGGGAAAGTAGGAAGGGGTCAATGGTAGGGGGATGTTACCAGGCTAATTAAGGTTGAAGTCTACCATTGTCTAGATCCTGGAGGTCAGTGCTATATAAAGCATTCCCTTTATTGGCAGGGCTTCTCCTTCTCTGACCTTGTCCAGGCAGTTCAAAAACCCCCACACCTCTGCCTGCAGAATGCTACACAGCCTGAGTTAGATTACAGGTTCCGCTTCCTTTCTCCTGGTAAGAGTTCAGCTAGCCCTGAGATTTCTGAAAGGTTTCCTCATGCTAATGAGGCTTTTTGGTACCCTAAGCATTCAGCTAATATGCTTTATCCATACTAGATGTTTCTACCCCCATCCCCTAAAACTATATCAGCCTTGAATAACACCAAGTAAAGTTGATCTGTCTCCCCGCAGTTGATCCTGGCAGGTCTTCCTTACCAGACACACTCACAGGGCCTCCAGACTCCCCATCTGTCCTCCACGTTCTCTTTGCCCTCAGGGGCCAATATTGGCCTTCAATCCCTGAGGGCAGGGAAGATGATGGGTAAAAGTCATTAACTAATGGGGGCAAGAACATAGATGCTATGGAGCCAGGAAGTGAGTACTGGGAATGGGAAGGTTTAAGCAGGAAGGAAGGCAAAAAAATGGGAAAGAAGACAGAAGTTGGGTGAGAGTCAACCAGGTAACAACTTAAGGGAAAACAGCTGTAACGCAATCTGATACTTGATTAGCATATATTTGGTTTTTTGGGTTTTTTATTGCATATATTTTATTTACATTTCAAATATTATCTCCTTTCCTGGATTTCCCTCCATTTGCCCTATCTCATCCACATTTCCCCTACTTCTATGAGGGTGTTCACCCACCCACACACCCCCTCTTACCCCCTCCTACCTCCCAGCCCTGACATTCTCCTAAACTGGAACATCTACCCTTGGCAGGACTAAGGTCTTCTTCCATTGATGCCCAACAAGGCCATCCTCTGCTACATGTGCAGCTGGAGCCATGGGTCTGTCCATGTGTACTCTTTGGACAGTAGTTTAATCCCTGGGAGCTCTGGTTGGTTGGTATTGTTGTTCTTATGAGGTTGCAAACCCCTTCAACTCTTGCAATTCTTTCCCTAACTCCTTTATTAGGGACATGTCCTCAGTTCAATGGTTGGCTGCGAGCATCTGCCTTTGTATTTGTCATGCTCTGACAGAGCCTCTCAGGAGACAGCTATATCAGGCTCCTGTCAGCATGAAGTTCTTGGCATCGGCACAAAATAAATATTTTTAAAAAGCATTTGAATGGAAAGTCCATGTAGGAGTGGGAAAAGCTACTGCCAGAAGCCAGAGATTATTGAATGAAAACCACAGTGCCAGGAATGGGCTTATGTCCGCATTAGTTCTTGGTTAGTGGAGCTGCCTGAGGCTCCAGAAAGAATACATACAATTGTCACCACTACTGGTTTTCCAGTAGAATAAGGTAGCTAGACTTTATTGTCTCCTGGCTATTGTAGATAATTTCCATCTACTGTGCAGGCTGTTGTAGAGAACAGTCTCACTCATCTCTGGACTCATGTTACACTACTAACCATCTCAGCAAGATGAGCCCACTGATACATAGGCCATACTGAAGGTACCATTGCGGTTGTTTTTCTAGATGCACATAATATAACTATCAACCTGCATTCAAAGAACTATGCTGAAGCCCATAGAACGGGGTTGCAACCAGAGAAATTCTTTGGGCAGTATTCAGCTGCGACTGCAGAAGTGCTTATGTGGTCAAAGTATTCAGGATATATGACTAGTGAATACTAGTATACACCATACATAGAACATCTCTATATAACCACCTTCCAAGGCTTAGGAAACACAGTAGATGAATGGGTAGAAAAAACTTAAGTGCAAGAACGGGAGGGGGAGGGGCAGAAACATGACTTCTGGACATGACATGACTGCCACACTCTAGGCTCAAAAGCTGTGATTATCCTACAGGGTTGGGCCTGTCAACATCTTGTGATGGAAGATATAGGTGCTTATGGGGCCGTGCCCTTTCCTGAGGATTTATAGCCAGACAAAAATTTGTTAGGAAGGAAGAGAAATTTTCTTCACTGGTATAGCCATTGGTAGGTACTTATGTTCCTGTAAACAGCCAACCCTCCATGATTCTGTAAGCAATTCTAATGAAACTCACTGGGTTGCATGTATACACACACATACACACACACAGAGAGAGAGAGAGAGAGAAAGAGAAAGAGAGAGAGAGAGAGAGAGAGAGAGAGAGAGAGAGAGAGAATAAAGTAGAAGGAAGCTTCTTGGGAAGAGGAAGGGAAATAGCAGGAATTGGGGACCAAAGAAGTTAACAGGTGGATATGGGAAAACCCACTATTTACATATATGATGATGTCATAATGAAACTCATCATGATATACAATTAAATGTCATTGAAAAAACTCTAAAAAAATAAAAGAATTCAAGAGGCTTAATGTTGTCTAGTTGGGCTACTCAACCTTGAAAAAGTTTGAATGAAAAGGAAATGTAAAAAGGAAAGGGCATATGTATTGTAGTATTATCTAAAAATTGAGAGTTATAACTAAATGTAAAATAGTCAATGTAAAAAAACTGCAAAATAAGTAAAAATAGTCAATACCATTGAAAGCATCAGAGACATGCGTAAAGACAATGGAAGTTACTGTGTACGTGAAGTTTAAAAAAATCAATGAGTAGAATTCAAAATATGAGTGAAACTGAAAGATTAACACAACGTGAAAACTATACAAAACAGTTGTCTTTGGCTTTTTGATCGGGGGAATCTGCTACCTTCCATGTGCACTCCTTGTGCCTAGCACTAGAACCATAGCCTCCCCCAGGATGCTTTTCCTGCACTGTGTGGGAGCCATATCCTGAAGTTGTACATTCGTGTGTGTGTGTGTGTGTGTGTGTGTGTGTGTGTGTGTGTGTGTGTGAGCTTTGATTTTGGCCTTACAAATCACAGACTAGTCCATTTGGACTGAAGTTGCAGTTCTTCAACCTGCTTTCCCCATTGGTGGCTCTGAACACATTGGTTGTGTCTAAATAAAACAAGGGGAACATGAATCTGAACAGAAAAATTAAACAGCACACAGCCTCACGGCTGAAAACACACAGTGCAGAGCCTATGTCCACATTAGGTGTCTCAGTCCTTCCTGGTTATTCTGTTTCCCATGGTTTCAAAGGAAGGAAACTCCAAGCTCAAGGTAGTGAGACCTCTCCAGGTTTCAGACAGCTGTCACTCAGTCACTGTGTCTCCTGATGGAGAGAGGATGGAGCCCTGGTCTCTTCTTCTTACGAACTTCTTATATTGTGCAGACCTGTCAGCTCCATCATACTGGGGACAGGGCTTGGAAATGAGCTTTGAGGGATACACTGAGGGATACACTGAGTCCCCAACAGCATGTGGCTTTTCCTCTGCCAGGGAGTCCACATGCTCACTCTACACCAACAGGTGTGTTTAATACATGGCACCTTAGCAACACGGGGGGGGGGGTTACAATTTGAATGGAGGAACATGCTTAAGCTAATATGTTTAAAGAGAATGAGAAACTCAACTAATTTCTGTCATCCATAGCCTTCACTATCCAGGGAATGAGGAAGGGACAGGATAAAGGAGTGACCAAGTAAGCATGACTCAAGTATGTTATTTGCTTGTTTGAAAATGTCACAATGAAATCCATTCTTTCCCATACTTGATACACACTTAAAAAGTGTTGCCTGTCCAGCATCTGAGTCTCTAATTTACAAGTTGATATGAAACAGGAATTGGGCCCTCAGAAGACTCTGGGTCTCCGGCAGGAATGCAGATAGACATACCTGTATAGCCGAGAGCTTTAAGGATTTAGATCATAGTTAAAGCAACGTTAATGTCTTAGCTGGAATTCAGGCTGAGTGTCAGAGTGGCTGGTTCCTGGGGAGAGCCACCTGGGAATAGACCCCTCTATCCCTGAGAAAGAGGATAACCAATGCTGTCTTCCCATCCCTCGGAGAAACAGATCCTAAGGCATAAAGGGACAGCAAGAGGAAAAGAAGTGCTGTGGGCTGGTGTGCCTGGGGCAGCTGCGCTCAACCGTGCAGAGTGGTCCATGGTGCTGGGGTTAAGTGGCTCCAGCTGCTGATGATTAAAACAGGAGAGAAAGGGGAATGAGAATGGATGGGGGTGTTGGGACAACTCCATCACCACCAGGAAGAACCAACAATGTTTCACGGTTTCCTCTATGAATCTAGTGTGGCCTCCTCATCTGCTACCACACTCCTCCCCTGGCCATGTGGGGCTGTGACCTGGTGAACTCCATGTATCCTTGGTCCCCAGTGTTCTGCCTATGCTGATCCTTTGCCTTCAGTGAGATACGAAGTTTCTCCATTATACCATAAATGTTGTGATTGGATGTATTCCAGGCATGGAAGCTGTTGATGACATTTGTTGTAAATTTGATCCCAGAGTGCATATTTTTACAGTCTGTCTGGGGACTCTGACAAGCAAACTGTGCAACACAGAGCTTTAAAGACAAAGTGACAGTCCAGCGGTCTGTGGATGTGGACACTTAGGTGTGAGGTAGGCTGGCTGGGTGGGTGAGTGGGAGAGGTGACATTCAGAGAAATGTGACAGAAATGTCCAAAGACACAGACAAGAGCCAGAGAATGGGCCAGAAAAGGAAACAAACCATTACAACAAGAACAGTTGGGTCAAACTGGGCGGTGAGAAATGTCTCCCACTCGTGTTCTTGGCACAAACACAGTGTCTGAATGGAGATGAGCTGCAGGAAAGGTAGGATGTGCATCAGCCTCAAGAACATGGGTCCCTGACAGCTCCTCAGCATCAGCACCCCCACTTTCAATATCTTCTCTGAATGGCACCCCAGAATCCCCAACATCTCCACTGCAGCAGCATTCCCAACATCTCTTCTGCAGTAGCACCTGAACCCCAACATCTCCTCTGCAGTGACACCTGCACCTCAGCATCTCAACATCTCCTCTACAGAGCCACCTGTACCCCAACATCTCCTTTGCAATTCTATCTGCACCCCAACATTTTTCTCTACAGTACCACCTGCACCCCAACATCTCCTCTGCAGTAGCACCTGAACCCCACATCTTCTCTACAATGTCACCTACCCTACCCCCAACGTCTCTTCTGCAGGAGCACCCCCACACCTCCTCGGCAGTGGCACTATACTCAGCGCTCTGACGAATGCATTAGCATGAAGTTATTGAGGCCGCACAGTGCCTTTGGAAGACTTAGCAACACTGCTGAGGCAGTCTCAAGGAAGTGACTGGCAATAATTGTGTTTCCTGTGTTGCAGTACCATCCAGGTTTAGAAACCATCTTTTACTAGTGGCCTACAGTCAAACCCTAAGAGAGGAGAGGCCATCCCTTGTCTGCATAAGTAGCTACAAGCTTTCAAGCTGGCAGAGCCCTTCAGCCCCCCCCCCCCACAAGCCTCCCTCCCTTTCCTAGAAGCTTGGAAGAAAGTTACCCGAAAGAAACATGTGATAAGAAGAATGACAGAGACATAGACCAGCTAGTTTTCATCTTCCCCTTAGCCACATATCGATAGCAAGTCCAATTAAAGGGTGTGTGTGTGTGTGTGTGTGTGTGTGTGTGTGTTGAGTTTAGCAAAATATAAATGCTAGTTGGCCAGCTATGTCATTACTTGAATAAATATGCATACATTTCTCAGCCATTTATAGAAGGAAGGCTCTGGGTTCCCATCCTCTCCCCACTGTGCTGGTGTGAGGTGCCTCCAGCAAGCTTTCTACACCCAGAAATGCAACTAAGCTGTCCTTAGATCGTGGTGCCACCTAGTGGTTTGGTTACTAATCGCTGAGCCACCCGGTCTCCCTCCGAGGCTGCCTTATTATTTGCAAAGACAGTTCCCTCCTCTCTTTTCTCTTCAAATAACACCATGTCTCCGCATGGCAAATTAGCACAAAGCTATAAGGCACACACCTGTTTGCAAGAAAAGGCTAGTTATAGGATGGGAAAACATTAGGAAACAGTGACAGAACACCACCACACACACACACACACACACACACACACACACACACACACCTTGTGCCATCCCACCCCACCCCATCCCCACTCCCTGCCTCATCCTTCCCCAAGATTTATTTGACTCAAGGACCAACATGTAAAACAACCTCTCACCACGTATTTGGAGGCAGGAGGCTGTCTTAAATAAGCAGACCAATGGTGGAAAGCTGTGGAATTTGGAGCTTAACTGTCATTTTGAGCATTGTCCCTTTGGGAAGTTGGATTCTGAATGACATCCCTTGAATCCAATGGAGTTTCTTATGAATTCAGTGGGTCTGTCCTCAGTAAATCCAAATTGCTTCCAAAGACCTAAAGAAGTACAGCTTGGAGACAAAACTGTAAAGTTGTGAGAAACACAGTTTGTCCGGAAACATGTTCCAGGAGCTAATGCCTGCTCCAGCGGCTGCCCACTCCAGGAAAGCCAGCAGTGATGAGCAGGCAATGAACTGTGTTCCACTGGCATTTGCTTTAACCACTCTGAGCAGACACAGCAAGAAGTCCTTATCATCCATGAGCATTATCTACAACTTCAAAGCACACAACTGTCTCCCCATTTATGGATCTGCTTTCTCTCAAGCCACTGAAGAAAATGTCCTCTCATTATATTAATAATTAATTATGTTATTTATTAGTATTATAATAGTCAATAAAGTCTATCTGTCTGTCTGAACAAATGTGTGTTAACATATGCAGGTCACTTTATAGCTTTATACCTACGGTCCTAGGAAAGTGTTTACCGATTGAATTCCTGAAAAACCAAGCAATAGACACATAAAGATTTCAATCATAATGCATTACAAAACATTCTATAATTCTTAATAATTGTTCCTGTAAGGGACATCCTTTACAAAGAGATAGAGAAGAAAATTGTCAGAAGGAAGTTGCCAACTAAATGACCAACAGCCTCTGCCACCTCAGGTGATGGGGTTGTTCTTCCTGTACTTCTCTCCCAACAGACCTCAAGGGTCCCTGAACTACCAACTCCACACATCCTCATCACATCACCCTGACTGCCTCACATCTAAGGACACACAGTTCCCCTTGAGCAGGAGTGGAAGACAATCTGCCTACAAGGGGCTCCAACCCTGAGAGGCACTGCCAGGGGACAGGACAAACTTAGCACTCTCCAGTCAGAAAAGGAACCCCTCCTGTGAACCAGCAACTCCTCCTTATGCTTCAGCTGATGTTCATACACATCCTACAACAATCCAGAGTCCATATAAGATGCGAAGATGCAGAGAATCTCTTTGACCATGATGCAGACATCCATCTGAAAGACAAACTGAGCCCCTGGGATCTAGCATTCCATTGTCCCTCCCTTACCTAACTGAAAACTAAGGGATGTGTTCTCCCACCTGCCTGAGGTTCTGTCTGTGGTGGCTTTCTCCTGTTTAAGGAGCTTGTAGTTGTCAGGAACTTCAACATGGAACACCCAGGTCTCCCTTCGTTTTCGATTATTTTACTAGAAGAGAATTGGCTTCAGTGGGTCTCAGAGTAACTATTGCTATGATGAAATACCATGGCCAAAAGAGAGGTGAAAAGAAAGGGTTTATTTGGACATAGCAGTCAGGACAGGAACTCAAACAGGGCAGGAACTTGGGGGCAGGTGCTGATGCAGTGGCGGGGCGGGGTGCTGCTTACTTGCTTGTTCTCTGTGGCTTGCTCAGCCTGCTTTCTTATAAAATTCAAGACTATCAGCCTAGGGGTGACCCCACCAATAATAGACTGGGCCATCCCTCATCAATAAATAATTAAGAAAATGACCTACAGGCATGCCTGCAGCCTGATTTTAAGAACGTGTTCCACATTGTTTTGTTTTGTTTTTTTCTAAATTGAGGTTTCCCTACCTCAAGTGACTATAGCTTGTGCCATAGCTTGTGTCAAGTTAACATGAAACTAGCCATCACATCCTGGAACTGCCTAATTAAGAAGACTTCTCACCCACTACCCACTCTGGCCCAGTTCTACTTTAACCCATGTACACAAACCCTCTGAACAGTCTTCTACTGTACAGAGCAACTTCTCTGAGGACAATTCTGCACCATAAGCCTACTGATCAAAGGTAGCGTGCACAGACAGTCAAGAAGTGAGAGATGTAAGAAAGGGATCTTACAACCAAATTAAGGGGGAACATTTGGAAAAATTATTTCAAATGTATTTCAAAAGGAAGAGCCCCTCCACATCCTGCAGCAGGTGAGGGACTGCACACTTTATACAGTGTTCAAGCTATATAGTGTTCAAGGAGTCTCCAGAGAGAGGTGGACTGGGTCTACTTACTGTTGTAGATTGTTTCTAATGCTATTTGTGTTAATCCACCTCCCCAAATCCCACAGGAACCTGCATATCTGCCTGTAAGAGGCTGAGGATCCCTGCCTCCAGTTGGCTCTAATTGGTAAATAAAGTTGCCAGAGGCCAATGGCTGGGCAGGGAGACAGAGGCAGGACTTCAGATTTCCCAAGCAATGGAACAACAGGAAGAAGAAGGTTTTATAATCACCATGGCAGGGAAGCAGAATGGTCTGCAAGAAACGAAGCCTCCAGCCATGTAAGAGTCAGAGAAGAGCAGCCTCTGGGGTGGGGATGGGACTTCCCCACTTGAGTTTAGGGTAGTGAAGATGAAATTTAGATTTTAGTAAGTAATAATTCAGGAATATCGGAGAGGAGGCATTAGCAATGTGGAAAATTGGGAGTGGCCCAGCCGTCGAGCTGCTTAGGTCATATTAGAAATAAGGCTCTATTGCGCATGCGCTCATGCGTCTTTCATTCAGGAGTCTACAACATTGAGTCAGTAGCAAGAAGCGCACGCGCACCTACCAGGGAGTCTAGAGTGGATTAACTTACTACAACTTAAACTCGCTATCACCAAGACCTTAGTGTCCACAAAACCTGCTATACACAGACAACTGACCACGGGAGACTCCAGGATGCCCAGCAGGCATGCACAAGGACAGAAACACGCAAGAACAGAAAGAAGTTTTTGTGGGAGTGGTTGTTAGTTTTCTTTGACAGTGCTGGAGACAGACACGGGTCCTGCACATGCCAATCATTCATTCTGAGATGTATCTCCAGCACACTAAAGGCAGAACTGGTAAAGGCCACAGAAACCTTCATTTCTGTATTGACAAAGGACCCAGCCTGGGGAGGATAAGTTACTGAGAACTAGGGCTCCCTTCTTTACCCTCAAGTGGCTGCACATTGCTGACTATCTCTTCTCCCTGGTCTGTTGGTTTTAAAAAACAACAACAGCAACAACAGGCTGGCAGAGGCCCTCCCCTTTGGAATCGATCGCCCCAACAGTAAGCTCTGTAGAAAACGCTGACCCGGAAAAGTAGGAGTTAAATATTGGGCAAATGGGTTCAAAGACTGACTTTGCTAGGTCTGAAAGATTCAGGAGGAGTCTCAAAAGTTAGATCCCTGGCTATACAGTCACACCTGTAAATAGTACCTGGCTAACACAGGGGTCCTATTATAGCAAAGGCTATCAGTTAAGCGTTTCTGGGGACCTTTGCTTTCAGTAGGGTTCATACTATGTGACATCAGGTAGAAGGAAATTGTGCTTGCTAGTTTTAACCCTGACCAAGACTTCTTTTAGTTTCAGTCCTGCCCAGGAGGACATGCTTATCTTCTGCAGGGAAGTATTTTGTGGCTACTATACTGCAGAATGTATTCTTTTCAGTTATCACATTGTACCAACTGGTTTTCTATGTCAACTTGACACAAGCTGGAGTTATCATGGAGAAAGGAGCCTCCCTTGAAAAAAATGCCTACATGAGATTCAACTGTTAGGCATTTTCTCAATTGGTGATCAAGGAAGAGGGCCCCGCCTATTGTGGGTGGTGCCATCCCTGGGCTGGTAGACCTGAGTTCTTTAAAAAGACAAGTTAAGCAAGCCAGTAAGTACCATTTCTCCATGGTTTCTGCATCTACTCCTGCCTCCAAGTTCCTACCCTGTGTGAGTTCCAGTCCTGACTTCCTTTGGTGATGAACAGCGATGTGGAAGTGTGAGCTGAATAAACCCTTTCCTCCCCAACTTACTTCTTGGTCATGATGTTTTGTGCAGGAATAAAAACTCTGACTAAGGCACAGATGTTCAGGAAAAACTGGTATTGGGGGAAGGGTAAAAAATAGTCACAGAAATAGCATTGCCACATCATATGTGGATCCAACTAAAAATTAACTATTTAATAAATTCTTATTTAAAAAAAAAATCTCATGAGGGGACAGTGGGACCCTTCGGCAGGTGACAGCACTTGTTACCATGCCTGATGACCTGAGCTCCATTCTCAGGACTCATCTAGTAAACGGAGAATAGAATCTCCTTCAAGTTATCCTCTGACCCACACAAGCACATGCCATCGAATGATCTCCTGCACACACACGTGCAATGCACACACACATGCAATGCCACACACATGCAATGCATGTGCTCACACACACATACACACACACACACACACACACACACTAAGTAAATACAGTATGGTGTACATGTGTAAAACAGCTCAGGTATTCCCCATTTTCTCCCCTTCCACTTTCTGTTCTCTCTCTCACTTTCTTTTAATAAATCCATGTTTGCTCCACTACAAGATAAAATGGAAATTTTAGATATCTACATGGTATGCCGAATAGGAAGAGATATTCAAAAGTAAGCTCTTAGCCAGATATTTATTTTTTAAATAATGAACTCATTGAGAATAAGAAAATGGACAAGATGAAGCGGATGCGTGCAAATTATATGCAAATTTGCTCACAAAACACATCCTATTGTTTTGCAACAGTAAGCAATTACATTCATGCATGGGCGCAGACAATCTTCAAAATATGTTCCATAAGCAGATCCTTTAAAGGACATGGTAAAGTTTTTACCTCATTTTGCCCTTCCAAATCAATGGCCTCTCTACCCCAGTTACCCAACACATCAACTTAGAGGGTTGGTATTCACTGTTGATGACAGAACCTGGAATCGTCCGAGAAATGGGCCTTTGTACACACCTGTGGGAATTATCTTGATTGCATTAACTGATGTAGGACACCCACTTTAACTGTGGTGGAACCATTCCTTAGATAGAGGGTCCTAGATTACATAGATGGAGTTTGACGTGATCTGAGCATGAACAGGCATGCATCTTAAGGTGTCTTCTTCTTTACTGCAGGTACAATGTAACTAGCTGCCACCAGCTCCTGCAGCTCCTATGTCCCCTGTAATACAGGACTATAGCTTGAACCATGAGATAAAATAAGCTTTTTCCCTGAAAATTTGCTTTTTAAAAAAATATCTATTTTTATTCTTAATTGTGTATAGGTGTGAAGGTGTGTGTGTGTGTGTGTGTGTGTGTGTGTGTGTGTGTGCAGCTGCCCACAGAAGCCAGAGGCATTGGATCACCTGGAGCTGGACTTACAGGTAGTTGTTAGGCAATCAACATGTGTGCTGAGACCCAAACTCCAGTCCTCTGAGTTGTCAAGAGCAGACAACCCTCTTGACAACAGTCATCTCTTAACTTGCTTTTGTTGGCATATTTTATACAGGTGCGGGATTGAAACAAGGACGGTAATCCCCACAAATCTCTGAGTTTGGAGAGTATCAAAGTCACCCCACAGCATTAGCAGTTGGTAGAATGCTTGTCTGGTATTCATGAAGTCCTAAGTTGGTTGCACAGCACAGTACAAACTGGATGTGGTGCACACTCGTGATCTCAACACTCAGTAGATCGAGGCAAGAGGATCAGAAGTTCAAGATCCTCTGCTATATAGGAACAGGACCAGGAAAACATAAACAACTACAAGAAAAAGAATTTCATCTGTAGAATCCACCCACGGCACCCTAAAGCTGCTGGGCCAGGGACCCACAGCTTGAAAACCACTGCCCTAGAACATTCACCTTTCAACACAGATATTTTCAAAACTCCCAGACCTGTTCTGGGACTCTGAGTCATTCTCGGGCTCACATGTCTGGTTAGGTGACTCTCTGTTCACAGCAAAGAGATGCGAGGATAAGTTTATTTGCTTATTCTTTAGGTAAAATCAATCTTCTGAAAGTGTCTTTTGCTAAAATACATTCTTCAAAGAAATTATTTTCTGTCTCTTAAAGAGCATATTTGAATTGAGTAGATGTCTTTCAACATGTGATGTATTATCTTACATTTTAAGATCTCGAAAATGCATATTCTGTGTTCTTTTGAAGTCCTATAATTTTAATAGAGCTAATTCCACACTGATGGTTCAGTGAAGATACTATTATGGGATATCATCTACTTTAGACAGATCAAGAGGGCCCTGACTTCTTAATGGACAACTTTGCTTAATGTGCCAGTCCCTCTTGATACAAGTATCAGCTAAAATAAGAATATTCACTCCTTAAAACAAAATAGCAGCAGGTGATACATTGTAGATACCCAAACTAAAACCTGTGCCTTATAGAAGACTGGGGGTGCTCGTGAGGTTAATATTTTCAATATTAAAATGATATGTTAATTAGATATTTTAAATATTTAATATTTTAAATATTTTTAATAGCACTTAACACTAAAAATTCTTGGTGTCTCCTGAAGAAATCAACACCTATGGAGGCAAAGAGAACAGGATCTCCCTTGCAGCTGACTGAAGTTTCCTCCTAAGAAGCCATCTCTCCTTACAATCTTATAGAAATACCAAGTGAAGATACTATGGGATTGTTTGTTTGTTGGTTTGTTTATTTGTTGTTCCATGTCTTTCATAGCTTTTTAGTCCTAGAATCCCATGAGGATAATGATTCTCTTGTTGCCATGAATATTCATTGTTCAAACTTGAATTTGATGTCTCCTTAAATTCATGTGTTAAAACTTATGTCCAATACAATAATATTAAAAAGTAGAGCCTTTGGGGACTTTCAGTCATCACAGAATTAACGACTATCTTGGTTAATGTTCCATTGCTGTGAAGAGGCATCATGTTGTTGCAGTAAATATTAAAAAGAAGAAATCTTTTATCTAGTGCTATGGCCAGCACCTGTGGGGCCACATGGCACTGTGCAGTATCTCTAACTTAGCGATTCCATGCTACTGATAAGGAGTCAGGCGTGGTTCACTCCACCACCGTGTGTTGTTTTTACTGACTTTCCTCCACCACCCAGTAGAAACATGACTCCACAATCACTAATGTATCAAATAGGTTTATGTGTTAAATTCTCAACCCACAAACCTTGTACACAATAAGCTTACAACCAGTGGACAAAGATATAAACTGCCCATCTAGATAAGATAAATATAAACCCTTAGAAATAATCATAACAACCTTATCAATCCAGGGATGCGCTGAGAGAAACATCCATATCTGCTTCCATCTTGGTTCCTCCTGAATCTCCCACGTCTCTCTTCCCCTTCCACTTTTCCAACTTTGTCCCCACCCCACTCTCTACTGTACAATCATATCATTTTGACATCAATTTATACATCACCCTTTTTGTTTACTTTAAAATAAAACTTTTCTATCTAATGTAAGCTGTGTATAACTACTACCATTTGAAAATATTTTAAATGACTACATGTTTTCTCAAAGTTAATTGGCTTGGGTAGGCTATAAAACTAAATTAGTCTTCAACTCTGTCAAAAATCTGAAAATGGCCAACTATCTAAAAACATAGGAAGCCTAACACAAGGACAAATCCCCATTAGCAGTCCCCTGTTAGCAACATGTGAGAGCAAGGCTTCAGTCTACTGGCCCAGGATCACTGACAGACTTTTGAAATGTAGAAATCCTAACGGGCTGATAATTTTTGCTCGGCAAAGATTATCAGTTGACTCTTCTGTATAATGTGTCCCTTTCTGGACAGTATTAGTTTGTAGATGAAATAGGCAGTTTCTGCTGAGTGACTGTCTAGCCACAAAGTACAACCTCACCTGGAGGTAGAGATGCTCAATTTCTTCATTAAATCCACTAAAGGGAAACTATAAGGAGAAGATATGTCTCAACAAAAGATAAATAACATTAAATGTCATAATTTATGGATTTCTGATGCTTTTTAAAACCATCTAACTACAAAAAGCATTTATGAACTGCTAAGTCTTGTCTACTCTTGGCCATTTCTAATTGAAATATCTCAAAAACACCCTTTTAATTGACCCAGAAGCATGAATTTGCTATCTGGCCCTTAACTCATATATTTTAATCAACTAAAACAGTATGCAATAGTAGTTATAGGATTGGGTCTAAGCCTTGCATTCCCAAATGTATTGTAGAAGTACAATACTATATGAAAGCAACAATACTAATCTCAAATTTAAATCAATAAAAAATTATACCAATGAAAACCTTAAATCTGTATCAAATAAATTCTACACTACTGTAAAGAGTATAATTTCCACTTTGTATCAGTTAGAAAGATTTCTGCCAGTGTAAGATATGACTTTAGCTTGGTTACTAAAAGAGATTATGGCTATACAAATCAACCTGGCTAATTGCTCCCTATTAAATTATGACCAGTTCTAAGTTCCTCATAAAAACAGCCTTATCCGCCAAAGTCCAGAGAATTAGGGTGACAACTCTTCATAGCTTCTTCAAACTGAATATGGGTGTTGAGAATCTAGAAGTGGGGAAGAAATGATGAACTGGCCAGGCCTCAGGAAAGGAAGGCCACACCAATGATTGTTTTGGTCTTTGAGATCAGGAATCTAAGCAGGCCAGTTCAGCATTTTGATGACAAGCTTCATCATAGCTACACATTATGTAATATATATATATTGAGTTTTATATATATAAATATATATATATATATATATATATATATATATATCAAAAGAAAATTTTAGTATTAAAAATCTTTTTGTTTGATCTTCTTGAATCTAGTCTCAGAAGGTCTCCCTCTATCAAATCTGTTTCATGTAACTCTGGAAGGCATGTCAAACATAAACACACTTTTTAAAAACACAAAGACAAAATAGCATATCCTTAGGTCAGCAACCAGAATGTCGTGTATTTTGTATTCTCTCCCAGAGAAATAATAAAACTACAAAACCCAACATCATAGTCATTTTAAAATTTAAAACAGTATAAAACAAATGAATAAACGAAAAATCTGTATAATCTGATTTTTAGGCCTCTAATAATCTGTCATGTCAAAAAATCTACTCAAATTCTCATGGATCCCACATGAAAAAAATATGAGCCTCTAGTTGTGGTAATTTTAAAATAACCACAAACCCTTGCTAGCTTGCATCTGATATCAACGTGGCTTTAGTGGGGGTAATTTATAAAACAAATTAACACATATTATCAATTACAATATTAATAAGTAAGCAACTTGTAAAACCAGGACTTTAGCCTAAAGTATTTGGATCTGTCCAGCTCTCAATCTGGAGCGTCAGATCTTTATTTATTGATAACTTCTCTAATATATGTCTGTATTCACTCTGTCTGGTGTACAGACTTCTATTTTTAATAACCTTCTTAACTTGCAAATATCACCACTCTCTACTCAAAGTCAGTGACTAATTTACCCTATCTTAATTCTGAAATGTGGGTGAAAATCTCCATGTGATTTAGGTGAACCCTGTACTCTCTTCTTCTAACTAAAAGAACAAACTTGACTTGATCATTAAATCTTTATATCCTTTTTAAAATCAACAAACCAGCCTTTTAACATATTTTTCAAACAATTTTGTCAAAGAATTAAGCTAATCTCTCATTGTATTAGCCTGCCTTCTCACATCAGGACCCCTTCAGTCTACCAGCAGAGGCTGTCTCTGTGTTTCTTTTGTTTAAGGTTTCCATGCTTGAGACATCATGTGACTCAGTATGGCACTGGCCCCCTCTTACTTAGAAAATAAAACTTTCTTAGGCTACTGATCTTAACCTTTTAGTGGATTTTTGTCTAACACGTTGGTACGCCATCTGTAGCCGTAAATATTAAAATAATTTTATAGTTACTGGCCCTCTGCAGTCACTAGAGCCAAGCCAGTAGTCACTCTGTGTGTGGAGCCAAAGTGAATTCTCTTAAGTGGTTAGTTTCTAAGCCTGATACCCACACATCTTGTTCTATGGGCCCAGTTAAAACATGACTCTACAATCATTAACTTATCAAACAGGTTTATATGTTAATTCTCAAACAACAAAACCCTCTATACAATAAGCTTACAACCAGTGGACAAAGATATAAATTGCTCATCTTGATAAGATAAATTGACCCATAGAAACCCTTTAAAATAGTCACAACAAACTTATCAATCTAGAGATATGCCAAGAAAAACATCTATGTCTACTTTCATCTTGGTCCTTCCCAAATCTCCTACCTCTCTCCTCCTTTTCTACTTTTCTAACTTTATCCCTGCCCCCACTCTCTACTGTCCAGTCATATATCACCTTAACATCAACCTATACATTATACCTTATAAAATAAAGTATATAAATGAGAGCTTGCTTACAGTTGCACTAGTTCATGATAATCATAGCAAGGAAGCATAGCAGCAGACAGACAGACAGACAAAGATTGCCCTGAAGAAATATCTGAGAAACTACATTTCATCTTTAAGTTACAAGCAGAGATAGTGTGAGACTGGGCCTAATAGGAGCTTTTGAAAAATGAAAATCGGTTCCCAGCCTGTGGGTTTGGGGTGCACAACAGGCACTGGGAACATCCACCACCAGGAACAGTAGAGATCCAGGGACACAGGCCAGGTACAAGGGAAAGGCGAGAACCAATCACTGACAACAAGATGGCAAGAGGAAAGCGAAAGAATGTACCCCAGGGAAGCCAAGAGAACCTGGCATCACTAGAACCCAGATCTCCCATCACAACAAACAGCAGAATGCCAAACACTCCAGAAAAAGAAGACTCAGACACGAAATCCTACCTCAAGATGATGACAGAGATCCTTAAACAAGAATGGGAGGAAAAGCATAAAGAATTAGAAGCTTAAAAAAAATTAGAAGCTTTAAAAGAAGAAACAAGAAAAACACTCAAAGAACTAGAAGAAAACAGAACCAAAGAGATGAAGGAATGAAAGAAAGAATTTAAAACAGAAATAGACACAAAAAAGAAAACACTAAAAAGACAACCTTAGAGGTAGAAATCCTAAAAAGAAATCAGGAGTCACAGATGCAAGCATTTGTGAGAATCTCGGGGGCCGAAGACAACATTGAAAACATAGAAAAAACAGTCAGAGAAGATGCAAAAACCAAAAAGCTCCTAACCCAAAATGTCCAGGAGATCCAGGACACAATGAGAAGACCAAACCTAAGGATAATAGGAATAGAAGAGGGCGAAGAATATCAACTAAGAGGTACAGTAAATATTTTCAACAAAATCCTGGAAGAAAACTTCCCTACCCTTAAAAATGAGATGACCATGAGCATAAAAGAAGCCTACAGAACTCCAAATAGGTTGGACCAGAAAAGAAATTCCTCCCGACACATAATAGTCAAAACACCAAGTGACCAAAGCAAAGAAAGAATACTAAAAGAAGTAAGGGGAAAAGGTCATGTAACATATAAAGGCAGACCAATCAGAATCACATCCGATTTCTCAACAGAGACTATGAAAGCTAGATGAGCCTGGACAGACATCATGCAGACCCTGAGAGAGCACAAGTGCCAGCCCAAGCTGCTATACCCAGCAAAACTATCAATCACCATAGATGATGAGACGAAGATATTCCAAGACAAAAATAAATTCACACAATATATGACCACAAACCCAGCACTACAACATTTTATAGGTGGAAAACCCAATCACCTCATAATAAAAACAAGAAAATCTAAGCAAGAAAACCAAAAGAAGAAAGACACACAGGAACAATTCAACCTACCAAAGCAACAATAACAGGAAACAGCAACCACTATTCCTTGATATCTATTAACATAAATGGACTTAACTCCCCAATAAAAAGATATAGGCTATCAGACTGGATATATAAACAAAACCCAGCATTTTGCTGCATACAGGAAACTCATCTCAGAGACAAAGACAGACACTATCTCAGAATAAAAGGTTGGGAAAAAAACCTTCCAAGCAAATGGTCCCAAGAAGCAAGCTGGAGTGGCCATTCTAATATCAAATAAAGTAGATTTTCAACCAAAAGTTATCAAAAAACATAAGGAAGGACACTTTTTACTCATTACAGGGGAAATCTGTCAGGAAGAAGTCTCAATCCTTAACATATATGCTCCAAACACAAAAGCACCCAAATTCACAAAAAAAAAAAAAAAAAACCCTACTAAAGCTCAAAAAATACATTTTACCCCCACAATAATAGTGGGAGACTTTAATACCCCACTCTCACCAATGGACAGATCATGGAAACAGAAACTGAACAAGGACACTGGAAAACTAACAGAGACTATGAACCAACTAAAATTAATAGATATCTATAGAACATATCATCCTAAAACTAAAGAAAACACCTTCTTCTCAGCACCTCATGGCACCTTCTCGAAAATTGACCACATAATTGGACACAGAACAAGGCACAATCGATACAAAAAGATCAAAATACTCCCATGCATCCTTTCAGATCACCATGGTCTAAGGCTGGTTTTTCATAACAACAAAGACAACAAAAACCCCATATACACAGTGAAACTAAACAATGCTCTATTAAATGATAGCAGGGTCAAAGAAGAAAGAAAGAAAGAAATTAGGAATTTTCTAGAATTCAATGAAAATGAAAACACGACATACCCAAACCTATGGCATGCAATGAAAGCAGTACTGAGACGAAACCTCATAGCTCTGAGTGCTTCCAAAAAGAAACTGGAGAGAGCATACACTAGCATCCTGACAGCACGGTTGAAAGCTCTTGAACAAAAGGAAGCAAATATACCCAAGAGGAGTAGACGGCAAGAAATAATCAAACTTAGGGCAGAAATAGACCAAATAGAAACAAAAAGAACCATTGAAAGAAACAACAAAACCAAGAGCTGGTTCTTTGAGAAAATTAACAAGATTGATAAACCCTTTGCCAGACTAACTAGAGAGCAAAGAGAGAGTATCCAAATTAACAAAATCAGAAATGAAAGTGGAGAAATAACGACTGAAACTGAAGAAATTCAAGAAATCATCAGGTCCTACTACCAAAGCCTATACTCCACAAGGCTGAAAAATCTGTAGGAAATGGATGAATTCCTAGATAGATACAAGATACCAAAGTTAAACCAGGACCAGGTAAACCATCTAAATAATCCCATAACACCTAAAGAAATAGAGGCAGTCATCAAAAGCCTCACAACCAAAAAAAGCCCAGGTCCAGATGGGTTCAGTGCAGAATTCTATCAGACATTTATTGACAACATAATACCAATACTCTCCAAACTATTCCACAAAATAGAATCTGAAGGAACACTACCTAACTCATTCCGTGCCCAACAATTGTGTTATCCGTCGATTCTAAACTGATATTGTGTGGTGTTTTCCTTCACGTGGTGACTCAACTTGGTTCCAGAGAAAGATACGACGGCAGAGCATGGTATACAAGAGAGCACCCCAGCCAGCCACGGGAATTTGGAAGCATGGAGCATGCGTGGCGACAGCCAGCCATGGGAACTTAGTGAGTCCAGAGGAGAGAGCTATTTTGGAGCTCCAGAGAGACAGAGACAGCCTGGGTGAGACAGCCTGGGTGAGACAGGCCGTGGATAAGGAAAAGAACTCAGTCTCGGCCTGTCTGCCAGGGTGGAGACAGAGACTGCCGGCCAGTGTTAGCATGGGATGATTTTTACAGTTCACACTACATTATGGAGAGAACACCGATACTTCTTGCATGAAAAGGCAATAAACACTTAACAAAATAAATATGCCCTTTACTTTGATCTAATTTTTCCATGTGGTATGCATGTACAGAAATGCCATACCGTGCCAGGCATGGTAGTAAACGCCTTTAATCCTTGCACTTGGGAGGCAGAGATAGACAGATTTCTGTGAATTCAAGGCCAGCCTGATCTATATAACCAGGCAAAGCTACATATTCAAACGTTGTCTCAGAAAAGAAAGGACGAGGGAAGGAAAGAAAAAGTAAAGAGAAAAAAGAAAAAGGGAGAAATATGAGGACCACATTGTTCCCCCATATATGTACAATTACATCAATTAAGAATAGAATATTTATCAAATAAAGACCAATCCTTGCTCCTTGTGAATTACAAAATGTAAATATTTTGTTATAATAACCAACAAACACACTATCTAACTCTCTTTAGTCTCTGTGGAAAAGATACATACTACCTACTACCTTTAGTCTCTATGAAGAAGATACATACTATTTTATCTGTCTTTAGTCTCTATGAAGAAGATACATACTATTTTACCTGTCTTTAGTCTCTATGAAGATGTATACTATCTCTAAGAGTTGATTCCAGCAGTCTCTTTCTGCAGGTCCCATAGTTTCAATCACCCTAGGCAAGCCTTTACCACCCACTCATATTTCCAGGCCTCTTGGGTTTTATTTTGAGACAGGGTCCTGCTAAATTTCCCAAACGGACCTTTAGCCTTCACTTCCACACCAGTCGTTGGGTGGCTATAATGAAAGGTATGCATACTGTGCCAGCAGCTTGCACCTTGTATAATGTGAGATTACCATGAATTTGAGATGAAGGCAAAGATACGAACAGAGTTTGAGAGAAGAGATGGAAGGGGGTAACTTCATTTTAACTCTTAAAAATTGCAAAGAAATAAAACAAAAAGAGTAAAGACAAGCAGACATAAAAACTACAATCAGTGTAACGACAGCAGGGATTTACAGCTCCAACATCTGTATTTTAAAAAAGCCTGCCTGAGAAATAAGTCAGCAGAGAGGGGGAAAAAACAGAAAATGTTCAATCACTAAGTTATCTTTGTGATGGTATTGATGGGCGAAGTTTTAATTGGTTGCTTATGGCAGTTATTTTAAATGCACATGATGGTTTATTCCTTGCACACATTTGACAAGCTTATCAAGTATAACACTGGACAGCCTGCTTATCTATTTAAAACATTTGTTTGTAGGCCGGAGAGATGGCTTAGGTAGGATGGTGATTGTCATGCAAGCATGAGGACCTGAGTTTGGATCCCCAGCACTGATGTGACGCCATGTGCACTCATATAACCCCAGGGCCAAGGAGGCAGGAACAGATGGGTCCCTAGAGCTAGCTGGCTAGCCAGCCTAGTGAATTGGGTGAGCTCCAGATCTGGAGAATTTACACTGTCTCAAGAAATAGCATGGAGAGAAAAGAATGAACACCTGATGTTGCACACATGTGTGTGTTTCCACATGGCCTTACATACATACTCCTAGATTTACATGCACCACACACAATTAATTTATTAATCAGTATCAAATAACAGGATCAATTGAAGTGTACAAACCAATTGAAGCATACAAAATACAATCCAGCAGGTCTCAACCTTTGTCAAATTATCTGTGAAAATATCATCTACTTAAAACAACACAGTGGGAACAGGAGAGGCCGTTTAATGGGGTAAAAGCACCTGCTGCCAAACCTGATGACCTGAGAAAATCTCTGGGGCCCACATGGCAGAAGGAGAGAAATGACTCAACAGCTTCTGTAAACTTTCAATGTGTGCTATGGCACAAGTGTGCCACTCCCCACACAACTCAAATCAACACATGAAACAATGCTAATGGCAAAATTCCACCGCAGGAGTTTGTTTCATTGGTTAGGGTAAGGTGATGTAATCCTGCACCGTAATCAGACTTGCCTGCCTAGAGAAACACATTGTATTTATTTATTAGTTAGTCAAAACATCTCTTCCTTAAATGCCAAAGTTAATTATTTGTTGTTTTGCATAATTTCTATAACTGTGTTAAATCAGCTTATAGATAGGGTAACTGAATAACATATCTTGTAACAGGATATTCTTAAATTGCAATTGATTGAGGGCACAGACCCTCAAATAAACTGGGGCACTTCTGTGCATAATGGAGAACCATATGACCACAAGAACTTATACATAGTTTCTTACTAGACAGTTTCTAAACTCTACCATTAGTAAGTGGGGTTTTTAAATGTTGCTGTCTGGTTGTAAATGCTGGGTGAGATTAAGGTTTTTAATGACAGAATACATATCAAATAAAAATACTTGAAAGGTCAACACTTGGATTCTTGATCCACTGGATAAATGCCTATTTACTTAGGATCATGTGAAAAAGAAGATTTCAGGTCTAAATTAAGATTTGCTAGGCGAGCAAACTAAAATGGTATAGATAATATTTTAACTATCATTATTTTCTGTGCCAACCCCATTTCAGAGGATAATTGTGTGCAATAATGCTGACTTCCAAAATGGTAGATTAAAATAATTCATTTCTATTTTTAATTAAAATTGAGAAAGTGGGAACTAATAATATAATGTGTGTCAGAACTGCATGTGTGCACCATCCAAGATAAGAAGGGGATTGCAACACCGGCTTGCTTCTTGAGTTTCTTGAAATTCCCAAGGAAGGAAGAGAGTATGGGAGTCTGTGGCTGCTCCACTAGCACATTTGACACGGGAGGCAGCTCCTTTGTTGGCTGAGTTCACTGAAGCTATTCTCTAGGCTCTGACAACTCAAGTACACAGGCAAGACTGTCTCTACACACTCATCTGAGAGAGGGCTTTCTCTCCAGGCTGTGATGTACACAGTAAGGTCGGATGTTTTGATGATAAGGTCTAAATCTGATCTCAAGACCATCTGGGCTTGAAGGTGGGAAAGAAAGGGAAAGGCCCTGTTCTGGACATGGGCTTACACAGAGTCACAGACACCTCATGAAAGCATGAAGGTTCGAGGACACTGTTCCACAAATAGATCCTACAGGGCCTCTGAATGGCCTGAGTTCTACTTCCTCTCTGTCCTTACTGAATTACTGAGGTCTCCAGATTTTAGTTAACAAACCATTTCCTCAAGGAATGTATTTCAGCAAATATGACATGTGACACTTAGGAGGGGCCCCATCATGTGGAATAGAGAAGTCTCTAACTCAGTGCAAAGTGCCCAGTTCTTGCTCTGCTTCCAGGAACTTGAGTTAACTTGGGCAGTAAGAGAAGAAAAAGACAAACAGATGACACAGAAACAAAAAGTTTAATATGGGATGACCTAGATTCTCAGTTGAAAAACCCAGTGCCCCGGAAGCTCAGAGTTGTATCTTTTGTTCTGCTGAGATAAGACAGCATGACCAAGGCAAAAAACTTGGGGTTCACATTCCAGAGGGTTACAACTCATGACATCACATCAGGGAGCTTGACAGTGGGCAGACAGGCTTGACACTGGAGCAGTGGTTGGGAATTTATATCCTTATCCATAAGTAGTACACACAGAGAGGAAGACCCTGAAGTGGCATGGACTTTGGGAACCTCCAAGCCCATCCCCCAGTGACACACTTCCTCCAATGAGAATACACCTCTTAATCCTTCTTAAAAAGTTGTACCAACTGCAGATGAGGTATTTAAGCATATGAGCCTATGGGAGCCACCCTCTTTTAAGCCACTATACTCAGCATGTTGAATAGAGAGGCAGGGTTGTTGCATTCACATAGACACAGAGAAAGAGTTTATGCTATTCAGTTGCATCAAAGAAACAGGTTTAGTTAATCCCCATAGGAGCAGCCTCTGTAGGAAAGTGCTACATAAATATCTGAAAGAAGAAAGGTATGGGATCATTCTCTGCACACATCATCAACATCTACAAGTGGACCAGAGGAAGGTTTTGACATTTCTACCCTGAGGGGAAGTTTTTGACATCTTCCATAAGTCTGAGGTTCTGGGGTCCTTGACATGGCTTTATGGAAGTCAACAGCAGGCAGACACTCAGACTTCACCCACTCAGAGCTTCCTCTGCCCCCTCAGACAAGTTCAGCTTACAACGGCATTTCTACATACCACAGAGCAGGCTAACTGGCTATTCAGTCACACCACACCGGGACTGTGACCAGGAACCTGTGTTTACTGTTCCTGGATGACACTGTCCATATATAGAAATAGGGACAGCTTAACTTAAAGAATCTCATACAGAACCACAAAGCTCTAAAAGTTGTTTCCTAAAATGTATGTTTCGAGTTCCTGTCTCCATGGCATCACTGTAAATATCAACTATGCAATGAAATTAGGTGTATGAAAAAACATATGCTGGGCAAAAAAAGACCTGATATGGCTTATATATTGGCTTATCTCACAGAAAATTGATACAGATTATATTTCAGCTGAAATTATCCTTATGTATTAGCAAGTCAGCCAATAAAGGAGACTTCAATGTAAAATTAATTGTTAAAGGTAAAGAAGGACATTTCATGAACTATAGTTTCTATTCATCAATAGAATAGGGGCTGTGGAATGGCTCAGGGATAAAGGTACTTGCCAAGTAAGTTGGACAACCTACATTCAATTCCTGGGCCCCACATGGTAAAAGGAAGAATCAACTCCAGCATGTTGTCCTCTCATTCATATCACACACACATTCTTGTTCATGGCAGAGAGAAGGGGAAGAGGGAGAGAAGAGAGAGTCTTTTTTAAAGCAGTATGATATTTATACAGACTAATAATCATCTTCAGTATAAAGAACTGAACAGATCTGTGAGCACAACTCCATGACAGTGGGAAGTTCTCCACAGAGTTACCAGTATATGACAGAATAAACAGATGTCATATTAGAAAAGGTATAGAAGATATATATATATATATATATATATATATATATATATATATATATATATATATAACTTATATTTTAACACTGAATTTAACATGAAGTTTAAAATAATCCACATTCCTTTTAGCACATGAAATAAAAGAGAGAACAGAAATAAGAAACACATATTCTCAAAAGGAAGGAATAAGTTCATTGATTAATATATAACAGTTATTTATGTAAGAAACAAAAGATTCTCCAGATAAGTTATTGGGACAAATGAGAAGGATAAATAGATACAAAGTAAATATACAAAACACTAGTGCTATATATATCAGCTATAAGTAATACATAAATTTTCTTAAAGACACTATTTAGTAGGATCAAAAATAATAATAATAATAATCTACCTAAAAATACATTTGAAACCTTAAGTGAAGCCTCAACATTTTATACACATTAGTGATCTCTAAGTAAGTTGCTGGGTGTGTTCTATTCAATATTGGAAGACTCAACAATGTTGCAATATTTTCCCAATTTCAACCACAGGAAAACATACTCCCATTCAAAATCTGCATAGTTTATTTGTGAATTTTGATGAGGTCCCCTTAAAAGCATGTGGGAATAAGCCATGTGTGGCTTATTACATCTGTAATCCCAGCTCTCAAATATGCAAGTGGGAGGATCATAAATTCCAAGTCAGCTTGAGCTACCTAGTGGTATTTTGCCCCGGAAAATAAACAAACAAAACCCTACAATGGATGGCCAGGGAGATGACTCAGTGGGTAAGATGCTTACTGCCAAGCCTGACGACCTGAGTTCCATTCCTGGAACCCACATAGGGGAAAGAGAGAAGCAGATCTACCATATTGTCCTCTGGTTATGAGTTCATGATGGCATGCCTACCAGAGACATAAATCAAGAAATGTTTAAAAATCAAAAAAAAAAAAAAACCAACAAATTACATGGAAATAAAAATAGTAAAGAATAACCAAAAAACCTACTTGATATGGGGTGAAATCTGAGAGAACTTACTCAGTGGTATAACATTTACAGCTTGCCATAGTGTTGTGCAAGTTATGGCAGCGTTCAATCAGCACGAGCACAGGTGAGCTGCGTGGTGCATAAACTCAAAGACATGTAGGAACTGGGATCACGTTAAATCCAACACATAACATGATGGAAGTGATGCGTTCTTTCAAAATTTGTAACAGATCAGCCACACAGGAAACGAATGGAACTTGACCACTTCCTTACACTTGGCATTAGAATGTTGGCTGTGGGTGGACTCCAGCTAAATATTAAGAAGAGAGTAAATCTACAGGAGCACATTAGTATGTGCTGAAGCTGTGAGGTAGGGAGATGTCGCTGAGACGGGGTGTTAAAACTGTCAAGGGGCAGCTGAAAAATGATACAATGCATAAGTAAAATCAAGAAGGAAAAGTCACATGATCATTTTTAATAGCTACCAAAAAAAGGGAGGGGTGGGCCCTTGACAAAATTCAGCACATTTTTTTTTTTGAGAAAAGAAATGAATTATCAAAGGGGCCTACAGCAATGTAGTAAAGGATGTATATAGCAAGTGTAAAGCCAGTGCCAGGCAGAAAAGGCAAAATCAGAAAGCATAACTTCTCAGGTAAGGACTAGTGAGAGAGCAGCCATCTTGAGCAAGAAAGCAAGAGAAAGAAGTAAAGGGCAAGAGAAGGAAGCTGAAGATCACAAGATTCTACCGTTCAAAGACCCCACAGAGGACACCCAGGTCTGAAAAACAGCTTCAACAAAGTTCAGCTCTGAATTGTCTTCGGTGTAGCTTACTCTAAAAGTTGTTCATTGTAATTAGATAATTTTAAATAAAACTACTCAGAAAATAATAATTATCCCTAACCTATTTCCTAAAGTTCCAGTTTAATCTCAGCCTGTGACTGTCAAGGGAGTCAACAAATAAAAAAAGATCAAAAAATATGTAATGCAGAATAAATTAATAAATTGCCAGAATCCCATGTTCAGACAAAAGCCTACTGTTGCTATTGGCTGAGATGATTCAACTGTGCTTCCGAAGAACAAACATCTAAAGGCTACCACAAGTAGAACTACTCAGGGGTTAAGTAAGTATCTTTTTAATATTTCATTTTATTTTTGATTAACGTGTACTAATTATATATATTAATGTGGTTCAGAGTGATACTTCCATACAGTGTATACTAATTAAACTCAGCCCCCCATGACCTGTACTCCCACTCACACACCTTTTACAACTATAATAACCACCATTCTATTTTTGGTCAACTTTTTAATGAAGCAGCAGTTAAATCCCCTGAGAGAGATGCAGTAATTGAAATGGACAATTCATAGTTTTTGTTCCTTGACATGCGAGAGCATGCCTCTCTGTGGTCCTTCCTAAGAATGTTGGGTGAGAACAAAGGAGAGAAGTTGAAACTCAGGGTAACAGGTAAAGAGTCACACAGGAGATGGTGACTAGCCTGTGGGGCTGAGAAAAGTGAGTGAGTGTTCTTTCCTGGGGACATGAACTGCCAGGTCTCCAGACTCTCTTGCAATTAGCTGTTTGCCAAATCCTGTAGATGGATGGATGAATAGATAAATGGATGGATGGATGGATGGATGGATGGACAGATGGACAGGATTATAAGACACACAGAGCTGTAAGCCTTTTATTTGACTTGTTTGTTGGCCACTTTAATATGGGAGGTGCTAGGATTCAAACAAAGGGCTTCAAACATACCAGATAAGTACTCACGACTGTTGCCGTAAAACTTACTGTTGTTGCCAGCCCTACAGTCCCACTCCTTGGGAGCCGCTCCAGTGTGGAGCCAGGCACCCAGTCCTACATGGTCCTCTAGGCTGTTAGTTACCAAGCCTGGTACCCACACATCTCATTCCACAGGCCCTGTATGCCCTCAACTCCTGTGGACAACAGAGCTGGAACTGTGCATTCCAGCTGCCTCTCAACCACTGCTTTCACTTTGTCCTCCACAGCCCGGTAAAAACATGACTCAACAATCAATAACTTATCAAACAGATTTATATGTTAAGTTCTCAATCCACAATGCATCCAAACAATAAATTCACTGTCTATTAATAAAGATATAAACTGCCCACCTAGACAAGATACCTTGATCTGAACCATCTTCCTCTGCTGCCTCCATCTCGAATCTCCCAGAGAAATAATATAACCACAAAACTCAACACACCACTAAGCTGAATCACCAGCCCCTTGATACTTCTACAGAAGCTGGTGTGTGTGTGTGTGTGTGTGTGTGTGTGTGTGTGTGTGTGTGTGTGTGTGTGTGTGTTTGCCTCTGTGTTTCAGCTTCACAGCACAGAATTCAGAACTTCACAAACATGGCATTATTGCTTAGGAATAAATTGCTCCTTACCCAAGTTCAGTTTCTAGAAGACAGTGTGATGTGACTGCCAAACACATGAAAGCATTTTTAGAGGCAAGTATCCAACAGACATGCATTTGCAATTGATACCTAGTAACAAGAAGTTTTCAAATGGCTAGAGAAAACAGTGGGACTTCCTCCTTTCTGGAGAAAATCTGTTCTCTTCTTCACATGTGCACTCCAACTATGTCAGATACTTGTTAACTGAGGATGTGTATGTCTTGGACACTTTAGGAAAACAAATCTGAAACACATATTGTAAACACTTTACTACAGATGATGCCTCTCTCAATAAACTCTAGATTCTTTGGTGTCTAATAGGTTTTAAACCATCAGTCTGTAATAATACATCCAATGATGTTAGGTACTGGGGCCAAGCGGATGCTGAAGTCATATCTCAAAAACATTAGTTTAGCAGGGACCACCCAATATTTTCATATGAAGCATTTTTGTCATTCTTCTTACAAATAACATTTCTCTTGTTTATGGATGTATAGAAGGTTTTCTAAAAATCCAGGCAGTTAAATACAGGGTCCCTCCTGTGCAGAAGGCTTAGAGACAGGCATATTTTATTCCCTCACAGTTTGAAAATTTACAATTTACCTGCAAAAGAATTGAAAATTTTAAGGCACCAGTTTTAAGTTTTTAAAGATTCTTCAACTAGCTTTGCATTTCCCCATCAACCCTTCAACTACAGAGGCTTTCACAAACTGCACACATAAACAGAGTCTGCGATTTCCTAATTAATGAACTTCAGCACCTAGGTGAGTCCTCAAGGAGAGAAAGGATGGTCTAAAACCTACACAATCCCTTGCTCCCACCATACCTGTAGAAACTTCTGCCTTTCCAGTGCTCAGAGCATAAAGGCTTAGGAAATTCATCTCCTTCCCTACACCTTCCTAGGCTCTTCTGAGATCCCAGTTCAAACCAATTAACCTTGGCTTCTCCAGGAAACTCAGAGTCATTCATGTCAAAGAGCTGGTGCTCCTACACTCTCTTATGAATCCCCAGAGTAACTCTGTGGCATTTGTAATGTTAAGGAGGAAAATTCTGACACCACCATGTGTGACAAAGCCAGCTGTGAGATCAAAGACTGTATCAAATTTCTCTACTAAGAAAAGTTAGTTCACCTCAGATCAAAGCAGGAGAAATATCTCCTTCCCAAACCTTGACAAAGTTCACTACTGATTGGGGTGCTCAAAGCAAGAAATGTTCTCCAACTTTACAAACTTGTTTGGTATTGAGGTAGAAAACAGGGATGAGACTTATTACAGTCTGTACAAAACTCTAACAGAAACTCTACCATATTAAAAATTTGTACTGGTAATAAAATGCGCTTCAATTACAGAACCTTTAAAAGGATAAGGAGTGAGAGGCAAAGCTAAACTCTAATCCAGCCAGTTTCAATTTACTGTCCCTCACATGGTGACTAGCCAATTCTGTTACCTCTTGTTATGTTAAATAAACCACTTGTGAAACCAGGTCTAGAAATGACTAATCGAAGAACATATTTGCCTTAAACAACAACAACAAAAAATATTCCAAGCCCACCTCAAAATATTCACCATCTATACCAACTGTAAGCAAAACAACCCAAAATGACTATGTGCCAAGTCACCAATAGTTTCTGCATCTCATAATATATCTAACACAGCAATGACCTGACCATTAAAGCCCAGGGATGCTGTCAGATGAGTTTGTTTGTAGGCAATTTACACATGGCAGTTTTACACATCAGGTTAAAAAAAGTCCTTCTTTGCTATAAGAAACATGATTTTTTAAGCTGCTCATATCATAATGTATCACAAGTAAAATGAACATAATAAAATCTCCAGCAAGCTGCAAACTACTAGCACCAAACAGAAAAGAAGCGCAGACCTTCAGACAGCACATCTAGAGGGTAGGGGCAAGAGCAGGCCACACACAGAGACTTATACAGTGGTGACTGAAAAGAATACTTCCAAGAAAGGGCAGTTGGAAGGATGAGAAAATCCTCTGTAATGGGAGGCTGTCCCCAGATAGTAATTCACCTGTATGTGCGTGGGGCTACTTCAAAGACATTCTGGGGGAAACGGGGAGGGGGGGTGGTTGCTGAAGGACTTTCTACTTCTCTTTACAGAGGAAAAAAAGTACCTCTGTGAATATATAATCAAAATCAATCAGAATTATAAAGCACTACGAAATGGAAAATATGCTGGTTAAAACACAAAAGGCGTTGTGGAGAAAATGAATGGTCTCAATTTCTTTGGGATGCGATTTGAAAAGAGTAGAGCACTAATTGAAAAATCATCACATTTCATGTGTTGCCTCCACTCAGAACATGCGCCCATTCATTAAGATGGAGAAATAGATGGGGGAGGGGATGGTAAAGCAAATAGCACAAGGCCAAGGATGAGAGAGTGAGAAGGCCTCCTCCTAGGCATGAGGAAGTGAGCCCAATGTATATAATCAATTTGGTGTAATAACTAAGGACCAGGGAGGGTCTGCATTTGTGTGTGTGTGTGTGTGTGTGTGTGTGTGTATGTGAGAGAGAGAGAGAGAGAGAGAGAGA
The DNA here is from genome assembly GCF_963924665.1 of Micromys minutus. Classification (NCBI taxonomy): domain Eukaryota; kingdom Metazoa; phylum Chordata; class Mammalia; order Rodentia; family Muridae; genus Micromys; species Micromys minutus. Next base: position 33,169,247 of record NC_137984.1, on the reverse strand, counting down.
GAGAGAGAGAGAGAGAGAGAGAGAGATGGGACAAAGGTAGCAATGCCACATCAGACTTACCGTGTGCAGTGATGATCTGATCATACAGGAACAAACATGCAAGCTTATCACACCCTTCAGGGCTCTTTTCAGTTTTCCTTATTGATTGAGATATTTGGCCTTCTGATGGTTTAATTTTAGCACTGTGACATTCAGCTCACTGCTGATTTGATATTATTTCAAGTTTACCACCACTCTGGGTTGCAATGCTAGTCTTGACTTCCAGGAGGACCAAACTGGTCCATGATTGTTAACACATTGAAGTATCAATTGATGTGTTCACTCTTTCCCTTCCCTGGTCTAAAGCTCCAGTGGCATATTATAGTGATCCAAGAAAGGCTTTAAAAACAACAACAACTTTGGGGAAATGGAAGGGTACACATGACCTCATGGGGTAAATGGGAAGCTTCTAATTAAGGAGGGGAACAAGTGAGACAAATACAGAAGATGGAAGGAAGAGGGTAAAATAACAGAAAGGGAGTGGGAAAAGGTCATAAGGAATCATACTATTAAATATATACCTAAAGATACCTATGATACATTATAGTCAGTGTATAAACATACAAAAATACATATATACATACATACATACATACTTACTTACTTACTTACTTACTTACTTACATAGTTTAAGTAAAACTTTCCTACATCAGCTAATGATGATCCCTCTATGAGCCAAAAATCATCTACCAAAAACCCCAACACTAGGCATGAAAAGCCCTCTTTTGAGTCATTGGCCAGGGTTCTCCAAGAGAGTCCTAAAATGTTATAGGTTATTGTTATTGTTCATGGTCACCCCCAGAAATGGAAGTTAAGTCCGTATAGCTGAAGACACCATGAATGTCATTGGGACAAAGGCAACTGAACTGAACCTGAGCTGAATACATCTTCCTCCAAGGATCAACTTTCATGAGACCTACCTGAAGGTGCCATACAAGCTTACAAAGGTTGGAGGCCACCAACAGTCCTACATAGCTATGCTGTCCATTAACATCAATGACCAGCATGTCACAAAATCCCTAAAGGTGTAATAGTGGCACATATACCTTGGCTGTAACCAACAGTACTCTAATTGGACTTAAGATCCACTGATTGAGATTGAAACCATTTTATGAAGCCAAGATGGTAACTCAAGGCAGGAAATGAAGCAGAGATCACACAGGGATGCTGCTTAATGTCTTCTTCTTCTTCATTCACTCAGCTTTCTTTCTTATACAGCCCAGGGCCATCTACACAGGAGACGCATGTACAACAGTAGACTGGGCCCTTCTAGATCAATTGTTAATCAAAAAAATGTTCTAGAGACATGCCCACAGGCCAATCTGAAGAGGGAATCTTTTCTATTCTCAGATTGCTTTACTCTGAATAAAAAACTCACCAGCATATTTTGCAAGCACAAGAAACCAATCTTAGTCTCCAGAATATACTTCAAAATCTATGTGATGTCACCATGAATACCTCTGGAGCTCACTGGACAAAAAAGGAAGCAAGAAAATAAAAGAATGAAAGAATGAAAAAGTGTGGATGATACCTGAGGAATAATACCCAAGATTATTCTCTCGCCTCTTCACATGTGCTTATTCAAACTCTCTCTCTCTCTCTCTCTCTCTCTCTCTCTCTCTCTCTCTCTCTGTGTGTGTGTGTGTGTGTGTGTGTGTGTGTGTGTGTGTCTGTCTGTCTCTCTCTCTCTGTGTCTCTCTCTCTCTCTCTGTGTGTGTGTGTGTGTCTGTTTGTCTCTCTCTCTGTCTCTCTGTCTCTCTCTCTCTCTCTCTCTCTCTCTCTCTCTCCTGCCTGGCACACAGTATGCCAACTCTAGCATTGTTGTTTCCCTAAGGAGACACCTGCACTCACACTCACTGCAGTAAGACCTTCAACTGTCATACCGGAGTGCCACCAACTAATAAAGAAGGCTGGCCATGTGACCTTGACTATTATTCAGCTGAAAACAGAACACAACCCTATCATTTACAACAGGATAGATGGGGGAGTTTTTGGATTAAATGAGTCAACCCAGATGCAGAAAGAGGCAAACACAGAATGATCCCATCACATGAATTTTGGAAGCTGAGCTCAGGGAGCCTGAGGGTAGAGTAGAGGAAGAAGCGGGGAAAGGCTGAATGATGGGTAGCAATTGCAGTCAGAGTGGGGTACCACCAGAAGTGGGGTACAGTCAGAAGATGTGGGTACCACCATGCAGCGGGGTAACTACAGACAACAGCTATTTACTGGCACCTCAGAACCAGCAGAGGGGACTTGAGACTGTCTCACCATAAGAAATGATAAATATTGGAGAAGAAAACTATGTTGGATTGGTCTAAATTATATAGGGTATATTAACATGCACAACTTTTATGTTTTAGCCCAGATTATAGGGATGTGGTCAGCTACTCAAATTGGTCTTAGTTCTGAAGTATTACTTAGAGCAACATTTTTAGTATTAACTTCCCATCTAGCAAAGTGTCTAAATACAGACAAGATTTTTCATCCAGTCATCAAATGGAACAAGATGTGCTACAATGCCTGAGGAAGGAGACTCCAGAGTGAGGCAGATCTACCAGAACTTTCCTTCTGGCCCTTACCTATGCCTTAATCCAGACAAATATCAAAGAAACACCTCTTGTGTCTAAGCAACATACAAAGTGGAGGAAAGACTCTAAAACATATAAGCTTTTATAATAAAAATCAAAACCATTATTGAGAACAAAAGATAAAGAAGAATCTAGCTATTGAAAACCACATGTCAGCTTAGCCAATATCAAGTTACAGTAATAAAATGAAGTAATTCATGAGAGACTATCAAAAGCACATATTCTGAGCCAATACACCCTCACAGCATACTCAGACCCCTATGCCACCTCCCTGTACATGTGCACACCCCTCTACACGAGAAGGAGCATTGGAAACCTTAAAGCAGCCATACTAGAATGTCTGCACCCACCCAGGGTGAAAGGTTCCCCAAGGATATGTAGATGAAGCCCATCCCCCTCATCCTTATTCATCTATATCCCCTAGTTGTTCCCCCAAGACCACATGCAGTTAGGGCAGAATTGCATACAGCAGGTTGGATAGGTGCCTGATACTCAGGGAAGAGTCCCATGATCCTCTCTGCCTACTTCTTCTATGAAGGAAGATCAAGGGTCAGCATTTCAAATGTGATGATCACTTGAAAGCAGGAACAGCCTGATCTACAGAATAGGTTTGGGGGCTATACAGAGAAACCCTGTCTCAAATAATCATCACCAACAAAAAAATGATACTTCTCTTTTGAATGTATTCTACCTGTGTGTGGGTATCCATGGATGCCAGAAGACGGTGTCAAACCCCTTAAGTTGGAGTTAAACTGGTCTAACATGGATGCTGGGAATTGAACTTGGGTCCTCCAGAATTGTGGCAAGCCTCTTGACTGCTGTACCATCTCTCCAGAACCAGATCACATTTACAAGCCCCTTGCAGAACACCCCTAACCTCTCCATCACAATAGTTTAACAGTAGGAATGCTAGTTTCTCTTCTGTCTTCACCACTGCCAGCACAAGGTCCCATTTCAGCACATATTACTAACCTGGACAAAGGTCAGAGTTCTAAACTCAGTACGATTTCTGATGGAGGCAAACTGCCTTCACACCATCATAAAGTCGAACTTCCCCCAGGCAAGACATTATAACTTGGGGTGACCCACACATGCTCACAAATGGTTGATTCTTCTCCAGTTGATATGGTTTCTGTCTCAGGGGTCCATTCCAAGTAAGATGGTCTGACAGCTAAAAGGAACAATATACCTCCTTGTAAGAGAAACTCTGAATAAAGGTCAGATGCATTTTCAACAGGACTGGGGGGCACTCTGGAAAGTACTGTAGTTTTTTATCCTGCTGTAGAGAATTCTGGGTGTTGTTTTTTTTTTTTTTTTCATGAAGAGATTTTTACACTGACATTATTTTACCATTTATGCAAATAGGCACTTGAAGTGTGATCATTTCAATTTGTGTAGCATTTCCAATGTTAATAACAAGCTTTTAGAACTGAGTAATAACATCTGTCCTTTGATTTTTATGAACAACAAGATGATTAAAAAAATAATAAGAGACAGTCCAGGCTGTTCTTCTAGAGCATTTTAGCACATTCTCATACTTCAAACATAAGAGCTATACAAGTATGCCCAGCTCTGAGGACCCACGGCCACCATGTTCTGCATTAGCATTTAAGTATAAAAAACAGGTGTGACTGTTACAACTGTTTTACAAACAGTGAAACTGAGGCACGGAAACACAGTGGGAACCATAGCAAAGGCTGTCTGCAAATAAGAGGAAATTTATAACTGATAATGCTTAAGTGATCTAAAGCCACTTCAGATTTCTTCACAACTGTTCTTCATGCTTAAAAAACATGGTTTCCCAACAATAGGGGCCACCACACCATTTGGTTCATCTTAGAGCAGGTTTCTCTATTCTGTGTATGTATTTTTAACAATGCTCTACTGCTGGTATTCCCTTGACAGGTGAGGTTTTAAAGGCCACTTCATAAATAGACGCTGATTTCAGGTGCTCGCTTTATGGATAAAATAAAATAAAAATAATTAAGAAGCCCTGTTTTCTTGTCTGTGCTTGCTTTCTTACTCAGTGAGTAATTACCCCTCCTTCACAGCCATCTCTCATGTTGTGACCACAGGGTAGTGAGCTTTATTGGATGACAAATATATATATAAATCACTAATAATTGTAAGCTGGAATTCTTTTGTATTAGTTAGCAAATTGATTTTAGATTTTGAATTAATAAAGCACTGAAGTAGAACTGTATCCTCCCAAGGCTGTAGACTCTCAGTCTACAACAGCACTTCCTTTTTTTTTTTTTATTACTGTGTTTTGTTTTTTGTTGGATATGCGTTATTTACATTTCAAATGTTATCCTCTTTCCCAGATTCCCCTCCATACACCCTATCCCATCCTTCCTCCCCCTGCTTCTATGAGGGTGCTCCCCCGCCCCCCACCCACCCCACTTTCTAACTGACATGCAGACTGTGCAGGACTTCTCACTCTGTGTATGTAAACGCACTCCTTAGGAAGGGCTAACTGAAAATACCCAAGTTGTAAGAGCTCTGAAAAGTTAGAAATTGATAGTTTCTTGGCCATTGGCCTAAATCCAAAGTTGTTAGAGACCTGGGTAGGAGACATTTTCATCTCCTGTATGCTGACAGGAGTATGTTTCACACTTCTGAAAAGATAAACACAAACAAAAACTTATTTTATATACCCACACCCTCCAGTGTTTCCATAAAAAAAAAACACCTAAATCTTGAAAATTATACAAAGAAATTGAAAAACAGTTCTGAAGAGACTTAGGAACATTGTAAGCCCACACATCCACCTATGTGATTGATCAACCCTCTGCTAATAACCCCTGTTGTTTTGTTCTTCCCTGAGATGACCTAGCCTTTAGAAGAAAAAAAAGGTTAAGAAAAATCCAGTTTCACTGGAAAATAGATACTTTGGCAATTCCTGTATCCATGCAGGGATAATCCAACGGAGGCAGAGGATGTCTACCCCTTTCCCAATGACACCAGTGCCAATGCTGGCGCTGTGGTTACTGTCATTAGTCCATCTGATGATTCTGACGTGAACTCCAGGACTTGTAGGATTAACAAAGTTGTCAGCGGGACCTGCCAGCGAGTCTGTGTCTGGACTGTTCCACAACTGATACTTGACAATTTAATAGTTTTTGAGACAGCCCAGACATATTGCAAGCTACCTTTGTCTGGTTATCGGAACTAAGCCCTTCCTCATGCTTCATGGGGCAGGACTCTGTCCTGTGGGTGTTCCAGTATGCTCTGTGGAAGTCCCTGTATGCAGTCCTGGCTTTCTCCTCTTTCTTCGGTCTCCTGACACTGCTCCACTTTGCCAGATAGGTCTCCAGATTTTCTTTCACAGAATGTTTCTAAAGCAAGAGCAGCGGGCCTTTGGGCAGACATCCTCCTGCAAACCTATACCCACCACCAGCTCAGTGGTTCTCAACCTGTGGGATTGCCCCTTTGGCAAACCTCTGTCTCCAAAATTATTTATGTTGCAATTCCTAACAGTAGCAAAATTACAATTATGAAGTAGCGACAAAAATAACGTATGGCTGGGGGTCGCCACCACACAAGAAACTGTATTAAAGGGTCCCAGCATTTAGAGGGTTGAGAACCGCTGCTCACCTTTGTTCATTTCAATGTCAGTTAGAACCAGTTAACTCCGTGTGTTTCCTGCTATGCTTCTTCAGGCATTTGAATTTCTGACCTCTTCTGATAAAGAGGCTTCTATTTTACCTCATTAACACGTATACTGGCTAGATTGATGTCAACTTGATACCATCTAGAATCATTTTTGAAAAAGGGAAAACCAATTGAGAAAGTCTTCTCACCAAATTGTCCTATGGGCATGCCTGTGGTACATTTTCTTGATTGACAATTGAAGTGCAAGTGCCCAGTGCATTGTGAGTGGCGTCACCTCTGGGCAGGTTGTCCTGGTGCTATTAGGAAGCAGGCTGAGCAAGCCATGAAGAGCAATTCAGTGAGCAGCACCCCTCTGTGGCCTCTGAATCAGTTCCTGCCTCCACGTTCCCATCTTGAGTTCCTGCCCTAACTTCCCCAGAAGAATAAGATGAAAATAAACCTTTTTCTGCCCAAGTTGCTTTTGGTGACGGTAATTGATCATATCAATAGAAAAGAAACACCAAGGCAGCATGTATTCTACATCCACTGAATCTGTGTGTGGAGAGCAAGACAGGGTCTCACTGTGTGTCCTGTCTGACATGGAACACACTATGTATGCTAAACTAGTCTGGAACTTAAAGAGTTTTGCTTGCTTCTGCCTAAGTTCTGTGATTAAAGGCATGGACTCAGGGACACCAGTGTATAAGTGAATATGGAAAGGTGTCTGACCCCAGAGCATGTCAGTGGGACAGCAGGAACTGATGTACTCATGGTGATGGTTCAGGGTGATTAGAGTTGAGTCCCCTGTCATGGATTAAAGTAGGGCTGTCCAATAACATTCCAATAGTGTGAGCCCATATTTAATTTTAATTCTATAATAGTCGTATTGAGGGGACTTTAACGTAAAATTAATCTAACAATATGATCTGGGTAAAGTAGTATAAGCAAATTAGTCCCTTTACCATATAATCAATATTAAAAACCACTATGAGATATTTATAATCTGTACTACGCCTTTAAACCAGTTTCTAACTCACATTGACAGAGTGCTTCAACTTAGCGACCCATAGTTTAAGTGTCCAAGGTCCATATGACTAGTGGCAACAAGGAAATCTAAAAGGTCCTAAAGTCCCAGAGGCAATAGATGTTAATTAAACTTGAATGCTATAGAATCATTAGAAATAAATAAATAAAACATATGTGGATTCATGGAGTTGGGATGGCTAGAAAGCCATGGGCATACCTTGATGGGGCCTAGCCTTCTCTGATTTGGGAAGCTAAGCAGGGCTAGGCTTGGTTAGTATCTAGATGAGGGAAAAACACACATTGTAGGATGAAGAAAACTAAAGCAGAACACACGTTTATAGGGTGGACAAGAGGCAGGTGGAAGAAGGGAAAGCTAAAGGCAGTGTTTGAACAGACTTATCAAGGACACTGGAAGCGTCTCTCCTCTGGGCAATAGGGAACCAGTGAAAATGTCAATCAAGAGTATTCTATCAGATCTCTGTTTAAGATGGATAGTTTACAAGGCTATAACTCAAATGAAATTAGCCAGGTCTGAACTCACGTAAATAGAGTTAGAACTCAAAGAGGGAGTCTGGAGAAAGCTGATGTCAGCTCCGCACAAAGAATACTTTTGTGAATTGTCAGTATTGCCTAAAGCCCTGTGTTCTTGCTGGGAGGCTGGAAATCCAACTATGGGAATGTAGACACAGATGCCAGATAACCACTGTCAGGAATCAGGCAGGGGAGCGGGAGCTCCTTTGTCCTCTGAGACACACAGATAGCACCCCGTGCCCGGTTCCTTTTGAGCAAGCTGTAACGTCTCGGCTTCCACTCCCATTCAACAGCATATTGGAATGCAAGGGAGAGAGACAGGGCTATTATTACCAAGATAACCTTGAGCCTGTTCTAATTTATTTTTTTAAAAGAAAATAAATCGCTCTCAATCTCTGTTGCTTTATTATTAGGGGGTGGTTAGAAGAACACTTTATTCCCTTAGTAGCTAGTATAAGAATCCGTTCCAGTGAGAGAATTGCCTTAGCTGGGAAAATGCTTTATAGCAGGCTAGCTTGGGGTAGGTGAATGCTTTGGGGCAGGAGTGTCACAGGAGGCCAAAGATTCAGGGGACAGGATGAAACCACAAGGCAGGCAGGAGGATGGGCACAAGTCCTTGATGACAAAGCTAACATTCTGGTTTCACATAAGGGAAGGATCTGGATTCTGCAGCCATGTTGACAGCAGAGGAAAGTCCTGCATAAAGCAATGTAATGGAAGACACCAAAAGACTGACCAACACTGACCATGCAGAGAAGCCACAGGGGGCCCTACTCAGGTCAGGCAGCACAGTCCCCTTAGCAGCACGTGGAATTGTGTCACTGCCAAAAGAGTTCACAGAGCTGGCACACATGGGGACATGACCCTAACTATCCAAGGTAGTCACAAAGGGCAGCCATATGGTCATCTTACTGATGATATCTCATTGCTGCGACAAAATATTTTGACAAAATACAGCTTAAAGAAGGCCATGTCTTAAGAACATAGCAACAGAAAGGCATGGTAGCCAGTTGCATCTCACCTCGGGAAGCAGAAAGACAGATGAATGTTGCTGCTGGCTTATTTCTCCTTTCTATGTAATCTAGGACCTGAGGTCATGGAGTGGTGCAGTCTACATGCAAAGTCTGCCTTGCCCTCAGTGATACCGTTCCAGGTGCCTCCCCGAACAGACCCAGGCATGCCTCCCAGCTGATTCTACATTCAGTGCAGTTGACTCTGAAGACGAGCCATCACCAGGTTGATGCCTACCTTGGCAGGTCCTCCCATCCATTCCAGACTTTAAGTGGTCAGGGCTTGAATATTCTGAACCTTGTCAGTTTCTGTCAACCAGATGTTCTCTAAGTGAAAGGCGCTGGGATGCTGAACCAGCAGGCCCTTGGGACTGCAGAAAGCAATGCCATTCTCCTGTGAAGGCTTTCACTAGATAGGAAATGGTTGATACCTTGTCACACTGAAGTAACTGTAAGTCATGTGATTTGTTGTTGTTTGCATGGTACAGAGGTCAGAGGACAAGGCTGGTTGTCATTCTTTAGGTGAGGTCAACCTTTTATGACACAGAGTCTCTCAGCAGCCCTGAGCTCACGAATTTGACTAGACTTGCTGGCCAGCAAGTCTGTGGGACTCTGCTTCTGCCTCCCTGGTGATGGGATTACAAGGACATACCACCTCACACCCAACTTTCTCAAAATTATGGCTTCTGAGGATAAGCTCAGTTCTTCTGGCTTGCAAAACTAGCCCTTCACTGATTGAGCACGCTCTCTCCCTCTCCAACTCAGATTATTAGCTATTTTTGTTAAGACTATTAAAATAAATGTTCACTGTAAAACTTGGAGACTTGGATGAATGGTGAGTGCTGGTCACTCCGTGCTATGCCATCAGACTGCCAACTTATGTGTTTGCTGTCAGGACAGGAATCATGGTGACATTTAGGAAGACATGGTGCTGGAGAAGGAGTTGAGAGTTCTACATCCTGATCCACAGGCACCAAAAGCAACTTCATCCCATACTAGGTAGAGCTTGAGTATATGGGGCCTTAAAGCCTACCCCACAGTGACATTTCCTCCAACAAAGCCACACCTACTCCAACAAGGCCACCCCTCCTCATAGTGCAACTCCCTGGGCCAAATATTCAAACACATGAGTCTATGGAAGGTCATTTCAATTCAAACCACCACTGGACAGTTTTGAGAAAAGCTAGCAGACAGATAACAGCAGTAGAGCACTTACCCAAGGAATGTGCTCCATAAATAATATCCCCCGGTCCTTCCTCTTTTCCTCCCTCCTCCTGTTCTTTTTCTTTTTCCTCTCTTCTTCCCTCTCAAATAGCTTAGCAACACACACATCCATGGACACTGCAAATAGCCATGGGCACACACATGAGCAAACCTCAGGCTAGAGATGGCCAGTCACACCAGGGAGCCTGTGGTTACCTCGAGGCAGCCTGTCACAACATTTAAAAAGTCCTGATCTGAATGACCAGGTCCCACTCATCTTCATGGTTCAGCATAGTATAGCAAATATTCAACGTAAAATCACCCCACCACACCAGGCCGCAGGAGATAGATGATCTACAAGGAAGTGGGGGGGGAGTAATAGGAAAGGTATCTGAGGAAGATGGGAGGGGCTGCGGAGAGGATTTCAGGAGAGTTTGAAGAAGGGATAGGGAGAGAGAGGCATCAGAGAAATGGAGAGAAAGAAGGAAAAATGAAAGGTTGTGTTTGTTGCACACTCCAATCCAGCCGTGGTGGTTAAAACAAAACAAAGCTATCACTGGCCTTGATCATCTTTCCCAAGCTCCTGAGTTGAGAGAAATTCCACAGGCAAACCAACTCCAGAATATCTCTGCCTGACGATATCTGTTGGGAAGGACTCAATTCAGAGACATCCTCTCTGGAAAGCCGTGTTTGCCCTTTCCACGGACTACAAAGGGCCACCCCATTCTGTGCTCCTCTAGAAACCCCAACTTGCCATTTATTACCCTGAATTGCCATCACTCACTCACTGGAGTAACTCCCCCTCACATTTTGAACTTTTTGGTTAATTATTAATCAGGGATGAAGTCGAAATCCCATCAAATTGCAAACCACAGAGGTTGAAGCAGTGCCACAGCCGTCTTGTGAGCAGACTCTGTAACCCAACTCCAGCTGAGGCTTCTTACTAATTACCATCTGATGGATCGTGCAGCCAATGACACTTTTCCAAATACAGCCAGCACTCCGCATAGGTCTGTAGTCTCAGCTTCAGGAGGCAGAGACCAGAGAATGGCAAGCTCAAGGTCCAGCCAGGCTGCACAGTAAGTTCCAGACCAGTCTAGGCTGCATAGTGAGACCCTGTCTCAGTAAACCTAAAAGGGAGATGGGCAGGGAGAGAGGGTGGGTAAAGGAAAGGAGGACAGCCTCTACTAGCACATGGCTCAATGCTTGGATGGGCCTCACTCCATTCTCAGAGTTCTAAGCCATCTGGATCCCAACTCCATCTGTTCTAGGGAATTCTCACAGGTGCAAATCCTTTTATTAGTAAAAAGGGCAACTGAAGCTTGACTCAGTACAGCACGAGGTTATAAGGAAGAGGAGGCAGGTAAGCGCAGATCAGCCTATCTGAACATACAAGAATTCATCAAGAAGATGGAAGCTGGGCATACGGCACACCCCTTTGATCCTAGGTCTCCAGAGACAATCATGCAAGTCTCTGTGAGTTTGAAGCAATTCTGGTTCCAGGCTATTAAAGAATTCAAAAGGATTCAACCCCCACACCCTACAAAAAGAGAGAAAATGGTGGTGCCTATGTATACAAAGTCACGGGTGCTGGGCTAAGACCACTTAGAATGAAAATGCCAGCTACCAAGCCTAAGAACCTGAGTTATATTCTCCGGAACACACATGATGAAAAGAGACAACTGCTTCTTGCCCATTGTTCTCTGACTCTGCACACACCATGCTGTGGTATATGTGCATACAATATAAACATAGATTAGATACATACATACATACATAGAAAAATAGTTGATAGAAAGATACATACATGCATACATACATACATACATACATACATACATACATACATATATACAAAGAGAAAGAAAGAAAGAAAGAAAGAAAGAAAGAAAGAAAGAAAGAAAGAAAGAAAGAGAAAGATATGTAGAAAAATGTGCCTTTTTAAAAAGTCATGAATGTACAAAGTCCTTTCTGCCCTGGTTATTGAATATTTTTTTAACTGTTAAGAAATAAAATTTACAATGTTGACCTTTTAAAAGTATATTCATTTTACTCTGTGTGTGATTTGTGCACATGGATGCAGGTGCCCATGGCGTCCAGAAGTGGAAGCTCCATCCCCAAGGTCTGGAGCTGCTGGTGGTTGTGAGCTGCTGGGCATGAGTGTGGAATCTGAACTCTGGTCCTCTGCAGAGCAGGGCATGCTCTTAGCTGTTGCGCCATCTCTCCAGTCCCAGTGATGGTATTTCTAAGTGTTCGACTAATGTCACTAATTACGTCCTCATTATTACATGGCCTTCAACACTATATATTTTTTCTTTCTTTCTTTCTTTCTTTCTTTCTTTCTTTTTCTTTCTTTCTTTATTTCATCTTCCCTTGGAAGAATTCTTTCCTTGTCAAACAGAGGACCTCTGGCCTCCTGGGCAGCCTCTGGCAGCCATTGTTTCCCTCCTATTCCTGCGAAGAGCATATTTGCTTTTCTTAATACTCTGTAAGATTTCGTTGTTGTTTTCAGACGGGGTCTCACTGTGTAGCCCTGCCTGGGCTGGAACTTGTTATGCAGAGGAGGCTAGTTTTGAACTTGGGGCCATCTTCTTGCCTCTGCCCACCAAGTGTTGGAATTACAGGCGTATGCCACCACATCCAGCTTGTGCCTCGTGCAACTACAACACTTAATATGTCTTCATGGCTCATGCAGATGAGAACGTGTTCACATCTGCTTCCTGTTCCGGGCTGAATATCTTATTGATTCACAGATCGAATGATGCCGATTCATACAGGATGCTGTCTGTAACGCTGCTGTGAGCACCAGCAGACATGCCATAAAGCCTGTGAATCCCTCCCATAAAGCCTTCCGGGCAGTCACATATCTACAGACAAAAGTGCTGGATCACACAGTAACTCATTGTCTTTTGAGGAATCGCCAGCTTCCTACAGTGGCTGCAGCATTTCACATTTTGACTACCCCTGCAAGAGTGCACTGACATCTCTAAATAAGAGGCAAGATCGAAAGCAACCTAAGCATCCAATAGCATCTGCTTCCGTGATGTGTGGAGCATCCTCAGTGAAATCCGTAAACACAGAACAGTGGGTCCTTTTAATTTATTTATCAATTCCTATGAAGAACAGTTTCATATACTACTTGAGAAAACAAGGTGCTGGGAGAGCAGACATGTGAGGCTGCCATTTTCGTAAAGGAGAAGAATAAATTTTTGATATAGGGTTTGGGGAGTAAAGTGGCTGCCCCTTGAACAGGGAGGCCTACGTTGAGATCTCAGCACGCACATAAGTGCCAGATGTGCCAGTGTGTACCCGAAACCCCAGCTTGCTTGGATTCTTGAAGCTCACTGGCCAGACTCTGAGCTCTGGATTCAGTGAGAGACTCTGTCTCAAAATCAAGATGAAGCGTGACTGAGGAGGACAAATGATGTTGCCCCCTGGCCTCAAGGCACACATGTGTGCAAGCACACTAAAAGTACATATACAACACACATCACCCGAGGTTAAAGTGTATTGATACATAGCAATGTACCTGGAAACATTAACACTTGGAAACTAGGAAACAGCCCTGAACCTTGGGTCGGTCTGTTACTGGGGTTAATTAAGGCAAATACAACATTCACCATAGCTAGCATTTCTTTAATGGCACCCAGTACGTTGAAGGACAAAGGGTTTTATAATTTGAAGAATATAATCTACTTGGCAATTAAACTTAAAATGAAATAAGATGCACAGAATTTCTGAGCACTATACATGTGAGCTTTCTCCACCGTGGGCATGACTACAGGGTGGTCACCCTCGGGGTGTAGAAAATCTTTCCCCTCTGTACCTCAGAAACCTCCTGAAAAGGTATTTTCTTTTTTAATTATCCACACATATTCCCTTTCTTCCTGTTTCCTAAAACAAATACCAGAGGCCCCTCTTTCCTTCCCCATAGTGAGGCATATCCTCATAAACCCTGAACCCCACTCCAAGCCTCCCGCCATAACTGTCTCCCCAAAGCCATGATATGAACTAAAATACACCAATCAAACACACATAAAATATTCACCTCTCCTAACACCACAAAATTGCAGTGGGGAAACAGAAGCCCAAGACCAAGCTTTCCTGCACCCCTAACAGCTCTTGCAGGCTGTGAGTATTTGTGGCCCTGCCCCTGTAGCACTCAGACCAGGAAGTGAGACTAACACTTTATTCATTGCCTTTGGACAAATGTAGAAAAGCCCAGTAGCTCATCTGCATAGAAAAGGCCACAGTGGTGTCAAGGAACAAATGCCAAATGCCTGTCTTTGCATTCCCTACCTAGACCAACGAATTCTGCAGACACAAATATTAAATGATCACTTCCCACAGTTCTACTGAGTCCTTAGTGAGGCCCTAACTTCCACCCCTTGCCACTGCAGGTCCTGAGTGACAAGTACCTTTGTTCAGTCTGTGCTGCTTTCTTGAGACTCCACAGATGATCATCCCACGATTCCAGAGGAGGCAAAGTATTATCAGTACTTTGAAGCACCATGTGGGCAAACACACTGCTTAGGGACATACACACTGGTGAGTCATGGACTGTAGAGGTTATTTTGAGCTTTACTGCCCACCATAGCCCAGCCACATCTGGTCCCTTGTCTAGATAGTAACTCATTAGAAGGACACTCAGCACTGACTTCCAAAGCCATCGCCCACACCCAAGCCTCCAGCTCCTCCCCCAGAGCACACAGAAGCAGGGAGAAAGCAGCCGCATAAACACCAATGTGAAGAGCCCGTGTTCTCAGCACCCAACGCAAGGTCCTGGATATTTTTCTATTTAGTGACTTTAATCCATAAGAAATGCCAATGCAGTTTTTAAAATCTATAGATTTAAATTCTTTTGTTGATGTCATGCTCCAAGTTTCCAAGATGAAGGAAACTGGTGACGCTGAGGGAAAGGGAGATAATGGAATGGTAATTGAAGCAAGAAATGTACACTAAGGGTCTGCCCTGCTTGCCTGTGTGCCCAGGATCCCTGCTGATCTACTCAGCTGCTATTCAGCTGAATTTACCCTGTGCAGCCAGTGTACTACCTGACAGCAGAAAATACATGTCCATTTCTCCCCAGCATCTTCCTACCCTTCATATGCTGGACATCCCTGCAGTCCGAGGACTTTCTGTATGCCCAGTAAAATCACTCCGGGCACACCCCACCAGTGAGCCAACGGCCATGTGCTCTGTGCTGTGATTCAGCCCACTTCTCCTGTTCTCCATCCCATAATTCTAATCCTGAACCATTTGTGGTGGATTCAAACCTTGTTTTTAAATACAAATATAATTCAAATCCTATTTTTTAAATTGGTCATTAACATTAAATGTAAATGAACGCGAGCCGCCATTTATAATTAATTTGACTCCCTACACCCATTCAGTTCAGTGTTGGGCATTTTTACTGCCAAATGTTCAGAATTAAATCCCAGGAATTCCACTATCCCTTTTAAAGGAAGCCAAATATTACACTAAGAGGTGTTTTTATTCTCTTTTAGAAAAATAGTGATAAAGTCAATTGTTGCTAACACCACGCTTTGATAAGGAGCCGAGAGAAAACATGTTCATGTCTGTGGTGCTTCCAGTGCATTTGACACCATCATTAGAATATCCTCTGGGAGCATTCCACAGAATCCGTGGTTGGAACTCACTGTCTTAACTCTGATATCTGGTGAGAAAAAGTTTCTAGGCATTTTGAAGTAATCAATATGTAACTTTAAAAAAAATGTAAATGTTATAGACCTCCGGCTTGCTTTAAGGAAAACAATAAATAAAGCCAAAGTGACCAGAGCCTCGGCTTGAGGTCAGATGTGCTGAAAATAACACATTCACAGGTGAGGTGACAGGTCACCTCTTCCTTTGTGTTAACCAAATTCAAAGCTGTGAAACGCAAGCAGAGCACTGGCCAGAGCAGTTTCTTACATTTGCATAAGCAAATCACCTTTCCACCTCAGATGCAGTTTAACTGTCCTGCCATCAGAGCAGGAACACACTCCTTCTAAAGAACAGAGGTTCGGCCGGCTACATGCCAAATAACTTACACAGACATATAAATCAAAGGCACAGCTGAGGTGGAAAAGGATCCATTCAAGGAGGAAACCCCAGCAACTGTCAGCGGAGTTTGAAGGTCGGAGTCATCAGTTTGGTGCTCTTTACGGCTTGATTTCTTTGGTTTTGTTTGCTTGCTATTGTTATTTCTTTCTGGCCAGGGAATTAGTACTTGATCACTATGGTATCTCTCACCCAGGGAAAAACACCTTTTATACAAACCACCTTCTCCCCAGAGACACTAGCATGCTTAATTCTTACCAAAACACAAAACAACTTATGTGCTTATATTATATAGGTAACATGAGATATAAATTGCATTTTACATAGGCATGCATTACATCTCTACCCTGCGCCTGATCCCAGGTGGACGAACCCACTCTAAACACACAAAGCCTCAGTAGCTATCGGAGACCACACTTAGGAAACACAAATTATTACAAAGGCTGCTACCCTTTATGGAATATGTCTTTGTAAACCAGCCTGTCACATTTTTAACTTATAAATCATCAAAATATATTCCTTTCACTTCAAAGTTCATAATTTCTAACATGGCTTGATGTTTTCTGTATAAAGTTTAATGATTTGGCATTGTCAACCAAAGACATTTCCCTGTATCCTACCGAAGGCTAAGTTTGAACCCCGACTTAAACAGTCCTCGTTAAACACCGCATTGAACACACTCTTTATACTAATCGGAGGGAAGGCAAAGAGCACAGTTAGACTTATTGAGAGTTTGCCTCCCTTCAGTGGTGCCTGTGACTTGAGAAATTTGCTTACTAATGAGGGGAAACCTTACAAGGTAAAAAAAAAAATTAAGCTCTATTCCTAACATTCAATTATTGCTCCCCATTTTTTTTTGGAGTGGTACAAACTATTAATTTACAAATACGGAGCCTTTCTCAGTGGCACGCTTCCAAAAGGCACCAGGTGTCTGATTGTATTCAAAAATCACAACCCAGGGAACACTTAGTACAGTAAATACACAAAGGAAAAGCCAAATGAATTCTGATGTTGTTTCAAACCCATCTGCAATCAAGCATTCTCACAACCGAGCATAAATTTCACCTACAAACAGGAAAGGTGCTATGTGCATACAGACACGCAACAGGCAACAGCCCTCAGAGGGATCACGATTCTCTCCATAATGCCGGGACCTGGGATGGAAAGGCAAAGTTACAGAGCAGAGATTTCGGTTCTTATCATTTCCCAGGTTTTCTGTGTAAGCAGCAGACCCTAAGAGGATCAGTCGTATTGCATGCCATCAGCGTTTTCTGAGTGCTATGTTTAAGTACTTCTCTGAAGATGCGTGAGTGTGCATGAAGATGAAAAGGCTTATGCATACCAATAAACCCAAGAGTCCAACTGCAGACCTTATCATTTTCTAAAATGCATCCTGCTAGAAACAGCTAAAGGATACTGGAATTTGGCTTTCTGGGTTCATACTCTTAAGGTACAAATACCAAAATACGCATTAAAGACTTCAGCATGCGATAGGCTAAGGAAGAGGAGGATCAATAAGTAGCCCCAATTCTAAACAACACAAAGGTCACTTGGCGCTGCAGCCTAACTGGACAGCTTCAACCCTCAAAACAAAAGTCGTCACTACCAACCTTGGTTTCTGAGCAGGAAACGAGCTATGAAACTCAGACTGCTGTACAACAAGCCTAAACTTTCAAAACTGAGGTCTGGCTGCCCTTGAGGGTTCACCTTTATCTCCCCTGAAAAATGCCAATATAAAAATTCTAAAATACCTTCATAAGCCCCAAGGAAAGCCTGTGGACAGAGAGATGATGTGATAGAATCCTTCCTTCCTCTCCTCAGCCGATTCTCCTCTGTGCGGCTGAGAGCAAATGCGTGGAGAGTCAGCCGCATATTTAATTAGAAGCAAGCTGCCTCGCTATCAGTGTAGGGATCTACCTCTCCAATCTCTTGTGAGTCAATCTTTCCCATCTCTGATTTTCTTTTATATTTATGCTAGAATATTTAATTGTAGACAAAAGGTTACTCTGGCTGTATTCACTGCACAGAGGCACAATAATCTGCTTTAAAAGGCTTGACATTTCAGGCTTTTCAAAAAGGCTGAAAAAATTATATCCCTGCTTTTGTTAATCAATGAAGTAGAACTCTCCTGAACAAAAGAATTAAATTGCTTGGTTGGTTTAATAAAACCAACAGAAATAGCTGCTTCCTCTGGGCTTTATTGTGTAGGCATGGCACACGCACCCAGCACTGTAATTCCATATGATTCAGGGCAAAACTCTAATTTCTGCACACAGTTGGGTTTTTAAATCCTATTCAGACCCTATCCATTCTGGCTGGCTCTCTAAGGCCAGATTTATCATTACGCTTGACTCTTTCTCTGAAGTGTGGCAACCATATAGCAATTTTAATTTTGTTCCTGTGCCTGTAGCCCTCCAGAAAAAAAATGTCTATTAAAATATATTAATCTAAATATCGCCTTTTTGTTCTGTTTAGTCTGGAGCTAATGGTTTTACACATCTCTCCAGTTATTTAATTTAGGGGGGAAAAGGATTGGAGGGAATAAAAATGTGGCAGGAACTTAGATGTGAACATATAAAATAGTTAAAAAAAAAAAAAAAAAACACCCCACGATCAAACCGGAAAATAACAATTTTGTTAAATTCATATTCGCAGCCTAGGTTTGCAAATAATGCCAAGTAGAATTTGGCAAAAGACCTCAAAGGTTCCAGGATAACCAAGGTGATTGCAAAAGATGATGAAGACAACCATTGTTTTATCTAATCACAAGGCAGGTCACAATTTTACTGAGAAGCCACCAGACTGTCTAGGGAGGTGGCCCTTTCTCACGTGCTTTCAGATGGGTCCTTTTGTTCTGTTTGTGTCAAACACACTGAGAAGGGATCGTGTTCTTCCAGGGTTCTAGGTGGAAGTAGCTAAGAGTTCAGACGGCTCATGACAAACTCTCAACGATGTGGGAGAAGAGCAAGGCAAGGGAGCACTGGCTGGTGAGCCACTCCACCCAACCCCAAGCTGTATGCTTTGAGAGCTACAGTGAGCATTTTTCCAAGATAATGATGGAGATTAGGGCCAACAGGCATATTTATGCCAGACACTTTGCCTAATGCTACTTCTGCCTTAGTCCTGGGGCTGAAGGTCACACAGAGGTCATCCAATCCAGTGCCCTATTGGTTTTGTCAGCCCCCGCTCCCCGTGGAGATAATGAACGGCTCGAACAAACCTAGCCATAGTAAGTGCTCAATAAATGGAGACTACCATTGTGCTTACAACCCCTGTCTAATCCATTTCACATTGGCAGGGATTTGCAATAGCTGGTCTCATTACCAATCAGTAGAAATGCCAATAAGCACGACTGGAGACACTGGTTTTCTCTAACAAAGACATTCACTGCTGCCAACATGGGGTGGGAGATTACATTGCTGCCAACATGGGGTGGGCAGGTGTAGGGAGGTGGGTGTCAGGGATTACCTATCTCAGACTTAGAAAACTACCTCCTCACACTTTCTGGCCTCAGTACAATAGATGAGGTTTTAGACTACTTGTTAAGTTATTGCAAAGTGCCAGCTTTCTTCATGAGATCTCCCCTCTGCATCTTTCCCTCCCTCCCTCCCTCCCTCTCTCCCTCTTTTGTTCCTCCCTTTAAAGAAACAGTGGTTCCTAAGCTGACTAAAGTGTCAGATACCTAAGTTCCAGCACTTAGGAGGCCAAGGCAAAAGGTGAAGAGCCGCGGACCACCTCGGAGGCATGGCATAGCATTGGAAGAGGTGGGCAGATGTGCCATGGACCCTTGGTCACATATGTTTGAACTCTCAACTTCTCATCAAATGCACTTAACTCAAAGAGCCCAGCACCATAAAAGGTTCCACTGGTTTCAGCATTCAGGCCACTCTGGTGTTAAACCTGGGGCTGCCTTTGAAGAACACGCTCAGGCCTGTGAATGGTCTGTTTCAGGACTCTCAAAACTAGGTTCCCATGACTAGCCTTCTGAACCCAGCAACCCTCCATAGGTTCTTTTCAGCCACTTGTTTAACCAACACTGTGGCTGCAGACCTTCTGGTGGTCAGAGCTACAGCAGAACTGATGGAGGCCGTCAGGAGCATACTCAGGCCCAGAAGCAAGTGTTCTGACAGTCAGCTGCTCCTCTGATTTCTTCTCTCTCCTAAGTGAGTTCTGAGTGAGTTTAGGATTCTGCAGGGTTGATGTTGACATTTGTCAGTGTAGACGTTGCTCTTATAGTAAACCGAGCTTTTAGAGGTCTCTGAAGAACAGGTTACCATTACCTCAAAATGTCAATCAAACACATGCCCACTACACAAATAAGGACATTTCTATGCCATACGTAAATCTAAAAAACAAAAATAAAGCAAACAAAAAGAAAAAATGTGCAGTCGTTCATAGCAACAGCATCTTTAAAAGTCCCAAACCACATGTTTCTCACTGAGGAGTGGCAAAAGTGGGGGGAGAGAAAAAAAAAAAAAGGAAGGAAAAGCATGTGGTATTCCCACACAATGGAGTACTATAACACAATAAAAAGGATGTTTTGACTTGTGTTACAGCATGGTGGTCCTTAGAAACACTTCACTAAGAAGCAAGTCACTGAAAACCACAACTTTATATAATTTCATTCGTCTAAAATACCCAGAATATGCAAAGTGAAAGTATATTAGTGACACCTAAGATGTGGGGAGATGGGTTGTTAAATGTGTCCTATTTTGTCATGGTCTTATTGCTGTGAAGAGACACTATGACCAAGGCAAAAGCACTTTAGGTGGGTGGGGGACTGGCAGGGGGAAGATGGTTCAGAGGGTGGGTCCATGAGCAATGGTGGGAAGCAGATAGGCACGGTGCTGGAGCAGAAGCTGAGAGCTTCACATCCTGACCCACAGGCAGCAGGCAGAGAATGAGATGCTGGTGTGAGTGTTTGAAACCTCAAAGCCCACCCCAGCAACACACCTCCTCCAACATGGACTTCCTTCCAAATAGTTCATCAGCTTGGGACTAAACATGCAAACATATAAGCCTACAGGGCAGGGAAACATTCACATTCAAACCACCACAGGTGCATGGCTTCCTTTGAAGTTGGAGAAGGACTGTGTTCTGGTATGAGGCTGGTGATGCTTTAGAACTGGGCTCCTAAAGGACTGATGTAGGCCAGGTGGATTCCATCTCAGTAAAGCCACCACACCTTCTTCTGCGTGTCTGTCTTTGTGTCTTTGTGTGTGTGTGTGTGTGTGTGTGTGTGTGTGTGTGTGTGCGCACGCGCATGTGCATGTTTTTGTGTGTTCCACACAAGAAACCACCAGGTTGCCTTGGTTTCTCCTCCCAGTACTGAACCGCTCCTTAAGAAAGAACTACCAATCACCCTCAACTCTTTTCTTTCTGCCACAGACCAAAGTCTTATACTTTTAAGTAACATTTAGGGCTGGAAAGATGGTTCAGCTGGTTAGAGCCCTGGCTACTCTCCAAGAGAACCTGGGCTTGACTCCTAGCACCCACATGGTGGTTCATAATTGTCTTAGTCAGGGTTTCTATTCCTGAATAAAATATCATGACCAAGAAACAAGTTGGGGAAGAAAGAATTTATTCAGCTTACACTTCCACATTGCTGTTTATCACCAGAGGAAGTCAGGACTGGAACTCAAGCAGGTCAGGAAGCAGGAGCTGATGCAGAGGCCATGGAGGGATGTCACTTACTGGCTTGCTTCCCATGGCTTGCTCAGCCTGCTTTCTTATAGAACCCAGGTCTACCAGCCCAGGGATGGCACCACCCATAATGGACTGGGCCCTCCCCCTTGATCACTAGTTGAGAAAATGCCTTACAGCTGGATCTCATGGAGGCATTTCCTCAGCTGAGGCTCCTTTCTCTGTGATAACTCCAGCTTGTGTCAAGTTGACACAAAACCAGTCAGTACAATAGACCCCTTGCCAACTTGACACACAAACAAATCAATATTAAGCTTCAACCCTTACTTTCTGGTTCATCCCCAAGATCTAGATAACCTTAAGAGTCCCACAGTCTTTACCAATACTTACATAAAATTGCAATACCTTTAAAATGTTCAGTCGCTTTTAAAAACCAAAATCTTTTTACAATTTAAAGTCTCTAAACTGTGGGCTCCTCTTCTTCCTTCAAGAGGGAAAGATATCAGGACACAGTCACAGTCAAAGCAAAATCAATCTCTAGCCATCCAGTATCTGGGAATCCACTTACGAACTTCTGGGCTCCTCCAAGGGCTTAAGTCACTTCTCCAGCACTGCCCTTTGTAGAACACACTTTGCCTTCTAGGCTCCAGCTGCCTGTTCTCCACTGCCACTGCTGTTCTTGGTGGTCATCTCTTGGTACTGGCATCTCCAAAACACTACTGTCAGTCCTTGGGCACTAACTGCCTCTGAGGCTGCACCTTCACTGATGGCCTTCCATGGCCTCTCACAGTGCCAAACCTCAGCTGCTCTCCATGACCCCTTCATTCCTTCAAAACCAGTACCACCTGAGTGACTCTTACATGTTACCAAGTCCAGTCACAGCACGAGGTACAACCTTGGATCTCTCTGGAATACACACATCCTTTGTGCTCTCAGAAAACACTTCCCAGAAGATTTCACCTCAATGACGCTGGTCTCTTCTTAATCACCACCAATCTCCCAGCTCCAGACGACCAGCACCAATAGTCCCAGAAAAGTTTTTGCTTTAATAGTTTTGGTATCTTGTTAATCACAGCTGATTCTTCAGCCCCAGCTAACCAAAACCACAGAATCTTCACAACCAAAACAGCAACAGCCCTGATCAAAGAGTCTTTAATCTTCCCTCTGAAATTTCACAAGCCAGGCCTCCATCTTCTGCACTGTTCTCAACATTATCTTCCAAGCTCCTACTAAACATCCCACAGAGCTCTTAATATGCCAATGGTTCTTCTAACTCAAAGTTCCAGAGTCCTTCCACAGTCCTCCCCAAAACATGGTCAGGTTGTCACTGGAATACCCCACTATGCTGGTACCAATTTGTCTTAGTCAGGGTTTCTATTCCTGAATAAAATATCATGACCAAGAAACAAGTTGGGGAGGAAAGGGTTTATTCAGCTTACAGTTCCATATCGCTGTTCACCAGAGGAACTCAGGACTGGAACTCAAGCAGGTCAGGAAGCAGGAGCTGATGCAGAGGCCATGGAGGGATGTCACTTGCTGGCTTGCTTCCCATGGCTTGCTCAGCCTGCTTTCTTATAGAACCCAGGTCTACCAGCCCAGGGATGGCACCACCCACAATGGACTGGGCCCTCCCCCCTTGATCACTAGTTGAGAAAATGCCTTACAGCTGGATCTCATGGAGGCATTTCCTCAGCTGAGGCTCCTTTCTCTGTGATAACTCCAGCTTGTGTCAAGTTGACAGAAAACCAGTCAGTACAATAATCATCTACAACTCCAGTGCCAGGGGATCTGATGGTTTTTATTCTGATTTTGTTGAATCTCTGAAGATAGTTGCTTGATTTCCTAGTGATGTACAATGTGAAGAAAGTTTCCACAGCTGCTAATTCTATGGGAAGGAAGTCAATCTGTTTAATTATTTAATTAATTTAATTTAATTATTTAATAATAAATTAATATTATTTAATGGCAAATCAAAATTACATGTCCATTTGGTGTTATGTCCAGCACAGCTTACAGAGGGACCTGTCTAGGGTGGAAGAAATGCAAACACATACAGATACCCAAACAAAAGGGATAAGGGATACAGGGATAAGGTTGAGTGGGCTTTCAGATGAAGAAACTGAAGCACCCTGGGATCTCAAGGTGTTCATTACACAGGGGAACGCAGAGAGTGGCTCTACTGCATACATACACGGAAGCAGTGTGGATCATGGAGGCAGGTTAGTAGGATGCATCTTAGTAGGAGCGGTCTCTGCAGGAGAGCAGTCTTTTAGCTATAAACATCCATGGAGGCAAAAGCTATGGTGGACATTTACTGCGCACACCATCAAGTTCCACACAAGGCCCAGAGGGAGGCTTTGTAAATTCTTTCTGAGCCTCACCTCCAGGAAGAAGGCTTGCCATTACTCCATGGATCTGAGGATTTAGTGTCTTTGGCACTGGTGATTCCAATCTGTACACATCACTCAGGACTGTACTCACTGGGTTTTTCTCTGCTTCCTACAACTTGGGAAGTACAAAGTGACATCCTGAGGTTCATGAGGGACCTGTACCAGGATGGTTCCTAACACATAGTATATATGCAGGGACACATGTATGCATGTGCAGAAGCCAAAGGCCACCTTATTTTTGAAAAAGGGTCTCTCAGTGGTATCTGTGCCATGGCTAATTTAGCTGGGCTGGGTGGCCAGAAAGTTCCAGGGTCCTCTAATTCTGCCTTCACATGTCAGAAACACATGCTTATAACACATCCAGTGATCTTTCTCTTCTTTCTCTTCTTCCATCTTCCTTCTTTCTGTTTTTTAAAGTGAACAACTTTATTTTAAAAAACAAAGATAAATGTACAGATTTTAAAAGCATTTTTGCATAACAGTATATGAATACATTTTGTCAGTATTGATTTTTTCTTTTTTTTAATTGAACAACTTTATTTTAAAATACAAAGATAAATGTACAAATTTTAAGCATTTTTGCATAAAAGTATACAAATACATTTTTGTCAGTACTTGATTTTTTTAAAGGTTTGATAGTATGCATTAAAATCTTACCAGTTACAATGAGCATAAAGTACATGTAAAAAAAGATGTAACCTGGAAAAAGTCAAAGTTTTCTTGATGTGTAAAGATTAAGCATAGTGGTTTTTTATTTTATTTTATTTTATTTTGGCCTTTGTTTTTCTTGAACTTCATATAATCTGTGAGTTGTTTCTGGGGTGTTCAGAGCTTTCTGGGGTTAGTATCCAATTATCAGTGACTGCATATTATGTCTGTTCTTTTGTGACTGTGTTATCTCAATCAGGATAATATTCTCTAGATGCATCCATTGTCTTAAGAATTTCATAAAGTCATTGTTTCTGATAGCTGAGTAGTACTCCATTGTGTAAATATACCACAATTTTTGTATCTATTCATCTACTGAAGGACATCTGGGTTCTTTCCAGCTTCTGGCTATTATAAAAAGGGCTGCTATGAACATTGTGGTGCATGTGTCTTTGTTGTATGTTGGAGCTTCTCTGGGGTATATGCCCAGAAGTGGAATAACTGGGTCTTCAGGTAGTACTATGTCCAATTTTCTGAGGAACTGCCAGACTGATTTCCAGAGTGGTTGTACCAGTTTAGAACGCCACCAACAGTGGAGAAATGTTCCTCTTTCTCCACATCCTCGCCAGCATCTGCTGTTATCTGAATTTTTGATCTTAGCCATTCTGGATGGTGTGAGGTGGAATCTCAGGGTTGTTTTGATTTGCATTTCCCTGATGGCAAATAATGCCGAGCACTTCCTTAGATGCTTGTCAGCCATTCGATATTCCTCAATTGAGAACTTTTTGTTTAGCTCCGTACCCCATTTTTAATAGGGTTGTTTGATTCTCTGGTGTCTAGCTTTTTGAGTTCTTTGTATACCTTGAATATTAGGCCTCTATCTGATGTGGGGTTGGTAAAGATATTTCCCAATTTGTTTGCTGCCATTTTGTTTTCTTGACAGTGTCCTTAGCGTTACAGAAACTTTGCAATCTCATTAGGTCCAATTTGTCGATATTTGACCTTAGAGCATGGGCCACTGGTGTTCTCTTCAGGAAATTTTCTCCTATGCCTATGTGTTCTAAGGGTTTCCCTACTTTCTCTTCTAATAATGTCAGTGTACCTGGTTTAATGTGGAAATCTTTGATCCACTTGCACTTGAGCTTTGTACGGGATATAAGAAAGGGTCTATTTTCATTCTTCTGCATGCTGAGTGTCAGTTGGACCAACACCATTTATTGAAGAGGCTGTCCTTTTCCCATTGAATGTTTACAGCTCCTTTGTCAAAAATCAGGTGACCATATATGTGAGGGTTCATTTCTGGATCTTCTATTCTACTCCATTGATCCATGTGCCTATCTCTGTACCAATACCATGAAGTTTTTAACACAATTGCCTGGTAATACAGCTTGAGGTCAGGGATAGTGATTCTCTCAGATGGTTTCTTGTTGTTGAGGATGAATTTTGATATTCTATGTTTTTTGTTATTCCAGAAGAAATTGCACATTGCTCTTTCCAACTCTATGAAGAATTGGGTTGGAATTTTGATGGGTTGAAATTTTGATGGGGATTGCATTGAATCTGTAGATTGCTTTTGGTAAGATGGCCATTTTTACAATGTTGATCCTTCCAATCCATGAACATGGGAGATCTTTCCATTTTCTGAGATCTTCCTCGATTTCCTTCTTTAGAGAATTGAAGTTCTTGTCATCCAGGTCCTTCACGTGCTTAGCTAGAGTCACACCAAGGTACTTCATATTGTTTGTGACTATTGTAAAGGGTATCTTTTCCCCAACTTCTTTCTCCGCATGTTTGTCCTTTGAGTAGAGGAAGGTTACTGATTTGTTTGAGTTAATTTTATATCTAGCCACTTTGCTGAACTTGTTTATCAGCTGTAGAAGTTCTCTGGTGGAATTTGTGGGGTCACTTACATACATTATCATGTCATCTGCAAACAGTGATGTTTTTAATTCTTTCTTTACAGTTTGTATCCCTTTGATTTTCTTTTGCTGTCTAATTGCTCTGGCCAGGACTTCCAGTACTATATTGAATAGGTAGGCGGAGAGTGGGCAGCTTTGTCTAGTCCCTGATTTTAGTGTGATTGCTTCAAGTTTCTCACCATTAAGTTTGATGTTGGGTATTGATTTGCTGTATATTTCTTTTATTATGTTTAGGTATGGGCCTTGAATTCCTGTTCTTTCCAAGACATTTAACATCAAGGGGTGTTGAATTTTGTCAAATGCTTTCTCAGCATCTAGTGAGATGACCATGTGGTTTTTTCTTTGAGTTTGTTTATATGGATTTCCATATATTAAACCATCCCTGCATCCCAGGGATGAACCCTACTTGATCATGGTGAATGATCGTTTTGATGTGTTCTTGGATTTGGTTTGCAAGGATTTTGTTGAGTATTTTTGCATCAATATTCATAAGTGAGATTCATATGAAGTTCTCTTTCCTTGGAGGGTCTTTGTGTGGTTTAGGAATGAGAATTATTGTGGCTTTGAAGAATGAGTTGGGTAGTGTTTCATCTGACTCTATTTTGTGGAATAGTTTGGAGAATATTGGTATTAGGTCATCAATAAATGTCCGATAGAATTCTGCACTGAACCCATCTGGACCTGGGCTTTTTTTGGTTGGGAGGCTTTTGATGACTGCTTCTATTTCTTTAGGTGTTGTGGGATTATTTAGTTGGTTTACCTGGTCCTGGTTTAACTTTAGTATCTGGTATCTGTCTAGGAATTCATCCATTTCCTACAGATTTTCCAGCTTTGTTGAGTATAGGCTTTTGTAGTAGGACCTGATGATTTCTTGAATTTCCTCAGTTTCAGTTATTATGTCTCCACTTTCATTTCTGATTTTGTTAATTTGGATAATCTCTCTTTGCTCTCTAGTTAGTCTGGCAAAGGGTTTATTAATCTTGTTAATTTTCTCAAAGAACCAGCTCTTGGTTTTGTTGATTCTTTCAATGGTTCTTTTTGTTTCTATTTGATCAATTTCTGCGCTAAGTTTGATTATTTCTTGCCATCTACTCCTCTTGGGTGTATCTGCTTCCTTTGTTCTAGAGCTTTCAACTGTGCTGTCAGGATGCTAGTGTATGCTCTCTTCAGTTTCTTTTTGGAAGCACTCAGAGCTATGAGTTTTCCTCTCAGTACTGCTTTCATTGCATCCCATAGGTTTGGGTATGTTGTGTTTTTCATTTTCATTGAATTCTAGAAGATCCTTAATTTCTTTATTTATTTCTTCTTTCACCATACTATCATTTAATTGATCATCATTTAGTTTCGATGTGTATATGGGCTTTTTGTTGTCTTTGTTGTTATTAAAGACCAGCCTTAGACCATGGTGATCTGATAGGATGCATGGGATTATTTCAATCTTCTTATATGTATTGAGGCTTGTTTTGTGACCAACTATATAGTCAATTTTGGAGCAGGTGCCATGAGGTGCTGAGAAGAAAGTGTATTTTTTGTTTTAGAATGATATGTTCTGTAGATGTCTGTTAATTTCAATTAGTTCATAACCTCTGCTAGTTTTACTGTGTCCTTGTTCAGTTTCTGTTTCCATGATCTTTCCATTGATGAGAGTGGGGTGTTGAGGTCTCCCACTATTATTGTGTGGGGTACAATGTATTTTTTGAGCTTTAGTAGGGTTTCTTTTATGAATATGGGTGTTCTTGTATTTGGAGCATATATGTGAAGGATTGAGAGTTCCTCCCGACAAATTTTCCCTGTAATGAGTAAAAAGGTGTCCTTTCTTATCTTTTTTGATAACTTTTGGTTGAAAATCTACTTTATTCGATATTAGAATGGCCACTCCAGCTTGCTTCTTGGGGCTGTTTGTTTGGAAGGTTTATTCCCAACCTTTTATTCTGAGATAGTGTCTGTCTTTGTCTCTGAGATGAGTTTCCTGTATGCAGCAAAATGCTGGATTCTGTTTATGTATCCAGTCTGATAGCCTATATCTTTTTATTTTTATTGGGGAATTGAGTCCATTTATGTTAACAGATATTAAGGAATAGTGATTGCTGTTTCCTGCTTTTTTTTTTTTTTTTTGCTCTTTGGTTCTGTTTTCCTCTAGTTCTTTGACTCCTTTGAGTGTTTTTCTTGTTTCCTCTTTAAAAGCTTCTATTTCTCTATGCTTTTCCTCCTGTTCTTGTTTAAGGATCTCTATCATCATCTTGATGTATGATTCGGATCCGAGTCTTTTTTTCTGGAGTGTTTGGCATTCTGCTGTTTGCTGTGACGGGAGAACTGGGTTCTGGTGTTGCCAGGTTGTCTTGGTTTCCCTGGGGTAAGTTCTTTCACTTTCCTCTTTGCCATCTTTTTGTTTGTGATTATACATGGTCTTGTTGTCAGTGATTGGTTCTCGTTTCTCCCTTGTACCTGGCCTGTATCTCTGCATCTCCACTGTTCCTGATGGCAGATGGCCTGAACGCCTGTTCTGCACTCACGGGCCCTCTGGTTGGAAACCAAGTCCCTAACGCAGAGTCCTGCTCCCTTGATCCAATCAGGGTGGGGCGCTTTCTGGGCACTTGACCCAGACCTCTCTGCACCCTGGCTACTCACAGCCCAGTCTCACCAGGCCTGTGTCCCTGGATCTCTGCTGTTCCTGGTGGCAGATGGCCTGAGTGCCTGTTTTCTCCTTCTTTCTTTTCATCTTTTTTGTTCTTTCCTTTCATTGTATTTTGTTTGTTTGATTGGTTGGTTTAGCTTGGTTTTGTTATGGGTTTTGTTTCTTTGGGGAGAAAGAGTGTTTTTTTTTTAGACAGGGCCTCTGTATAGCCCTGGTTGTCCTTGGACTCACCATGTAAAACAGGCTTTCCTTAAACTCACAGAGATCTGCCTGCCTCTGTGTCCCAAATCCTGGCATTAGGGTTATTTGCCACTAAACCTGGATCAATAGGTTCAAAAAATTAAATAATTCTTCATGCTTGCATGGCAAATTCTTTACCACTGGCTGAGCCATCTCACCTGCTTGCTGATGCATTTTTATAGCAGGTAGACTTCTCAGTCTCGTCTCCATCTTTTCTCCATCTGGTTTTGAAGCCAGAAGGAATTCTGGAGACTAAGGAGCCATAAGCATTCAGGATTCTGCCCGTGGCAGCAGGTAGTGACTGTGCCCTCCTACCTCTACCCAACACAGATGGCATCCCCTGGTCCACGTCCATACTTTCTGAATTATTTTGTGTTTCCAGTTCCTGTTTCTCAAGTCTCCCCCTCAAATCTGTATTTGATAATGCTGCATCTTTTACTCTATCCCAGTAGCTGTTGTAAAGCAGTCTCCTCTAGAATTAAAAATTGCTATCTTGGAAGCAACCTTGTTAAAACACTGAATGTTAAAGGTGAGATGAAATTACAGGATGTTTTAAGGGATGGTAAAATTCTTCACCTTGTAGGGAAACCCATGAGAATAAGGAAGTAAATAATTCAATGGCTTCAGAAAAGCCCTAAATATGGCCAGGTTTATAAGCAGTAAGGGCTGCTGAAAGACGCTCTCAGACAACCTGAGCTGCCTGGAAGAAGCAGACACCAGCCAAGGTGCCTGAAAGAAACTCAGACCAATAAGCTACCTGGAAGGACACTCTCCAACATGTTGAGCTGTCTGCAGGTTGTTCAGTGAATTCCACATTTTCAGCCTTCATAGGCTGTCACTAATGTGGGTGGGTTTTGAGGATGTAGCTATCTTTGAGTCCTTTCTGTTCTAGTAATCCTTCACTCTTGTTCCTTTAAGAAACCTCAATAAAACTCACAGATTCACCATGTTGGGCTTTGTGGTATCTATATTTTGGTCTCTCATTGGCTTACTACCTGAGGTGAGTAGACATGTGTTTATTCCAGGAATAGTGACACATAATATAAATGATGCCTGATCGTGGACAACAGAACTGATGATGAGTTGGGGTAGTGATTGCAAAATCCTGGTTATGGACGACAGGGCAACTCATGAAACGGAGGCCAAACAGCTTCTGGTTGAGTCATCTATAAGGTGGAGTCTACCTTGTCTTGCACTGCTTGGTTCTGAAAACTTAATGCGGGCAACAATGGAATGAAAAAAAGACAGACACATGTACAGAAAGCTGAGATAAGGATGATCTGTATGCTCTGAAAAAGCCACATCAATCGTGAAACAACCCAGAACCCATTTTGTGCATCATGTACTGCACAGGGAGGACGAGGTAGTTAGTTTCAGTATGAGGACCGCTCTTAAGCTGTTAAGATATGGGAAGAGGAAGCTGCAGTGGCCGTTTTTTGCACACACATAGATCAGACATCTTAGCCTATTTCCTAAACCTGACCAAAGGGAAGCTATGTCAACTCCCAAAGGTCTGAGACATGGTTCTTTGTTAATAACACACATTCCCTTGGGACATCATCCACTCCAATCTTTCTCAGTTCCCAAGAAGGATTCTAAAATGGCTACTTTTTCCTATATGGTATGAGATGATGTGCATGCTTGTTATGTTAGTGTGGCTGCTGAGACACACAACTAAGGCTGAGTTCTCCACGTAAAAGAAAAGTCATGGGGAGACCATGAGGAAAATACCAGAGAAGCTTTTTTCTTTTATGTGGTGCAGGGTGGCATGTATGATTGAGGACCAGTACTCAGTGTGTGAGTACAGAGATGTTGGTATCTAAGCCCAAGAAGGCTACTCAGTGTGGCCACTGCTATGTATAATGGACATATGTCTAAGGCCAAAATGGTTGCTCTGTATGGCCACTGTTATTTACAGTGGACATATGTCTAAGGCCAAGATGGCTGCTCTGTGTGGCCACTGCTGTACACAGTGGATATGTGTCTAAATCCAAAATATGCCAAAGGCTCAATGGTAATTTGCTTGTTTAAGAATATGAAATGAAGATGATGTCATGCTGTGGTGGTTTGAATAGGTATGGCTCCTGTAGACTCATGTGTTTGAATGGTTGACCCAGGAATAGCACTGTTACGAGGTGTGGCCTTGTTGGAGTATGTATGGCCTTGTTGGAGGAAGTGTGTCACTATGGAGTCAATTTTTGAGGTCTCAGAAGTCCAAGTCTGGTTAGCATGTCACAGTCCCTTTCTGTTGCCTGCAGATCCAGATGTAAAACTCTTAGCTACCTCTCCAGTACCATATCTGCCATCAAACTGCCATGCTTCCCACCATGATGATAATCTACTAAACCTCTGTAAAACACCTCTAATGAAATGTTTTCCTTTATAAGAGTTTTTGTGGTCATGGTGTCTCTTCACAGCAAGAAAGCAATAACCAAGACACATGCTAAGTCTTAGAGTTGGAAGGATACATGAAAGATTACCAGTTAAATCTGTACTAAAGAGCTCTCCCTGAATCCAAATCTTAGAACCCATGGAAAGAGTTTGATAGTAAAGAAAAAAAATAAGATAAAGATAATATCAAAAACAAAACATAAAAAGATCGGTGTTTGATGCTCAGTCCACAGTGTCAGAGAAGATTTCATCCATACAAAAATTGAGAAAGTGGTAAATTTATCAGGGACCTTGGGACAAGAAAAGAGTGTTTGTGTCTTTGTTGAGTCCCATGGCCTTTGAAAAGTGAGATAGCTTTCTGCAGAATTACTAGGTCAGTATATAAACAGATCTCTGTACAGTGCTAAAACAAGTAAAAGTGTTAAAAAGGAAAAAGCCAAGTGTATCACTTGGAGACTAACAAGGACAGATTTTCAGCAAACCAGAGTCTCTAGGAAATAAGCATATAACAGATCAAATTTGGTGCTGGGGAGTCTTAGAAGACCTTCAGGACTAACAGTTCACTGTAGTTGTAAAAAACAAAAACCTGGGGAAATTACAGGTGATTTCTACTACACTTCTCCATGGAGCAGGATTTCCCAACCTTCCTGATGCTGCCATCTTTTAATACAGTTCCTGTTGCTGTGTTGACCCCCAACTATAAAATTACCTCACTACTACTTCATAACTGCAATGTTGGTACTGTTATGAATCAAAACGTAAATATCTGATATGCAGGATATTTGATATGTGATCCCTGTGGTAGGGCCATTCTACCCCAAAGGGGTCATGACCCAGAGGTTGAAAACTGATGCCGTAGAGAAAGAAGGTCTCCTGGTGAGAACCTTCTTGACTCCTTTCCTAACAGTGACCGGGGCAGTCACTGAGGACCATGAAGGGTGACTGAATGATCCAGGTTAGGTTGTAGATGTATTGATCCTTGGTTAATGTTAAAAAATATTTAGTGGCTGGAGAGACTGTTCAGTGGTTGATCAGTTGTTGGTCTTGCAGAGGACCTAGAGATTCAGTTCCCAGCACCAAATGGAAGTTCACTATTATCTGTAACTCCACTTCCTGTAGATCCAATGCCTTCTTCTGAACCCTATGGAGATCATGCATCACATTGTACAAACATGTACAAACATGAAAGGAAAAAAAAACTGGATTCAGTTGATGCTAGAAGCAGGCATTCCTTACATCCTGGGGCCCTCAAAAAGTATCAAAGGCAATAAGCACCCGTTAGTAAACATCTGTATAAAACAGTACAGGCAAAAGAGATTAAGTGTGAGAATGGGCAGAGATGGGTGACTAGTCCTCTGTTGACCTAGGCTAGACTAAGCAGCCAATGCCTACTACATCAAGTTCTTCATAGTAAACAAAAAACAGAGGTCTTACACAAATACTCCAGGCTAAAACAACTGGATAATTGATACCAATAAGCAAAGTATGTTTATGCTGTGCTTGACCTCGCTAACAGTTTAGTGTATTCTTAGCAAACTTCTATGATGACCGACACTTGCTCAGAACAGATGACAAAAAGCTGAAAGAAGTGTTTCACCAAAGTTACCTCCATAATCTTAACACAGTTCCTTATGGGATGGTAGTTCAGGACTTTGCATCATTGTCCTGTCCACTCTGTGAAAAGATTTCTACATTTTATCCAGCCCACAGACCCCTGCCCAGAGAATGGCACAGACGGAAGTTTCCATGGGTCTTCCCACATCAATTAGCATAATCAATATAAACCCCACAGGGATACCAAATATCCTACTTAAGAGTTTTTATTGCTGTGATTTAAACACACACATACACACACACACACACACACACACACACACACACACACACACACACACCATCACCAAAAGCAACTTGAGAGAGAAATAGTTTACTTCATAGCTTGTAGTCCACCATCCATGAAAGTCAGGACAGAAACTCAAGGCAAGAACATGGAGACAGGTACTGATGGAGAGGTCATGAAGAATGATGCTTACTGGCTCACTCCCAATAGCTTGCTCAACCTAATTGCTTATAGCACCCAGTACCCTGGGCTCAGGAGTGGTACTGCCCACAAAGTCCTGGACATTCTCACATCAATTACTAATTAAGAGAATGCCCCACACAGACTTACCTACAGGCCAACATTTTCCCAACTGATATTCCCTCCTCTCAAATGACTGTAGCCTATGTCAAGTTGACGTAAAAATTATATAGCACACTGAAGGACCTCTCTCAGTCCTCTCTGGTAATTCTAGTCTAGGTTCTGTCAAGCTGACCCTTAACTCTAAGCATCACATTGAACACTGATGCTCTGTGCTCTCTCAGCTTTATTTTCTGAAATTCAAAGTCTATTGTATATTACTCAAGTCTGGCCCCATTCCCAACAAACATTTATGGGTCCAATATATTTAGAAAGAGAATAAAGTAAATAATATATTGGAAATAAATATATTTTGTGACCTTATTTCTCTATATGAACTAAATAATGATATTGCACTTTTAATTAAACATGCCAAAGTAGAAGGTGGATATATGATATATATACCCCTTATCTTAGTCAAAATCAAATGCAAATTTCAACAGGCAATTCAGTTTCAACAAAAAATATTGGCCACTTTTAAAATAGAGTTGCATATATATTTGTTTCTTCTGTATAATATTTTCCTGGTTTCACGTTTTTATATTTGAATAATTTTCCACTAATAAAATGTCAGCATCAAAACTCTAGGACTAGAGGTGCTGACTAAGCATATGCAAGGCCCTGGGTCTTATCCTCAGCACTGCCCAACTCAAAAATCCATATTTAGTTGTATAAGTGTGTATCAAGTAATTTTATTTCTTTAAAGATTTACTGTGTGATTCTGTATTTATTTGGTAGGTGATGTTTAAAATATTTAAAGATTTGATGATTTCCTTATGGTCTGCTTCCCCACCCATGCCAGATTAGAGGCCTGACAACCTACCATACCCTACAGGCTGTGTGTCTCCCAGGAGGTATGTAGTAACCAAAGACACAGGAAAGACTAGCTCCCAAATACTCATGCCAGCTGGGAAAACCCACAGACCCCAGATGTGGGTCCTAGATTGACCTTCCTTCTGGTCTGCTTCCCCAACTGGGCTAAATCAGCAGGTCTAATGTCCTCCACATCCCACAGCCTGTCTGCCTGCCTGCCTCCCAGGAGGTCTGAAGTAGCCAGGGACACAGGTAGCCTGCTCTAACCAGAGGCACAGGAGGCCCACCCTAACCAGACAGCACTCCCTGCCTCCCAGGATATCAGCTCTAACACAGCACAGAAAGCCCTACCTGCTTTCAAGGAGGCTAGCTCAAGTCAGAAACTCCCAGGCCACTTCACACCAGAGATAGCCAGATGGCAAGAGGCAAGGTCAAGATCATAATCAATAGAACCCAGTGCAATTCAACACCATCAGAAACCAGTTCTTCCACCACAGCAAGCCCTGGATACCCTAACACACTTGAAAAACAAGATAATGACCTAAAATCCCACTTCATTAAGATGATAGAAGCCTATAAGGAGAATATAAATAACTTCCTTAAAGAAATACAGGAAAACACAGCCAAACAGGTAGAAGCCCTTAAAAATGAAACAAACAAGTTCCTTAAAGAAGTACAAGAAAATACAATCAAGCAGGAAAAGAAATTGAACAAAACAATCCAAGAACTAAAAATGAAACTAGAAACAAAGAAAACACAAATGGAAACAACCCTAGAAATGGACAACTTACAAAAGAGATCAAGAGCTATAGATGCAAGCATCACCAATAGAATACCAGAGATGGAAGAGAGAATCTCAGGCATAGAAGATACCATAGAAGATATTGACACATCAGCTAAAGAAAACAAAGTGTGAAAAGCTCCTGTCCCAAAATATATAGAATATCCAGGACACAATGAAAAGATCAAAACTAAGAATAATAAGAATAGAAGAGGGAGAAGATTTCCAGTTCAAAAGGCCAGAAAATATCCTTAACAAAATTATAAAAGAAAACTTACCTAACCTAAAAGAAAGAGATGGCCATAAATGTACAAGAAGCCTACAGAACACCAAATAGATTGGACAAAAAGAAAAAAGAAAAAGAAAATCCTCCTGTCACATAATAATCAAAATACCAAATGCACAGACAAGGAATATTAAAAAGCTGTAAGGGGGAAAAAGCCAAATAATAAATAAAGGCAGACATATCAGAATTACACTAGACTGCTCAACAGAGACTCTGAAAGCTAGAAGATTTTTGACATATGTCATCCAGACCCTAAGAGAACACAAATGCCAGCCTAGGCTACTATACCCAGAAGAACTCTCAGTCACCATAGACAAATAAACCAAGATATTCCATAACAAAATCAAATTGAAACAATACCTTTCTACTATTTCATCCATACAGAGGATACTAGAAGGAAATTTCCAGCAAAAGGAGGATAACTATACTAAGGAAACACAAGAAGTTAACATTTCACAATAAACCCAAAAGAAATCATACACACATAATACCACCTCCAGCAGCAAAAATAACAGGAACTAATCATCTGTCCTTAATATCTCTCAACACCAATGGACTCAATTTCCCAATAAAAAAGGTGCGGGCCAACAAACTGGATACATAAACAGGATCCAGCATTTTGCTACATACAAGAAACACACCTCGGTGACAAAGACAGACACTACCACAGAGTAAAAGGCTGGCAAAACGTTTTCCAAACAAATGATCCCAAGAAACAAGCTGGAGTTGCCATTCTAATATCTAATAAGACAGAGTTTCAACCAAAAGTTATAAAACAAAATGGGGAAGAACATTTTATATTTATCAAAGAAAAATTACACCAAGAGGAAATTTCTGTTCTGTAGATCTATGCCTCAAATGCAAGCATACTCACACTTATAACAGAAACTTTATTAAAGCTCAAAACTTACAATGAACCTCACACAATAATAATGGGAGACTTCACACCCCACTCTCACCAATGTACAGGTGATAGGAACAGAAACTAAATAGAGACACAGTTGAACTAACAGAAGTTATGGACCAAATGAATTTAACAGGTATCTATAGAACATTTTACCTCAAAACAAGAGAGTATATCTTTTTTTCAGCACCTCTTAGAACCTTCTCCAAAAATGACTGTATAATCAAGCCTCAGCAGATATAAGAAGATTGAAATAATCCCATGTATTCTATCAGATCACCATGAATTAAGGCTGGACTTCAATATCAACAGAAACAACACAAAGCCCATACACTCATGAAAACTGAACTCAATGATAACTTGGTCAGGGAATAAATAAAGAAAAAAAAATCAAAGACTTTATAGAATTCAATGAAAATGAATACACACCATACTCAGACTTATGGAACACAATGAAAGCAGTATTAAGGGGAAAATTCATAATACTGAGTGCCTTCATAAAGAAACTGGAGAGATACCATGCAAGCAACTTAATAGCACATCTAAACACTCTAGAACAGAAATAAGCAAACACATACAAGTGGAGTAGATGGCAGGAAATAGTCAAACTCAAGGCTGAAATCAACCAGTTAGAAACAAAGAGAATGATTCAAAAAAAGGACATGCATGGTATGTACTCACTAGTAAGTGGATATTAGCCAAAATGTAAGAGGAAGGGAGGCATCTGGGTAGGAGAGGTGAGTGGAAGGATAAAAGTAGGTCAGAATCAGGTATGCGGTTGGGGAACAAGAAAGAAGCCCAGAGGGCCAGGAGAAGAAATGGGAATAAGCAGCTTCAGGGCTGGGGGAAGTGAGTTGGTATCTTTAGACAGTATCAGAATCCTGGGAGGTGACTCATCAGACTCAAAGAGGGTGACATTAGCCAAAATGCCCAACATCGGGGAGAGAGAACTCAAAAGAGTCTTCCTCCAGTAGGTAGACCCAAGTGGAGGGACTGAGATAGTAACCACAGTCATAATTCCTGACCCAGAATAGTTCCTGTCCAAAAGAACTGCAGAGACAAAGATGGAGAAGAGATCAAAGAAAGGGCAGTCTAGAGACAAGCCCAACTTGGGATCCATCTCATTGGGGGACACCAATTTGTGACAGTATTACTGATGCCATGAATGATGTGCTTACTTACAGACAGGAGCCTAGCATGGCTGTCTTCTGAAAGTCCCTACTCACAGCTGACTGAGGCAGCTTACTTACACCCAACCATTGGACTAAAGTAGGGGACCACTATGGTAGAAATAGGGAAAGGATCAAAGAAGCTGAAGGGGAGGGAGACCCTATAGGAAGACCAGCAGTCTCAACTAACCCAAATCCCAGGGAGCTCCCAGAGACTGAGCCACCAACCAGGATCATACATGGCCAGTCTGAGTTCCCTGGCACATATACAGCAGAGGTCTGCCTGGTCTGACCTCAGTGTGCTTAATATTTAAGAGACTTGAGACCCCAGAGAGAGCCCCTCTTAGAAGCAAATGGAAGAAAGGGATGAGAAACTGGGAGAAGGGGACTGGGAGGGGGCAATGACTGGAATAAATAAAATAATTAAAAAAATAAAGATTTGATGCCTTTGTACATGTTCATATTGTTAAATGGCTGATACCACCAAATTAATTGAGGTATCCATCAAGTAACATGACTACCACAAATGTGTTGAAAACACATATTTCACTCCCACATTGGTTACTTTTTGTTGTGTGATAAAATATCATGACCAAGGTAACTTATAGAAGAAAGAACTCATTTGAGCTTATGGTTACATCATGGTGGAGAAGCCTGGCGGTAAGCGGCAGGCACAGCTGTAGGATCTGAAAGCTGAGAGCTCAAGGCTTTAATAGCAAACACAAAGCAGAGTGGAAGTAGGCTTTATGTTGTCAAATCTGGCCCCTGATGACACTAGCAAGGGCATGCCTTCTAAATCTCTTCAAACAGCACCACCAACTGTGGATTGAGTATTCAAGTGCCCAAGACTATGAGGGGCACCTCATTCAAACCACAGCTGTCCTAGTAAGTAGCCAGCATACTATATAGGATTAGAAGCCACAGTCACCAGAGTACACACTGCACTCTCAGAACTTTTCCATCTTCTATTCCTGAAACTGTACCCATGACCAGAATCTCTCCATTTTCACCTGCCTCAGCACCTGGGAATCACCATTCTACTCCCTGCTTTGTGCACATTCATGGCATGCAGCATTTGCCTTGCCTCTGGCTGACTCCACTTAAAGTAATATATCCTTTACAAAGACTGGCCCCAGATGCATAGCCATCTCCCTGCCTCCAGATCCCATATGTACCACCATGAAAAGCTAACTTATGGTTTTAGAAGTTGATAATTTATCAAGAAACCACATCTGTTTAGCCATATGATTGATGGCATCACAATGATGGGAACAAGTACTAGTGAAATCCTATGAAAAGACAGGAAGCTAGAGGAATCCAAAGGAATCCAGGAGCCAAGTTTGCCAACATTATAGTAACCCATTCTTGAGGAAATTCATCAGAGCCCTGCCAAACTATATTAGTCACCTGTAGGGTGGGCCACCAACAACCTAATTCTATTGTAATGATTTCCACTTCTTAGACTCTCAACATTACCACACTTTAGACCAATCTTGAATCATATAAATCTTAGGGAACACAAACCTTATCCAGACCATAACAAGGTTCAGGTATATAGCTTGTAGTCCTGTTTCCATCCTTTAGGCTGCTCTTCATTTTGCTGTTCTTTGCTGTGCAGAACATTGCACTTTAGTGTTAACCTAGCTCTTTCTTTGCTTTTGCTTCCTGTGTTTGGAAGTAACATCTCAAGTATAACTGACCAATCCAATGTCAAGTAGTGTTCCCTCTACATTTCCTATAGTTTTACATATCATGGTTTTACCTCTATTTTAATCACTTTTGTACCCAGTTTCTTTCACTATTCTCTGCAGAACTGGATTCTTAGTCATGTATTTCCCTTAATTTTTTCTTTAATCATGAAAAGTTCTTATTTCTTAATTTTTGATGGATACTTTTGCTGGGTATAATAGTCTGGGTTGATGTGGTAATCTTTTAGAACTTGGAATATATCTTTCTATATCCTTTCGGCTTTAAAGATTTCTGTTGGATAATAAGGTGTCTAATTACAAGTGACTTAATGTTTCTCTCTTGCAGCTTTTAATACCCCTTCTTTAAAAATTTTGTGGGTTTTTTTTTAATGCTTTAACTAAACTACATTATAGAGAATTTATCTTCTGGCCTTGACTATTTGGTGTTCTATAGACTTTCTGTACCTGAATGGGCCTCTCTTTCTCTAGGTTTGGGAAGTTTTCTTCTATGATTTTACTGAAGATAATTTCTATGTCTTCACTGTGGCATTCTTTTCCTATTTCTATGTTCACAGCTACAAGGTTGGGTCTTTGCATGGTGTACCCGAAGTAGCTCATATTTCATTATTTTGCTTTCACTTTTTCATTGCCTCACACAGACTAAACCAGTTCCTCTACTTTGTCTTTCATCCCTGACTGTTTTGTCAAGATCCAATAAATTGGTAAGACTTTTCCCTGTGGGTTTTACTTGCCTTGTTTAGTTTTTTTCAGTTTGGGTTTCCTTCAACAATTTGAACTCTATTTTATTCTTGGGTTTGACTTATATCATTTGGGGTTTTTTTCTTTGTTATCTTTGAGTTATTGTTGTTGCCTTTCCGCATTTATAATTGTTTTAAAAAATATTTTCAGGGGAAATTATTCCATGTCATTTATTTGTGCATCTGGAGTTCTTTCTTTTATGTACCTTTCTTCTATCAGCTGAGGTCTTTACATTGTTCAAGGAGAAATTAATTCATAGAAGAGCTGAGATTTCCACCTCCTCTGTTTGTCTGGTATTTAAGGCTTAGCCTTTTTTTTCTTTCATTTTCTGCTTGTCACTTATAGTCTGGTGCCTTCAGTATCTTGGTCACGGAGAATGGAATACATTCCCCCTGGTACTGTGATCTAATTTATAGCATAGATTGACTGGGGTGTCTGAATCAGGGAGCTGGTGGGACTCTAGTTAGTCCCAAAGAGAAGAAAATGAGCCAGGAGTAGGCATTGGTCTTTGGCAAGTAGC
Source organism: Micromys minutus (assembly GCF_963924665.1). Classification (NCBI taxonomy): domain Eukaryota; kingdom Metazoa; phylum Chordata; class Mammalia; order Rodentia; family Muridae; genus Micromys; species Micromys minutus. The sequence goes on along the minus strand of NC_137984.1, from coordinate 33,128,231 downwards.
TAACTGGGCTTTGAGGCAACCTAAATGGTGGGAGCTATAAATTGGAGTGAGGCAGCCTACCTGGGTCTCTGGGCCACTTAGGAAGGCTGACATATTTTTACTTGTGTGTGTGTGTGTGTATGTATCTGTCATATATTGACAAGTACCCACTGTAGTCAGGAAATGGCATTAGATTCCCCCCTCAGCACTCTCCTTTGGAGCTGCTGCTTTTGGACATGGTTAGCAGAAAGCCCCATTCTCTGTTAAATCCCTGGACCCAGTTGCCATGACTCTCTCTGTCTTGACTGCCTGATGCTTACTGCCTATAAATCTACTGCCTACAAACACCTTATTGCTGCCAAACCCCTCCGTATTGCAAGTGAGATGAGAAGTTGGTAAGCCTCTTAGGAAATGTTCCCATCACTGAGGACACCAACTCACTACAGTCTTAGCTTTTCCCATAGAAGAAATTTAGGGCTAGCATTAGGTCTTGTGGCACTAAGCAATGCAGCCCTGGAAGAGGGGATGTCTTTAGCCCGTTTAGTGTACCTGAACATTTGTTCATGTTCTTTTCCCATCTTGCCCTCTTTTCTCCTCTATACTCCTTGTCTCATCCAGAGGAACTCTCATCTGTGAGTGACAATAAAAATTGGCATTCCTGTGGGGAATGGGAACTAAAGACTATTCAATTTTGCTGGCACCATTCCTGGGCTCTAATACAATCATAATTCCATTTCCATTTATCAACGTGTGGCTAACTCAAACCAAAGTGTTCTACACAATTATCTTGTTCAAAAACACAGTTTCAGAAAATACAAGAATTTTGCAGGCTCAATTCGATCTCAAAGGTAGATTATTTGTCTAATATGTGTGAAACTTTGGTTTCAACCCCCAGAAGAAGAATAAGAAGAAAGATGGTGTCTTGGGGTTTTACTACTTCAAATAGACACCATGACCAAGGCAAGTCTTACAAAGGACATTTAATTGGAGCTGGCTAACAGATTCAGAGGTTCAGTCCTTATCATTAAGATGGGAGCAGAGCAGCATCTAGGCAGGCATAGTGCAGGCAGAGCTGAGAGTTCTACATCTTCATCTGAAGACTTCTAGTGAAAGACTAGCTTCCAGGAAGCTGATATCAGGGTCTTAAACCCATGCCCATAGTGACACACTTCCTCCAATAAGGCCACACCTCTTACTACTGCCACTCCTTGGGCTGAGCATATGCAAGCTATCACAGAAGGGTAGAGACAATGGAAGAAGGCTAAGGAAAAGGAAAAGGGGGGGGGAGATAAAATGAGAGGAGGAAATAACAATAGTGGTTGAGAAAAGATCCATTTCAACATCTTCTTTAACAAATGAGACTTCGAGGCAGAAGAGAAGCTTGGTCATCATTGCCAGATGTGTCATGGCAGCAGGAGCCTGCCAACCCTGCTCTCATCATCACATCAACTGAAAAAAAAAAATCAAGCCTATGGAAACCTCTCCACGACAGTACTGCTATTGCTCCTAAATTGATTCCTGGGTGTTACTCATGTCTCATTCTCTAAGTAGAAGAAAAGAAAAGTGGCAAATGGTGTTCAACTGTACTGGCTGGTTTTGTGTCAACTTGACACAAGCTGGAGTTATCACAGAGAAAGGAGCCTCAGTTGAAGAAATGCCTCCATGAGATCCAGCTGTAAGGCATTTTCTCAACTAGTGATCAAGGGGGGAGGGCCCAGCCCATTGTGGGTGGTGCCATCCCTGGGCTGGTAGACCTGGGTTCTATAAGAAAGCAGGCTGAGCAAGCCATGGGAAGCAAGCCAGTAAGTGACACCCCTCCATGACCTCTGCATCAGCTCCTGCTTCCTGACCTGCTTGGGTTCCAGTCCTGACTTCCTTTAGTGATGAACAGTGATATGGAAGTATAAGCTGAACAAACCCTTTCCTCCCCAACTTGCTTCTTGGTCATGATGTTTTGCACAGGAATAGAAACCCTGACTAAGACATCGACCTACAGAATCAGATCTGAAGACTGGCAAAGCTGTATCTGCTGAAGTCAGCTGGCAGCATATCAGCCATTAAAATCAGAGTTGGATAAGGATGTAGGCAGATTGTGGCAAAGCTTAAATGTATTTAGAGAAAAAGTCAAATTTGAACTCATCACCCTTGGTTCACACATCACCCTTTAAAGGAACACACAGATGAGTCTCAGTGACTATGGAAATCAAAACTTTGTTCTCAATAAGCTAGGGACAGACTAGCAAGCAGTCACTGCTTCTATATACCAATAGGGTTTTAAAGACACACTTGGGGTTCCATGGAATGGCTGAGGCACTGGAGCAAACAGATAAGACCAAAGCATAAGAATAATTCTCTTATGCAGATCAAACAGTGTGTTGTGCATGAACTTACGTTTAAATGTAAAATTCAAAACTAATTACAATTTCCAAGTGGCAGATGGTAATTCAGTTAGACGCACAATCAGAGGAGAGATCTATGTAATTCACTAAGCACTGTTTGAGAAAAGTGAGCAGAGCATAGCTCATCCCGCTGCATGTGCCAGAGTGTATGTGCACTTGTATGTGCACTGTGGGTTCCCAGCCTCTCTGATTCGCCCGAAGTCCTAACCCAACCACAGAACTCTTGTTTCTTCCTGAATCTGTACCAAATGATTTCAGAACTCCAAGAACCAACCCATTCCGAAAGAGGTTTCGCTCTAGAAATAGGCCAGGCCAAAAGAAGGGAACTTCTCACTGCCGTGTCCCTTGAGAGACATCTTAGGCCACCCTAACATCAAGTGACACAACATTTTATCAGAATCTCCTGACCATTTTTTCTTTTTAATTTCAACTAGATAAATATCCTCACAACACAGCATGAATGTGAACCAAGGGGGCTACAGTTTTGCAAAACAGACTTAGAATCTGGCATTAAAGATGAGCCCTGGCTAGCATTACCTGGGGGCGGGGGTTCTTAGATGCTATTTAACTTCTGCTATCACTTCTTTGCTTGTAAACCAAACAAATGATCAGTTGGAAATATTCAGTTTGCTGCTTCCATGAGATGAGGACCTGCTTTCAGTAGTGGGAAAGCAAAGCCAAAAGCAATTCTGACATATAGCTGTCACTCAGCCAGACAAATAGCCACAGGTAAAGTGTTTCCTTTGAGAAGATAATTTTAAGTTTTCCATTTTTCTTTCTCGTTTTTAAATTTTACAAGTTGCTCAGGAGAGAAACTCCTACCAGTGTCCTGATCTTACATGTCTGGCCTCTAGAATTAAAAACAAAACAAAGCAATTCTATTGTGTGAGCATCCCTGCCTGCATCCTAGAGATCCTACACATCTGCACAAGGTGGTTTCTGAAGTCTCACCTTCACCTCTACCGTTTAAGAACAAAGTGCTATCTCTAAAGTGCTGTGTCCACAAACAGTGCTTGGGACACTACTCACATGCATGGAAAATGAGGGAGCCATTTTCCCAGTGTTGAACAGAAAAGGCAGTTCCCATTGGATCACAGACTGAAAAGTACACAATCCCTAAAAGAAAACCTAGGGCAAATCATCCATGACATGGCTTCGTGTGTGACTCACAGGCTCAGGTAAAAACAAATAAGAATCAAAAAGCCAGAGAGTTGGATTTTATAAAAGTTTTAGCATGCACTACCAGCAGAGTAAAACAGCATCACACAGATGGGGAAAATAATACTACATTATATAATTAATAGGAGATACCCAGAATACATAGGGAATTCCTGAATCTGAACAAATAAAATCTCAACCCAAAATGAGCAAGGGCAAAAGACTTGAATAAACATTTTCCCAAAGAGGTACATACATATTTATTAAGCATATAAAAAGGCACTCCATATTACTGATCAGAAGAAACGCAAGTCAAAGTACCATCTCATACTCATTAGGTTGACCACAATTAAATAAGAAACAGAAAATATCAAATGTGTGCAAGGATGTGATTCGAAGATCTCATCTTCCAACTACCTTTTTTTCCAGGAATGTGAGAGTAACTATATTGATCATCTTTTATTTTCTGTGGCAAATGACTGACAGAATTAACTGACATGGAAAAAAAAAACTGGCTGGCTCACAGTCGCAGAGCTGACAATCTGTGGTCATTTGATTCCACTGTCTCTGGATGTGCAGTGAAGCAAAACTTTGAGATCGGGGAACACAGGGACTTACAGCAGAGATGAACGATGACCAAGAAGCAAGAAAAGGAGAAACCAGAGTCAAGACCCGCTTTACATAACTATGACTCAGCTAAGTCTCCATCACCTCTCAACCATGCACCAAGACAAGACCCATAACTGATCAATCCATCGATCTTCTTAGAGCCCTCATGATCCAGTTACCTTCCCAAAACCTCTAACACATCCGGCCATGAGTTTTCAATACATGCACATCCGTATTCAAGCCTCTGAGAGACAGTTAATATTCAAGCCATAACAGCAAGTAAAAGTATAATTCTCACAGGATGCATGGATTTCATTTCTGCCCACCTAGCCAATAAGTCTCAGCCTAGTTCCTGTGTGTCCATGCCCACAGGAATGACATTCCCAACAGCTACACCACAGAAACAGCCCATAAGAAATACATTCACATCAAGGACTTTTGGCTACAAAGGGGAGAAGCTTGGGAAGGCAGCAGGCAAAGACAGCCAAGATAAAATAAAATGGAGAGTCGGGAATTCTTTGGCAAAGAACAGCTGTTTAAGCTATCTTAGTTTCTAGCTTCCCCTGAGATCACATAAAGCTTTTATATCCTCACAACATGGGGCCTTTATGCAGAAAGACAGCTCCTAGTCACTTTCATTCTGGTCAAGTGCCTTTGCCATCCTTGGGACAACCAACCACATGCTGTGAGCAATACAGGTAAAAGCAGTTCTTTTAATTAGAAAAATAGTAAGCAGGCTAAAACATGAGAAAAAAACTAAACAATGAACACACAGCAAGAGCTGTATTTTTAGCAAACAAAACTACATAGCCCGAAGCAGACATCAGGAAGAAAGATGAAATAAATTAAGACTTGAAAAAAATAATCTTCCACGTAGTTTCTGATTTGTTTATAGATCTAACTACATTCCAATCCAGAAGATATCTCTGCAGGCCAAGATCAGTCTTGTGGCGTCTTGACATTTACTGACACAAAAGACAAAATAAATGTCTCATCCGAAAAACGCTACTTTCACAGGGTGGACGAGATAACCTATATAAAGCAAAGTTAGGAAGATACGTTTTAGCTGCAAAACCTGTTTTGGGGCCAGGTATCAGACTGCTAAGTCAGTTCAGAGCAGAGGGCATGACAAGTCCCGCCCCAGTCCGACCTATCAGTCAACCCGAGTTGCTAGGGCCCTTTTTGCAGCACTTTGTGCGACAGTTCCGACACACTTTACGGCGTCCCTGCCGTGTTGCGCAGCGCTGGTGGAAGTGGCGGCAGTGCTGGCTTCGCTCAGTGGTTCTACACAGACGTACTGTGGCTGTGAGCTCGAGCTGGGATGAGCGCGCGGTGCCAAGCCGCGGATTGGAGTCATGGTGAGTGGTCGGCACAGACGGGCTCCGGAAGAGCGCTGTCCGGCCTGGGCGGGTGCGGAAACAGACCTTTGCTCCGGCCTCCGGTGGCTCCCGCTAACACCTATCTGCACTGCTTACAGGCAAATGTTTATGCCTCCTGGGGAGGTCGGGCTGTTACCCCACTTCCACCACCACCGCACTCCTTCCCTCCTGCCTTAATGGGAATCTTTCAAGGACCCTTTGCAAGCACCGTTTCCTAATCCAACAGAAACCTTATTTTCACCGGTCTTGTTTAAACTAGAAAGAGGTTCAAGAGCCTGTCAGTTCTCTTCGACGACTGAAAAATCACCCTCTTACTGTTGTGGGTGAAACATACTTAACCTTCTTAGTGAAAAAACCCTTACCCGACAATAAATTGTGGGTAAAAATTGCAGTAGTTTATGAATTTTTTATTGAAACAGGGTTTCATTTTGTAGTCCTGGCTGTCGCAGAATGTACAGAAATTCACCTGCCAGTGTCTCCCAAGTGCTGGAATTAAATGCAGGCCACCAATGTGCACAGCGGCAATTTGCAGTAGTTTTAAAGGCACAATATTTCTACCAGGAAAATGTTTCTTACAGCTGCACTCTGTATAGTCCCAGCTGCTAAGAGAACTAATCGAAAGTTCGTGGGCAGCCTGGACAGTGGACAGTTTAGCAAGACTCCACCTCAGAATAAGTGTAACTTTTGACAAAGGCTGGAGTTGGAGGCACCTTCCTAACTTGTGTGACACACTAGGTTCCATGTATAGTCCTGCTAAAAAGGAGGAAAAGAACCTACCTTTCACCAAAATGAAGGTTGCAATGAATTTGGATGCAGAATGGACAGACATTTAGTAGATTTACTCTTTTCTTCCATTACCAGGCCAGTACAGTGGTAGCAGTTGGATTGACCATTGCCGCTGCAGGATTTGCAGGTTTGTTTATGATTTGGAGGTGGAAGAGACTGGTAGACTGGTTATAGATTAATTTGCTTATGCTGTTGCTTTTGGTTTTAGGACGTTATGTTTTACAAGCCATGAAGCATGTGGAACCTCAAGTAAAACAAGTTTTTCAGAGCCTACCAAAATCTGTAAGACAACCTTCTTAACTAAACCTGTATTTGAAGCCAGAAACTTCCCTATAATCTGAATTGCACAGGTCCATGAAGTTCAGGGGAGTTGTAAACTTTATAATGGTCCACACTGGGAATTGGTTTTCACACATGACAATTGGGGGTGGGTGACCTTCACAGGTTTAGTACTATAATAGTTAAAAATTAACTTTAATACATGTTGACCTTAGTATCTGTTCATCTGCCTTCCCTTGTCTGTTTTGTCACATAGGATAGCACTGTAGTGACGTTAGATGTAACTTGCACTCAAAAATCATACCCGTTGTGATTAATACCGAATCTGAACTGGATGTAATGCACACAGCTGCTGCTACTCAGGACTTCGAGAGGCCATGTGACAGATAGCATAAGACCGTGGGTTCTGGTGGCATAATTTTCCCCATTATAAAGTCCTCTTTTAGTGGTTGCCTTAAATCTTGGAGAGAAAAGAACTCTAGGTCTTCTTTTGATTTTGCTGTTTTATGAGGATCAAGTTTTTATCTGGAATATGGATTTGAGAATATTCTCAAGACATTGTTCCAGTTCAGTTGCAAGCAATGGATGTTTAACACTTCCTAATATAGTTGGATGCCACCTATCAAACTAAAATGCCTTGATAGGAGAACTTCTAGTTCTCTGAAATGCACCGTTTTCTTTCTGATTTAACCAACCTTCCATTTACATCATTAATCTTTCCTTCTCAATCAATTTCTCTTTCAGGCCTTCAGTGGTGGGTACTATAGAGGTGGGTTTGAACCCAAAATGACAAAACGGGAAGCAGCATTAATACTAGGTGTAAGGTAAGGCTTCTACTCAATTATGAGATGTAGAGTAAGGTAATTCCTATTAGTATTTGAGAACTGCAGTTGAATGAAGTACTGGGGATTGTTGTCCCGAGATTAATTTTGTTGGTCAGTGGAGCTTAATGTCATTTCCATGAACATCTTTAGGCCTAACACTCATACAGAACTCACATATGTAACAGAGCTGCCTCTATCTATTTATATGGAAATTAAGTTGGATGAAGATGGTCTTGTCAACTACATTTTTTTTTTTTTTAAAGCACGTTTAGGTCTTAGAAAATGCATTTTACATGTCTTTTATATACAGCTTTTCATACTGTTTTGTCGCTTGACTAGTTTCACAGTGTTTAATTTGGCCCTTCTATATAGTTCATTTTCAAGTAAACTAAAGCCCAAGTATGTTTTTCTTTTCAAATTAGCCCTACTGCCAATAAAGGAAAGATCAGGGATGCTCATCGACGGATTATGCTCTTAAACCACCCAGACAAAGGTAAGTAAACTTTTATTAATATGTTGGACTGCTTACTAATGGAATATCTAATTCTTGGCATTGTTAATATTTAAGTGTGTATGAACAGTCTCCCAGTTAGTTATAAATCATTGTAGTGTCTTAAATGAAATCCACCACATATGCTGACATTTTCTGCAGTGACATCTTGTCTCACCAAAACAAATGTATAATGAATAACGTAAGAACTACTGTGATTTGTAGTAACAAACATTAATACTGTTTTAGGTTTTGTGTTTATGACAGAATGTCTTCCAATAATGGAGGTTACAAGTACTACTAGATATTTTGGTTGATTTGTTTTTAGGACATCTTGGTATGTATCCAAGATTGGACTAAACTGTACAGGCACTGTGCCTCATCCCCAAAAATGGGGCTTAAAAGTACACCCCAACTTGGCCGTTTTGAATTTGTGCTCTATTTTTTGAGTTCTGCATTATTTATTTTTGTGTAGACTCATAAACAACCAAGTCTAAATTTTAATTAAGAAAAACTAAGGGGCATCTATTTATTGTGGTGTGGACACATAACAGTACCTATTTGGAAACCTAAGCTATATTTGCTTTTGATACACTTCAAAGTAGCTTTAACTGCTAAAAACAGATTCCTTGAGTGGACCACAAAAATGTGTTGTCATGCACAAATCATTTTGCTTGTGGAAAGAGGGTATTGACAAAGTTAAATACAACTTTTTAATATGTGATTTCAGTGCAAGGAACTTAGCTTGCATTCTGTTCTGGATGGTGGAGTCTACATACACACAATTCTACTAGAATCCTCTTGATGATCTTTGATAGGGTTAGGACCATATAACTCCATCACATTTGTAAACATAGAAGTCAGCTAATACTGAGAGGAAAACTGAAGCATTAAAGTATACAATGCAGACAGTCTTTTCAACATAAGCTTAGAAGCCTATGAGACAATCAGTGAATAATCCCCACATGCAGTAGTAATGAGTAGGCTTAGAGTTCCAGAAGTGTATATGTGGGAGGGGCCAAATCCCATTCTAGACTTTAAGATTTCTTAAAAATGGTAAACCTTTGTGTGAAAGTAATTCATTTCCCATTGATCTGATATTTTACCCTGTAATTTTGTGACTTACAGTATATTTGTGTTTTAGAAAATGAAGATATTTGTTATGTCCTGGGATCCTTGAAATGTTTGACAAGATTTAGAATCTGTGCTCTAAACTGTGTCTCCCCCATCCCCTTTCTTCTATAGGAGGATCTCCTTACATAGCAGCCAAAATCAATGAAGCTAAAGACTTACTAGAAGGACAAGCTAAAAAATAAAGTAATCTGATGAATTTTAAGTCCATTAGTCTACTTATGAGCATGTTTTATAATAAAATGCCTCAGAGCTGTAACTCATGAAAATTGCCTGGCAAAAGCTCAGTGTCTTGGTATATTTTGTTCAAACTTGAGGATTTCAAGACTAGTATCAGAAATTAAGATTACAGACACACACATTAGACTATAAATACGGTTCATTACTGACTTAGCAAAGAAATTTGGCACTTGTTATTTTCAAGGCCACGACTTGCTCTTAGAATACCCCACTGCAGTCAATAGAGACAGGCAGCGTAACTACTGGAAGAGGGATTCTTACCTTTGGAAGGTAAAACTCCTAAAGGAACAACTGGCCCAGGTATTTAAATGCTCTACTTTTAGCCATTTAAGATTTTGATACATTAAAACATTTTTTTTTTTAAAGACAGTCTCCATTAAATAGCTCTAGCTGTCTTGCAACTTGCTATGTAGACCATTCTACATAAAACTGTAATAGAAACCTTTCAGTGTATAGGTCCTGTTAATTTTACTACTTAGCCAGTCCCTTGAAAATACTTTAAAAGATATTCCTTTATTTTAATTTTCAGTTATGACCAAGCTTCTTTGTGAATGTAAAATTCCCTCAATTTTAAAACTTAGAATCCTAGCTATTAAGTGCTTTTGATTTTCAATCTCAACTGTTAATATTTTACATGCTATAAACCACCCAAGTTCATTTGAAGGCAAATATTAAAGTATGTAATGACCTGTACAGATCAGGAGGCAAAATCCCTAGCCAGCAGTCCCTGTAGCATTTAACCTGTCAGCACTTTAGACTGTGGACTTTCAGCCAATGAGAGGGCTTTCAGAGGTAATCAAGGTGCTTTAATTTGCTCAAAGTCACTAAGGGTTACTTTCTATCTTGCACCCTTTCGTAAAATCCTTATAGTTTGAGTGTGATGAAAACTAGGTTCTAAAGATTTTATGTAGCATTAACTCTCTCAATTCCCCTCATGCTAGGGAGAAAAAGAGGTCCAAAGGTACAACTCATTCACAGAAATACAGGAAAAAAAACTGTTCAAACTTCTGTTTGAACATGGCTTATTTAATATGTTAGACTTAGAAGCGGTGTAGCCCAATGTTGTCATATACAGCCTTCCTCGTTTTGAGAAACACAGTACTCAACCACTATAGTTAGCAAGATTAGATAAATTACAAATAGGAACAAGCACACACTCCAGTGCCTCATCTGAACACATGGCATTAGAGATGATCAGCAAAGCATATTGAGTATTGAAATGGATTTTACGTTAGCAAGCAAGTAAATGCACTTAAGGAGTCCAGAGATGAAGGTATCCAAATCATTATAGCTAACTATAATACCCCTTATTTGCCCCTTTTAACTAATAAAAAGTTTCAGTACTACAAACCTTGCCTGCTCACAGGACCCTACCATCCATATAGCACCTCAAAATCATCTGTAACCAGTTCAAGGGGAGCTGATACCATCTTCTGCCCTCCCTGGGTACAGACAGACAGACAGACAGACACACACACACACAGAAAACTAAAACTTTAAATATTTCTATGAAAAATAATATGGTAGAATTGGTTGCAAATTAAAAGCAGGCTCCTGAAAATACATTATAATAAAATGCCCACAAAGGAGTCACCGATTAACTGCAGAAAGGAATGCACTGTGGACATAAGTACCTCTGACTAAATGCTATGCATGCCTGTTAGAAGACAGGTGTGTCTAAACATTGGAAACCTTTCTTATTAAGAAGCACAGCCAATCATTCTTTGATAGCAATTTTTATTTTCTCTAGGCTTACCTTTTTCAATTGAAGACTGTATTTCATTAAAAACTACTAATCGTAACATTTAAGTGCTACATATTTAAATTAAGGGCAATTAAGATAATTTGTAAAAAGCCTTCTTAATTCTATTTTCTCAAGTGCTTAAAGTCTCTTGTATTGTGCTAAGCAACTTTTATGTTTACCACAGGAGACAAGGCCCAGTGGGAAAATACGATTCTTTTCAGATCTAGAATTCTGCACTTCCTAATTTTTGTAGTTAACCTTTGAAATCCTGACGTGATTCCTAAGCGTGTTCTTGGTCATGCACATTAAGCATCTAGTTGGTTTTTGCTGAGGATGAACTAAGCAAGCACTTGCTACAACTGCTACCAAAAATTGGAGACAATAATAAAGGGAGACAAAAAGCAGATCAGTAGCACAACAGCCCCAGCACAGCTAGAGGTCATAGGCTTCAGAGGAACAGTAAGGCTAAGGTGTGGGACTGAATAAATTCAGGAAAACCCCTAAACCTGTGAACTGCCATCCTTTGAATATACCCTGTATCTTACATGGTAAACGATGGAAATAAAATTAGACAATGTTTCACTTCAAATAACTGTTAGTAATTTGGAACCAGACCACAGAGTACTCTCCAATATGAGAATTTATAACATCTTCTGGTGATGACTTATGAAGGCTGTGTTCTAGTTCAGAGACCAAACATTAAATGTCATCATACAGGAATTATGAAAAATTTACAACTTCACTCAAGTTCAAATAGCAAACAAGACAATAGCATATGAAGCAAATCACAGGCTAGGTTTTAAAGATATTTAATATGCTCTGTGGCTAAGAACACTAGAGCAAGTAACCCTGAGTGTAGGAGACATCAATGCCTTCTATCTGCTTAGAGCAGACTGTTGCCTGAGATGGGATGCTAGTGTTTCTCTCAGTCCCTCTAACCCAACGGCAGGCTGAGTTACCTTAGCTATTAATAAGTGCTGTAGCAGTAGCCCTTGATGATAGATTTAAAATAAGTTCTTCTTTTTTTTTTTTTTGTAAAGTAACAAATAAAGGCAAGATGGCTCAATGGTGAAGTACTTACCGTCAAGCCTGACAACCTGAAGTACCTCAAGTCTAAATGAATATAAGTTTTGAGCAATAAATAGTAATTAGCTTGTAACTAGTTTTTGTTAAAAACTACAAGATTATTAAACAGATCAATTTTTATAAATTATTAGTACAACTACCAATACAGAATTAAAAATTCTGTGGCAGTGGGGCTGAAGCCAACTGATATACTTGCTACAATGGCTGCCAACCTAAGAAAGCAGGGAGCCATCTTCTGTTTGGAGCCTAACTGGAAATATCAGGGATAGACATACCCAACACATTCCTATGAATACTTTCATACTCACAAGGTTATGGGAACATATGGCTAAAATGTTACTTAGTTTTCTTATACTAATATCTGAACAGCAAGAAGCTAGCTAGTACAGTCCTCCTGAATATAGAGAATAACTGACAGAAGTATGTGGGTTTTATCTATAACATCTCAAATTTTCAAAAGGAAGAATTAGACTGGACTTTGGGAAATCACCGTCACATCTGTTTGTACTCTCAGGTACACAGAAGATTTAAAAAGTCAAAGCCAAACCTGGTCAACATCTAAATCGTTATAGCCAGGTAGGCAATGGTGGTTCATGCCTACGACCCTAGCATTGAAGGCCTGAAACAGAAAGATTACTGAGTTTAAAGCTATGATGGGCTGTACAGACTTGTTTCCAAAATTTAAAAAGCTTAATTAAAAAACAAAGCAAGCCAGGGATAGAACTCTGTGTCAAAGCCCTTCATGCACAAGGCCCTGGATTTAAATCCCTAACATCACCAAAAAGTGAATAATCGTTTTTAAGAGGTATTTTATTGCAGTTTACATGTCCCTCCATCATCCACTTTTGATGGACAACACCAAGTCCTTCCTCAATTCCTGGTACTTATACTTAAAATGTATGATTAACTTGACAAAAACTGTCAGTAGTTGGCCACTGTTGACTCCGAAGAGTACTACTACTTTACAATGAAATAACTGTCCAAGTTAACACCACTTACTAAAAGATTAACTGTATCAGACTAGAAATAATTTCAACAGATTAACCCAAACTCTTACTATATATGAGAGAGGTTAGGAGCAACACCCTGATTAAACCCTAAGTTTGGAGGTAATGAAATTGGTATGGGTGACACCAAGCCATAAAAAAGCACATTAAGACATGACGAGATTTTAAAATAAACAGCCTATCCTTCTAAAATTCTACAAAGCTCGAAGTACAAAATGTAATTCTCCTTTACTGACAACACCCATGCCTTCACACATAGCCAGTTTCCTATTTACTTTTCCTTAGCACACATACCACATCTTTACGAATCCTAATTATTTGAGCCACAGGCAAATTGGAATGTCTGTGAGGACATTACAAACCTCTCCAGACTGTCCTCAGGCTGTAATATCCAAGTCAAATTGCAGTCAGCTAGCTGTAGCAGCTGTTTTGTCTTAAGAGTGATGGAAGGATGCAGAAGAATAAAGCATGTAGTTAGTGCTTCTTTCTTCTCTCAGTGCCTAATGTGCTTGGGTTCCTTTTGCTTTAAAAGTCCCATATCATCTGCACATTTTTAAAAATAACTCATTTAAGCAAGATCCTTTGCCTTTGACTCAGCAGTACCTAAAGTTAATCCCTAAGAACCGCTGACTGACATGCTGTTTAATTCCACCAATAGAAATTTATTATTTTTATCTCTACATGGATGCTCCCAACCCCCACCCAAGAAATTTTAGGAAAACCAGATTATTTTCACCCTACCATAATCTGCATCCTCACTTCACAATCAGTTCAGGTTTACATGGAATGCCATGGTGTCCACATACTTCAGTGCTTTGGGAGACACACACACTTTTGGGACACACTTTTCTGCCTACATATATTTTTGTGTTATGTGCTAGCAAATGTTTTCACTCATAATTTAACCAGGCTAGCAGCCAAAAGCCAATCTGAATTGACAGGTTACTTCTGAAGAAATAGCTTTATATGGACATTAACAGTTCTTTGGTGCCTGTTGGGTTAAGTCACTGAGTGGTTATTTTCAGGCAATGAAACCTCAGTTCTTGAAGGATCATTACTAACTCCTGTTCCTGTCTCAGCTGTTGTTGGTTTTTAAGATAATCTTTATGACAAAATGATTTTTAATCTTTGACAAAAAAAGATCTAAGGGATTTGACATGGATGAAAGTAAAATTACACTTTCTTAGTGTCATGTTTCCCGCTTGGGGATTAAAATTCTTTGTGGGCTAGGGATGTAGTTTAATGGTAAAATACTTCAAGTCCCATCAGACACAAGATTCTCTTTGTCCAACAACTCATAGTTAAATTTGTGACCCATGTACACAGGACCAAGTAATTTAAAAAGCCAATTATTTAACTTTTCAATACTTTGAAAAATGAGATTATGGCTATTTAATCCAATATACCATGTTCTATACAAAGTGCAAGAATTTCACTATACATAATTCACTTCACAAGTTCTATTATGTGGACTTTATAAAATGTTCTTTTTAAAAATCTGATGTGTGTTATTATCAATTAGGATGTAAGTGATCGGCCATGGCTACACAAGTCTAATGAACAATGGCCCACTTATAACTATATGTAATTATCCTTCATTTATAAAACAAGCTTAACATTTTTATGGACATAATTAACAAATTATGCACATAAAAAACATAAAATGACACAAAGCACACATCCAGTAGGAAAAAACCCTAAGTCCATAAATATTTCATTTGATTTACAATCACGGAAGTATACATTTTATCACTAAACTTCCACTTGAAAATTGCTTAATAAAATTAAATCTTCTAAATAAAAGCTCTTTAAACTTTTAATTATGATTTTCAATCACTGGTATGAAAACCTTCAAAATTACCACTCAAAAAGTACATTATTGGCCTATTAAAAACTATTTGCCATACTTTAAAAATAGTTTTTAATAAAGAACTAAAGGCAAAAGTGAAAAGCATATCTTCTGCCTCCCCTATCTTCCACAAACGGCCTTTGATTAGAATTTAATACAAAGATGTTTCTCTAATGACAAAGACATACATTTCCTAAATCATTTACTAGCCAAAACTTTAAGTGTTAAGACTTTGGAGGGTCCATTACAAATGATTAAATGGTTAGATTTTAACACTAGATCTGAGGAACAAAATAAATGCTTCTGAAAAGCAAAGAATGCTATCTATGCTATGCCTCTAAGTACTCCTACTACTTTAAAACAATTGCATAAAAAGTAGAAAGTTAAAAAAAAATCAGCAAATGGAAGATCAAAGTTTATTTTACTACCTGCATACAAAAACATATTGCACATCAAACAACCAAAATCAAAAAAGGAGGGGGAGGGAGAAAAAAAAAGGGGTAGAAAGAAAATGTGAAAGATACTCTACTGAAGACTAAACATGTAGTTTATACAGAATAAACCTTCTGGAAATTGATCTTTTCAGTAGTTCAGGCTATGTCTGAATGGACATGACTAATCAGCTTAGTGTTTCAACTAAAGCTATGTTTGATTTTTAAATACTGTACACTTTAATAAATAAACCAAACAAAGCCTCAATGTAGAACAGTCACTGCCAATATCACCCAGTATCCCTGCAGATGAGTTAACATGTATTTCCAGTGGTCTGCAGAATTGCCTCTACAAACAGCATTTAAAAAACACATTAAACAGACCAGTTTCCAGACTAAACTAATGAAGAAATTACAATTCAGTGCAAAATATTTTAGACTGCTTCATTCTAGTTTTCCTCAGGTGAAGAAGTGGTTGCATATTATTAAAAATGTAACAAAAGCAGCTAATGCTTTCATAAAGAATATTACGTTAGGGACCCCCACCCCACCCACCTCCCCCCATCTCTGCCATATTTTGAAAACAAAATAACATTTCCTATAGCCAGCAACTTTTTTTAATGTTACATATACTATTCTCAAGGCACATCTGATGATATATTTTTAACACAGTAGGTGTCAAAGTATGTTTAACATATGATTTCTTCAGGATCCCTCCCCTTTCTGAATTCCAAATGGAGGAACTGAAAGTGCGATGTAAGACTGGCGATCCGTATTCTATCTTTGGCAAGCTTGTACAAGCACTATTGTAACTGTAATGTAAAAGAACTGTAAACTAGGAACTTCCTTCAGTTATGAAACACCATTCAGGACTGCTGCTTCTTGAGTGCTCTCTTCTTTTAAGGTCTTAGTCTTTTCTTCTCCTGGAGTACGCGGTAGCTTAGGAATTTCATCGCCAGAAGCGCTAGTTGGACCATTTATTGCCTTTTCTGATGGACCATGCTCTTCAATCACATCTTTTGCCTGTCAAAGGGAGACAACTTTTTCAACATCTTTATAAAGAAATCTGTAGCTGAGGAGGAAAATAACTATAAACATTAGCTTTAAAAATAGAGTAACTTTCATGTCATAAAGAAAGCATTTTATGTTTAAAACAAATACCAATGCACTAAAGTATCAGGGTTTTAACACTACATTATTTCTAGTACCTATGAGTGTCAGCATCACAGAAAGCACCTGCACTGTTCAATGAAATCTGTACCTAGTATTATAACCCTTGGGAAGTTCACCATAGAAATGGTGTAAATGAGTCAATACAGCAAGTAGAACAACAATCAGCCATTTTACTCACCTTTTAAAATCATGTAATTTCATGAAAACAATTAATACAAAATAAAACAAATTAAAAGGCCTATTCTGACTAATGACAAGAGGTTTACAGCCTTCTAATTATCAAACCAAGTAAATACTAAAGTTCTATCTCTCTAGCAAATGTCTCAGGCTCAAGCATGCATATCTTCATTTATCAGGGGCTTGGGATAGAAGCAAGGATCTTCTTTAAATATTATCTCTTAAGGGAAACAACTGACCATACAGCAATTAAGTAAAAAATAAATAAATCTAAAACAATACGGAAATAATAAAAAACAAAACAAAAACCCTACAGGTTAAATTCTCCTTACCATTTCTTTCTTGTTTTTAGCCAAAGTTTCCCTTGGGAGGTTTCTTTGTCTGCTCTGAGACTCAGCTCTAGAAATATAATCTGCAACTGTGACTGTTAAAGATGAGAAAAAAATTACAGGTGTTGAAAAATATTTCTAAATTCTATTATGGATAAAGAATAATTTCACTATAAAGTAAACTAGTAGTGGGTCACCCAATTTCAAAATTTTACTCTGGGTACCCACCTCTGAACAAAAGCAAAGCTTGAAAAAATGTGTCTATGGTTTTACTACTGACAATATAAAAATCCTTTTCAGCTGGAACTGGAGGAAATCTAGACTGAAGTCCTTTTTCCCAGGAATCCAGCTAACTCCTGGCTTATCTGGTTGTGGGACGAATGTGGTGTACACCGCCAAGAACAATCACTGAGAATGCAGTGTTCTAAGTGTAGAGGACATTTGCAGTAATGGGGACGGGGCATCGACAATTCAAATCATATAGTGAGGCGATTACAAATTTGAAAGCTTTTGGTTTTGGTTCTCTGCCCCAGGAAAAACAGCACAATCAAGGTGTTCAAGTGTGTTATTTTCTGGTTCTTTCCTAACATTTCATGCTATACAGTATTTAAACTATCTGATGTTCTGACTTTAATTATAGTCAAATTAAGGCAATGAAACCACAATCCTAAACATGTGGTGAACACTTATCAGGGAGGGAAAGGAACACTATAATATAGAGATGCTGTCTCATCAACTTTACTGTCTTGTTAGGTCTGACACATGAAGATAAAGCAAATAATGAACTAAACTAAACTAAACCCTATCTATCATTCTAATAAATGGCCTCTGTTGTATAAATACAACACTGGCCCTCAGGACTTGAAACTCAAAATTCTTAATATTGTATTATTTTCTATCACAACCTAGGTTTAAGACAGACCTAAATTAAAAATTAAAAACGAGTCAATTTTACATTATTTAAAACTAGTATGTCTTGAATTGATCCATTAGATTCATAACACATGCAGCCAAAAAATACAGTAAAAGGTTGAACTGTATTTTACAATTCATTCATCTTAATAATGCATGCCCTAACATACAAATTGAAGAACTTCAATGAACTTTTAAAAAAAAACCAAAACTTTATTAGAAAACTACAGCTACTTGAAATCTAAAGCTGCTTTCCTTCAAAATTATTAGTAATGTTCATTATGAACCCCTTAAATGGCTTCTCATTTTAAAATCACTGCCAAGAAATTTACAAACATGTTTAGTACTATGCTAGGGGATTAGTATACTCTACTAAAATTTTGTCTACTCTACAGGGTAACAGAACTGTCCTCAGAATGACTGTAACCATAGGTGGGGATAACACTCCAATGAATATTGTTTTCATAGTGCAGACCTCAGTTGACACCTGGAGAAATGCATCTACGTCAGGATGCTGCTGCACAAACAGGTATAGTGTTCAATTTAAATGTGGGCAAACAGTTCTTAGGCTCTCTCAACTATTCCTATACAGAAAAAAAAAAACTTTGTAGTTATTAGTCCAAAGTTGAGCAAGTGGTACTTAGTTCTGTTCCTTGCCCCCAAATAAGAGAACGAGTTAAGAAACTTGTTTTATAGTTCTTATACAATACAGCCCCTTAAATTTCAAGAAAAAAAAAAATTCTACTCAATTTTATGGCATAATCGGGACCCTGGGTTTAAGAATCAACCGGGACCACCAGAGTGTCATATTGTCTAGCTAGAAGAAAGACCACTGATGGTTAATTTGCATAGATGTAAGGACAACTAGCTATTTTAGTCAGAGGTAAAACAACTATCAGCTGTCTTTACAGACTGCTGCTGGGGAACAAGAAACTTCAGAGAAGAGGGAGTAAAGGAATTTGAAAAGAGAAAACACAATGGTTCCTAAGGACAGTGAAAAATCAGATATAATATGCAACAACACGTCACTGTTAAAATTACCAAACTTCCCATTAGTCATTTTAGTTAATTCCATTCAAAATCACCTAATTTTTTAGAAGAAATCTTATTCCAATAGTTTTGTCTCTGTACACATCACTGGCTTAAGTTATGTCGAGAGTCATTCCAAGTTTGTGAATGCATACTGATAGCCTGAATTCTCTAACTTGCAAAGTAGGGACAAAAAATATTCACTCCTGTGCTACCTTCAAAGCATGACCTCTTCAACTAACATGCACCTATTACATTACAAAGGAAAAGGAGTATAAAGAGAGAACATATCTCAACACTATCTTTGACAGTGTTTAGTTCTTTTTAGATATCCTTCTATCTTTTAAACACAAACTCTTCATAATGGGAAATAATGCCCTTTGCTAGATTCCCAAATGTCTCTACAACCTCTGCATTTCAAGATTTATGATGCACATTATTTGGGGGGAAACACATGAAAGAGTGTATTTTGGAAAGAATGCAAAAATTGGTTGGTTTGAAAGGGGTTTATTTCTACTATACACAATTTCTTCATGGTAAATATACAGTGATTCTCTGTACATAAGAAATGAATTCTTTTAAAAGTAATAGACAATAGCAAACGAGTTTCTTTCCAGTTACCAAAACTTGAGACAACATAAAATATTGAATGAAACTAAGTAAATACCATTTGAATGGTTAGTATGTGTCAAAGAAAAAGCACCACACTACAGTAACACAGAAACATTAACATGCAGCCTTAAAAAAAAAAAAAAAAAAACTCTACATTTTATTTTAAAATTTTGAGTATATTGTTAATTCCCACCAAAGGAGACCCCCATAAGCAGGCACCGTGTAAAAAATTGCCTAGTTTTGCCAATCAACCTCAACCAAATTCACACCATAGTCTCTGCAATGGCAGTCCCCATCTTAAATCTCAAGAATCTGCCAACTGAATAAAGTAAAGGTACTAAAATTACTTCCATGTAAGAAATTAAGACACAACATTAGTTCACTTAAGACTAGATACTAAACATTTATACTGTGAAGGAAGAATGCATTTTCTTGAGCAGCAGTATTAGTTGAATAAACTATGCAATGCAAATTCTGAATGTATACACACATGTGAACATGTAACTATATTTAGAATGCAGACACATGACATTTTTTTCATGCTTGTGACCTGACACCAACAGGCCCACTCAAGTTACCTGGCTGTCTATCTTCTGCCTGACCCCTGAAACGACGCCTGCGGCTACGATTGCGTCGCTGGGGTTTTTTTTCACTATCATCTGTAATTGCAAAGTTTACCATCAACTATTCTGACAAAAATAAACAAAAAAGAACAAACAAAAATTTTCTTTCCTTATTTAAGGGAAGAGAAACTTTTAAACATCAAAGATAAAGCATACAAAACTGACAAAGAATTATATACATTTTTGCAGCATAAAGCACTGCCCTCTGGAAATTAAGAGGGCTCTAACTCATAATAAAGCAAATTGCTTTGTAATTGAAACCACCACCATCATTCAGGAATAAGATTTCTCTCCAATATATCTTGGGTCTCAAACTTAATGACATTTTAGCCCCTTACTAATAAATGCTAGTTCTTTGCAGCCCCCACAAAAATATACTGTAATTGTTAAAGGGGGAGGGACTAAAATAGTTAAGTTTTATTTGTAGACAGTAGACCAACTGAGTATTTAGATTGATTTAATGGTATGAAAAGGGCACTTTAAGCAATCCTCCCAGTTCAGATAGTCTGACAAATATGAAAACTTGCCCCCAAGACAAGCAGCTATATCCCTCATTTAAAGTAAACACTAAAAAACCATTTGTGAATTCTATATAACAAAAACAAGAGCTCCATCAATTATCAGTACAATACAATCACACACACCTCTTCCCTAAATGCTTACATACCTAGCCCATTTTCATTAACTGAGGCTGTATCAGATTCAGTCATTCCATCCATCAGAACAGCATCTTCATCAGTCCTTCGTCTACGAGACCGCCTACGACGGTTAGTACTGTGGTGAGATTCGCTGGCGTCAGTGTCTGCAGTCTGATCTGATTCTGTATTATCAAGTAAGCTGTATGGATTGCTGTCTGGATCTTTGAGCACTATATTCATGTCAGAGGCAAGAAATATTCATTTAAGAGGACATCAGTTAAGAATGCTTTATCTACTGAACTACATGCACTAATTCTAAGTAATTACAATACCCCCATAAAAATATAGATATGATATATAAAAAGTTTTTTCCTAACACTAATTTATCTGGAAAGTAATAAAGACAATTAAGTAAAATTTTAATGGGGATGAAAAATTGTAAACAAAAATATATGCTTACTTAAGTTTCTTAAGTCTTCTACCTACATCTTCAGATGAGATCAAAGCTATAGGGAGGGATATATAATAAACATGTGGTCCTGTTTTCCCTATTACGGTCCCACAAATAAATGTAAACTGTTTATGTGGCATTTTCAAGGCATTAGATACAAGTAATCTACAGTTAATGTAAAATGACATACAACAGTGTGTAAAGATATGGATAGTGGAGGATGACTACATCAGAAAATATTACAGGACCACTCACACTCTCAAGTTAATCCTATCCAAAGAGTAGAAAAGTAAATATAAAGAGAATTATGTCATGAAGAGAACCATTGTACCTCTACAAGTTTAAGGTGACTGCTGGTATTTTGTGCTAATAGACTATTCTAAATAAAAGAAAATAAATCACTTGCATCGAAGACCTAAGAAGCATTAGTTAAGTATGAACTGGAACAACCAAAACAAAAGTCTAGAGAGGCATCTAAATCAGGCTGAAGTTGTAATTGGCTATAGAAAGGACAACACGGAAACACCTAACTTGTAACCAACTTGAAAACAAACCATAGGGTGAAGTTAGAAAAGAACAATGTCAAGATACCAATGAGAAGAAAAGTGCCCATCTTACCTAAATGTATCTATTGCTTCCAACATTCAAATTACAGAAGAAATTCACCTAATCACGATTATTCCTAAGTTTTCCTTGGTAAGTTAGCAAGCTAGTGCCTTAGTAAAAGATACTAAGTTTATCTATTAATAAAAACTAGGTAAAATACATTTATTTTGCAATTCCACAAAATAATTGTTTAATAGTACAATGTACAGTGCATTTTAATATAAAAGTTACTTTTCTAGAAAAACTAAGGTAGAATTTCCTAAATAAAACTATACTTAGGGCCCAATGAAAATTGTGTTCCAATTAGAGCCAAATACTTTCCTTTATTTGATGCTGATTTGTTCTGGTTTTTGCACATTTACATGTATTTTTAATATTCACAGACTATGCTAAAATTTTAAAATTGATTTTAAATAAGACATTTAATCGTTATAAATATTAAAAATGGCCTTCTTAAAAGACAAAACAAGTAATAACGCTAACACACAATGTTTTAAAATAAGCTAGTCTATGTATCCCTGGAAACCCTCTCCTTTTGCCTATTCTACTCAGAAAAAGACTCTGTTAACAATTACTCTTCCATGATAAAAAAATAATCAAATGATCACAGTCAACATATGCTTGCATATGAAGTCTTTAGACATCTCTACACTGTATCTATAAACATATGGTGTATACACGCACGCACACACACAGAAGCCCTAAGAGGGTACCAGATCCTCCAGAGCCAGAGTTACAGGGCTGTGAGCAGCTCATGGTGGGTACTAGGAGCTTAATTCTCTACGACAGCAGTGACTGTTCTTAATTGCTGAGCCACCTTTCCACTGTCTATATTCCTCCTTATGGTTCAATTATTCAATAAAATTTTCTTAAGAATTGAATCCCCGTCTGTCTCTTTTCTCAAAGCGTAGCAATAAAGTTTGGGAAAAAGAAGGAAAATATTACCTAATTATCACAGATCTCAAAAGGAGAAGGAATAAACATGACTGTCAAAAGTCAACTAAAAGTTCTGACCTACACATTCTTAAGGAAACCTGCACTGGGAATTAATTCTATACAACATTTTCTGTATTAATTGCTACAGTCCTCCATTTTCTCTTAAGATAGTAAGCAAAATCACAAACTTCCTAAAATGTATGGCCCTGAAAGAGGAAATAACTTTTGTAGGATTACACTGTTTACAAAGCATGAATGGTGACATAGTATGTAAAAGACTACCAGAACTGATGGAGGATTTGCCACCACGTGGTCCACCACGACCTCGTCCCCCAGAAACACTTCTGCCTCTTCCTCCTGGGCGTCTCCTGCTGTCTCGCTGATGTCGAGTCTCTCGGTCATCTTCTCCTGCCAGTGACCAATCACTCAGCTCATCTTTACGCTCAGATTCTGTTTCGGAGGGGTTAGACAGCTCAGAATTTGTACCTTTGAAAAAAGACAATATATAAGCCAATTAGATGCACATAAACTGATATGCTAAAAAATTTCAAAATAGTGTCTGCTAAATATCATTTACATAAGCATAGTAATTGTTTCAAAATGAGCAAAATTAAAAGTAAATTTTAATTTTAAATTAACAGATTCAACTAAACATGTATACATGAAAATGCAGTCAATGTAAAGTTTTCTGCCCATTTTTAAATTGATAGCGTAAATCAGTAAAATATTTTCCAATACCTAAAAATAAATTTAATGACATTAAGAAAAACTATATTTTAATCATCGTTTCCATTATTACTGACTTGAGCGTATTTTTTCTCACACATTTTAATTTCTCTGAAATCAGAATGCTGCTTGTAACTATCTTTCTTAAAAGTTAGGAATTTACTTGTCAGTTAAAATACATAAAATGTTTTCCTATTGCCTCAGATTAGCATAATGACAATGTTTCTGAGATTACCTAATAGAACAGAAGACACTGCTGTAATGAAATTTATGTAATTAGCTCTTCCAGAAGCTGACTTCTAAATTCACACCAATTTAACTGAAAACAGAACCCCCCCATATTGCCATGTGTAACTTTTCTCAACATTTTCTTCAATAGATCTACAATGAAAAGAGCTGTTAAAAGGTAAAGCTTACTAAATCTTATTAGTGTCCCAAATGTGTCATGATGTGCAGAAATTTCCTTTTAATGAGTGGCTTTGTTACACTATTTTGAAGTTTAACTGGTTAAACTTATGTATGATTTCATGAGATACCTAAAAATCAGTTGTATTTAAACTGCACGACCATGTAACAGCAGTAGTAAAGCGCTGAAACAGAAGTAATAGGTGCAGAGGAAAGGACTCCTCATACACATGTTACAGAGGAAAAGATGAAACACTTTAGAAAAAATAATCCAGTTTTCCACAAGTGTTTGTTAGGAATGAGACCTCACAGAAGAGAATAAAGTGCCCATGTAATAACTATTAGTACTGTCACTGTTGAAAGTAGACAATTAACTAAGGAATAATGAAACAAATCTGGGCTAAAATGTAACAAGCCTAATAAACTATTTTATGTTACCCAGGAATAAAAAACAAGATAATTACTCTAACCTTAACCTAAATTCAGTATTCTGTGAGACTATATCACACACAGAAAAAAAAATGTTGATGAACTAGCTAATATTTGTGTTTTATGATCAAAAAAAGTCAAGTACAAGGCTAAACCATGAGATAAGAAGATTGCCCTAAAATATTTAGGTGAGCCCAAACTAAAGCTCATGGGTTCCTAAAACCTCTCGTCATAAAGAATGAGGGCTGTGATGATGTCAATGACATTTTAAAACTCGAGGCATGCCATCATAAGCCTGGAAGTTCAAGTAAGCAGGTTCTACTACCCCCCCAAAAAGAACCAAAAATCAAAACAGAATAAAACTTCTGCAGTCTAGGTGTTATATATGAGGTTAGCCCAGTACAAGACAATGGTCAATAAAGCTGTACTTGGTCATGCCTCTAGGTTACATAAGTTATTGATTATTGCTTTCTGAAAACAATATAGCTATCTCAACATCTCAAATTTGTCGAACAAGCAGGATACAAGGAAAGTAATCCCAGAAAAGCTTTTAGAAATGAGCCATATCACTCACAATCACAATTTGCTTTTAAATTCCATAATCTGGCTTTTCTCTACAACTTCTATCACTGTTATCAAGATGCTTCCTATCATTTTAAATGGTCATGTAATAAAAATGTACATTAAAAATGCTTTACAACCAAGATGTGATAAAACTTCTAAGATTCAAACTAAATTTAACAAAAACTTTTAGAAATGTTCTACTAGTATCCATTTCTTATAAAATGTTATTACTGCCTAGTCCTTTTCAAAGTGTAGGTTGATGTCAAGGTGATACATGATTGAACAGTAGAAAGTGAGGGAGGGGCAAAGTTTTTGGTATGGTAGAAGAGAAGAACGCAGGAGAATCAAGATGGAGACAGCAGAGGAGGATGGTTCAGATCAAGGTGAACTAGACTGATTTCATCTTGTCTAAGTGGGCGGTTTATATCTTTATTAATTGGCAATGAATTTGTTTAGATGTATTGTGGATTGAAAATTTAACATAAAAACCTGATTATTGAGTCTTGACTTTACCAGGCTGTGGAGGACAATGTATGAAAGCACTGGCTGAGAGGCAGATAGAGTGTGTGCAGTTCCAGCACTGTTGCCTGCACAAAGTGAGAATGCTCGGGCTAGTGGAATGAGATGTGTGGTTGCCAGGTGTGGTGACTAATTGCCTAGAGAACAGTGTGGTAGAGAAAGAAACCGGGTGCCCGGCTCCACAATGGAGTGGAGTAAGACCCTACGGGACCAGTAGCAACAGAACCAAATTTTTTATTTTTACTGCAACATGAAAATGCTCAAGACGAGTTGTAATTAAATTCAAACGGCCCTTTCTTACAAGTTACTTCAAAAATACAAGATTTCTAGTTCCACAAACCTAAGTCTGCCATATACTAAAGGATCTATAAAGCACTTTGTAATCCAGATAATTACCTTTACCATGTTGCATATATTTATTATCTATTCTTCAGCCACTTTATCAGAGTGCCTTCCTCATCAATAAGCAGAGGCCTCAGACACTAATCAATCTGTTTAATGGGTTTTCACTCTTGCTATACAAAGCCTTATCTGATTGTTAATTTAGGGTTTAAAATATACAAATTTACCCTGTTTCTATTTAACTATTGGCATCAAGTAAACTTTCAGAAATACAGCATTAGCTTACAATTCTTTGTCTTTTGCACACTGAACTCTACACTTCATTGAAATTTCATTTACAAGCTTCAATACCATGTTTATGAAAACAAAAATACATCAAGGAAATGAAATACTTGAACATAAAGTTGGAGCACTAAAGAGAAGGGATACTTAACCTTCACCTGTACAACAAATGGAAGCTCGTACAGGTGTACTACCTTATTCAATTCCTTAGTTAAACGAGAAGTCTAGATCTCAACCTACACGGTGCAAACCTGAATTCACCTCTACTTTCTGTAAATACTTCCTAATTTGGGCTAGGTTCACAAGTATTTTCTCAAAACAAGATGAACAGAGGGAGAAGAGAAGAAAGGAACAGAAAAAGCAAATGAAGAGGGATGGGCAGGAGATCAGGTCACAGCTAATATCCAAGTCCAAATGGAGAAAGATGGAACAACTCCAAAGCTAAACAAGAATAAATGAAAATTTATGATTAGAGAATTGTTGACTACCACAAAATCCACTGATCTGTTCCTGAGGCCCCAGCTTCAAAGTGAAAATATGGCTTATAAAATTGTGCACGACAGAAGGTTAACCATCTTTTTAAGCCTTCATTTTCAAGAAATGTTACTAAACAAAATAGTTGCATACACGGCACTAAAACACTCAGATCAGTGTATTTCAAAGCTACTGAAGGTTTATTATACGCAAGGCTGATCTAGTCAATGTTTTCATTTGTGCTCACAAATGAAATCTTACAGATAGCAGTAGCACACTAGGATTCTACCTACAGCAAATGTATGAAACTACATTGGTTGGAATACAAGCCATATTTCATTCATTCTTTATACTTATTATAATCTACCAGAACCATAATTTAAAACTGTGTTATAGCTATTTGTAAAGTATATACCTTTCACTGTCACTAGTATCAGTGGGGCATATACCTCAGAACTACCTTCCACCCAAAATATATGCAACATCAACATCTAAACTAGAACCACTACTACACACACTACTACAGAAATAAAACAATGTTCTTTTTACCATAACCGGAGGTGTAATTAGGGCCCCGACGACCTCTGCCTCTTCCACTATAAGACCTAGAACCTTGTACAGAAGAGACGGTACTTTCATCA
Source organism: Micromys minutus (assembly GCF_963924665.1). Taxonomy (NCBI): domain Eukaryota; kingdom Metazoa; phylum Chordata; class Mammalia; order Rodentia; family Muridae; genus Micromys; species Micromys minutus. The sequence goes on along the minus strand of NC_137984.1, from coordinate 33,100,972 downwards.
GTGGCATATCCTTTCTCTTTTTCAGGCCCTCTGGTGGAAGAAGGTCTGAAACCCATACCAATCTGTCGCAGCTGTTCATCAATCTGAAGGCGTTCCATTCTTAGTTGTTCCACTTCCTAAAATCAAAACAATGAATTCTTTCTTACTGTGTGTATGTGTGTGCTATGCACATATGCACACACCTGTCAGGCCATGGGAGACTAGGGGTAATCAAGTAACCTTTACCTGCTTGATCCATTCTCCCCAGGACAAGTCCTGTACAGCTTTGATGTATTTTGGCCTAGAGCTAGAACTATACAGTCTGCACCAAGGAAACAAACTGTGATCTTTGAAATCATCTCATAAAGCGGAAATGAATCCACGAGGTCATTTGCTGGTCAACTCAAGAAACACTGAAAGCTTTTGCTATAAGCAAACAGTATATACAATTTTCTTTCAAGTAACTGTCCTATTATAACTTATCTGTTTTTGTTATCTAATATTACCAAATACTGTCCTTTTGTTTTACTTTTGAATACTGTGTATTTGTACATGCCAACATGTGCCTGTGGGGATCTAACTGTAACTTAAAGTAGTTGATTCTCTCTTACAATGTGAGCTGTATGTATGTATGTATGTATGTATGTATGTATGTATGTATGTAAATATGAATGGAGCCAGTCCAATGGCCAGATACTGTCTCTTTAAACTGGGAATTAGAGATTCTATTAACGGTATTTTATGAGCAACATCTTCATTTATATAACACAGATAACAAGCTGACTTGGTCATTTAGAAACTAAGGTCCTGCAACATGTGATGGTAGCCAATCTAAACAGTGCTAATGGCTGGGAGGTAAGATTACAGAAGAAAAAAAGGCATTTGCTTACAAAACCAGGATCAATAAAATTCAAAGAAATCGAAGAGTGTTATCAAATGTGCTTTCAAAATATTTGTACAACAGTAATATCAGAGAGTAGAGGAAAATATACTAGAAATAGAGAGCACTTTAGGATTTATTACAATGAACAATGAAGAGGAAAACAAGAACTATGATGCTTTACTGGTAGCCACTCCATTTTCTGTAATCCTTGTGTATTATGTTTCAACTGAAACTGACAAATGGGGAATGAGGGTAGAGCTCAGAAGCTGATGCCTGTTTTGTCTACCATGCACTTGGCTCTGGTTTGCATCTCCAGCAACTCACCCCTCCCTCAAAATTGACAGAATACATTATATTGGGGGTAAAGCTGCTGACTCATATAACACCAGGGTTATCAAAGAGGCCCACACATCACCTTGTGTGCAGATGGCTAATACTTGAAAACAGAAGCAAAATGGCCCTAGTAGAGCCTGCAGCTACTGTAAATAATAAACTCTTCAAACATGAAGTATGGTCTTCTTTCTGGGGGAGGAGGGGTACTAAAGAGTCTCCCCTCCCCTGCAAAAGTGTAAGGATAAGGAACATTTTATTCTTAAGTTCTTAACAAGAACAAGAACAGGACAAAACTTAATTAAAAATATTTAATTACACAAAAAACATTACCATAATGAACAAAAACGTTCAGTATGTGGATACCTTATTTGTATTAAGTATACAGCATTCACACAGAAAATGCAGCAAGAATGATACATGAATACAAAATGAGCTGTATCCATACCTTTAAGTAAGCAATGTGATACTCTAGAAGAACTTGCACATTTCCAATACTTTCTTTAGTGCCCACAAATACAAATGGAACCATTCCCTGTAAGAAAACACAAGGTCCTCAATTTTTCACACTAATATATAATTTTTCTCCAATATACAGTAATTAATCTGAAATATAGTTTTAATGCCTTATTTGTGCTAAAATTTACATTTCAGCTTGCTAAAAAAAATTTATCAGTTCATGCTAGTTTTCTGAATTTTAACCAATGTAACATCCCAAAAATACTGACCACTTTTAACAAAATACTCAAACTGATCATAGTCTTTCAGAATAGAAAAATTATCACAGTAAGCACGGCTTGAAAAATAATAACGAGAAAACAAAATAAAAACAGACACATATTAGACAAGTTATCCCCATAAGTGCTCAGATAAGACCTTGAGAAGAGTATGCTGTCACAAGTCTGTAATTTCAGCACTTGAAAGCTGAAGCAAGGGAATATAAAACAACAGTATCTAAATAAAAGGGGAGAAAAAGAGCAAAAAGACTAAGAGTTATATATTCCTGACCATTAAAAGACAGTCTCAGGACTGGTGATATGGCTTAGTGAGAAAGGGCATTTGACACCGAGCCCAATGATAAGGGTGAATTTGATCCATGGAAGCTCAAACTCAGAACAGAAACAGTTTCTGCAGTTGTCCTCACCTCCACACACGTGCCCACATGTCATGTGTGCACACAAAAATATATACACACATACACAAGTGGAAAAAAGTAAAGATATACTGACTACAGATTATTATTATTATTTTAATCCTTTTATTTTGTTTATATGAGTACACTGTAGCTGTCTTCAGACACACCAAAAGAGGGCATCAGGTCCCATTACAGATAGTTGCAAATCACCATGTGGTTGCTGGGAATTGAGCCAAGACCTCTTGAAGTGCAGTCAGTGTCCTTAACTACTAAGCCATCTCTCCAGCCCTCAGAGCATTATTTACACAATATAAAAACAACAAATTCACTGAAAACACCCACACCTGGGCACAAAAATAAACATTGAACAATGATCCCAAACTTGTTTATTTGGTTAAACTTCAGAATAAGTCGCCTTTAAAACATAGAGCAAAAAGGGAATAGAAAGATAGCCCAGCTGTTAAGAGTACTTATTGCTCTTGCAATGGGCCCCAAGTTCAGATCCCAGTGGCCAAATGGTCCTTTTCAACCATACTCAAAGTTTCAAGGGATCTGATGTCTTCTTCTCATCTCCAAGGGCATCCGGCACACACACAAACATGCACACATAATAATTATTTTCAAAAAGCAAACCAAAATGACTAAGTCAAGATTTTCTGCCTTATAAACATTTCAGCTTTCTGCTATATGAGGAAAAAAAAAAAAATCAACTTAAACTCCCTGCCAGTTTCCATTTCCTCTCTCAAAAAATATCTTCAAGATTTTTAAAATAGACAAGCTCAATACCTTTTGGTTATAAATATGGATGTATTGTCAAAGTAATTTCTAAGAGGTGACTTATTTAGATATAGCAGGTTAAGTAGACAAACACCCAGACAGTTACTAAGGATCTAGCACAGCTCCACTATGAAGATATAAAACAAGAATAAAGTTCTGACAGTATACTAAGAAGATAGCAAACAGATAGGAGGGAATGCAGAACTTGTTGGTGTATGCGTGCGTGTGCATACTTTTATACTGAACCATGTGACTTGCTTTTACACATTAGAGCAGCATATGAGGTAGAGACTCCTAGTCATAAAAACGAAACCAAGCAGCTTGTATTGACAGAAAGAAGCAGTCTTATCCCTACCTGTGTTATATAACCAATCTCCTTACTCTTCAAATATTCAACTGCAGCCCTATGTATTTGTGCTTCTTAACCCTAATCTAGAAATAGCAGTACTAGCTTGAGCTACAAAGAAGGTAGTACAGTAAGTTTGTTTTTGTTTTTTTTAAATCAGAGAACCCACCAATAATAATAATAATAAGGTGGCAGTAAAATGAAAATACTGAAAAGCTAGTGGGGACAAGTCAAGCTAAGGGAATGCTAGAGTTCTGAATACCAATTTAAAAAGTTGTATGTAACTATCATCATAACCTTCAGGTCAGATTTTATATTGCTGGATACTAGGTGTAAGAGAAACATGAAGATTACAATGTTGAGCACCATTAGTTTTAATCCTTATCAGAAAGGAATCCTAAAAACCACAGAAAGCAACTACAAGTTACATGATACAACACATTTTAAAAGTGTGATACGTCACTGAAGTGTTCTGACTCTTGTGAAATAACTGTACAATTACTTAATAAATTCATTTTTAAGTGTACCTCAACTTAGTACTTTAATACAAAGAAATAAAAAAGTGCTATCTATTGTAGGCATCTTAGGACACCCAATATTTTGTGTCAAGACACTACAACTTTTCTCTTTTAAAAAAGATTGATACTTTCCCAGAGCAAATTCTCCTAACAGTTCTATAATGAGCAAAACTGAAGGAAGTGTTTGATAATTTTAGGGACAACAACCCTTAGCTTATTTTAAAGCCCTAAATGAGCTCTACCAATCTGACCACTAAACCCAGAGATTTAAACATCCTAATGTGTAAGTGGTTAATAACAAAATTGTAAGCAAAATGTCAACATGAGAAGGGAAAGAGAAAGCAGTCTCAGCAAGGACAGAACAGAATAGCAACATGAAATAATGCATGCCGATTAAGGAATGTTCAATGCTTTTAGATCCTACAAAAAGCCCAGAGCAATCAAGAATTGCTTCTAGACATGAAATTCTACAGCTCTAAGAGTAAAAATGATATAAGATGAAGCTTGATAACTCAGTGGTTGCAAACATTTGTTTTTTTTTTTTTTTCTCCCTTGCAAAGACCTGGGTTTGGTTCCCAGCAAAGTCAAACAGCTGACAGCCATTAATAACTTCAATACCATGGGATCCAGTGCCTGATGACCCCCACAAGCACAAGACATGCACATGGGTACACATATATGCATGCAAGCAGAATACTCATACACAGAACAAAAGGAGGGAGGACCCAAAAGAAAAAAATTTTAACAGAAACATTTATAAGAGCTGGCTTAAGTACTGACAGACTAACTAAGAAGTCACATAGTCCACAAAACTGAAAGATGATTTGTTTTTAAGTATGTAAGGTAATATAGTTCGAAGACATAGAATTTTCAAAACCAAGAATTTCCACAGTATTGGAAATTAACTGTGAAGCCTAAATAAAACAGGCAAATAAACAGCATTAAGCACTTACGTCCTCTCTAGGTAGTTTATTTTCATTGTCTCCTTCAATTCTTACTCGAACCACACCAGATTTATCCACTATTTCTTGAATAACTTTGCCATTTTTTCCAATAACTTTTCCTTTAGTAAAAGAAAACAAGTAAGTTAAAACTAGTTTGTTATCCATCCTATATACCAACCTAGATTATCTATTACTTTCCTATCAAATGGTAACCACCAAGCAAAGATGTTTTTACTTTCAATAACCTCACCTAAAGACTCTTCTCTGAAATTTTCTCTGGCATATAGTTGTCTAAAGACTACTGACTTCAGTAAACCACTACAATTCACAAGCAAGAGAGTTCTCATGCCGATAGAGCCATTTCTAATACTTTAAAATATAAACTCCAATCCATTTCAAACCCCTGCCCATGAAACATAAGAGAAAGCAATTCTAAAATTGCTATTAGCTACATCACGTCATTCATCTCATTCATATCTATATACACACCCAGATATATATTCGTGTAAGCAAAATTATTACAAGTTCTTAAGTACTTCATAGATTTACGTAAGTGCATATAGCCTCACTGTCTTGCTAAGGATGGCAGTCTGCAAAGATACAAAATTCATACCTTCATACTTAACCTGTTTGTCTCTCAAACAGCAGTTATTAAATATACAATACTTAAAAGAAAAACTCCAAAGGTAACATAGGAAAGTACTTTTTCCCTATTATTAAGATCAAAGTTTAACTCAAGTATCTGGTATACTCTTGGGATATAAGTAACAGCAATATCCTTTATTAAGTAGCAGTATCCTTGTATGTTACCAAATCCACATCCACAGTTTTGTTTTTTAACTAGACCATTTTCAGAAAAGCTAGAATTTCTGTTGAAAGGAGATAAAGTAAGTCTGTCACCTGTGCTTGAAAGAACAGTTCCATTATATAAAGTGACAATGGTAAACGAGTGGTAGAACAGAAACACACTCCACCTAATCAGATTTTTCAATCTCTTATTCTTCATCTCAAACCCCTACCCCATCAATTAGCCTCAATTTAAAGAGCAGAACTGAATAGGTTAAAACAGACATCAGAGTTCACATGACTGGGTCTTCTCAGAGAAGCCCTAGCAGCAGCACATCAAAAGCAACCTTCACAGATTACACAATGAAGCTTAAGCAGCAGCTTCATCCTCCATCCTGCTAAAAATAAGCAAATGTCTTTTCAGAAAACAAATAACGTTGATGGGATATAAGCCCTTTCCCCCAAATCTTGTTCACTTGTTTCTTGGAACTACATCAGTGGTGAGTTAAGCATCCATCACCCTTCTGGGTCCTTGGCGGGAACCTACCTTCAAGTCTTACTTAGTCCCACCAGAGACCTTCAATATTTTAAATGATCATTTCCACAGTTTAAATTCCAGAGCATATTGACAAACTGAAGCAGACCTGTAGTATAAATTGAGCATTGAGTATAATGTTGAAGGGACAAAGTAAAGAAGTGATTAAAGGCAGCTTCTTCTAAGAAGTGAATGGTTTTGATCCACTTTCATTTAGTTTTGGACAGGTGGGAATGATCAAATACTAGAATGCCTCAAACACAGAAAGTGATCCATCCTCTTTGGAACTTACCTACCAAGTGGTCCTCATTCCCTCTTAATCCTCAGTTCTGCTTTTCTTTCATTTGAATTAAGAACATATATTTCAAAAAACTGCTTAACCCATGAAGTATTTTGGAGGAATATATAGGGAATTACTATACATGACAAGCAACAGAATCACCAGAGTTTGAGCATTGTGAAGTTGCTTCTGCTAATGCATGCTTTCTAAGGAGCACATAAGCAATTCAAATCACAAAAGCCAAACAAGACAAGATAGTGAACAAAAGACATAGTATGGATTCCCCTCTTTGCACTGATAACTAGATAAAGAACCAGAACTACAAATATATCCAATTCCTTATTTCTGAAATATCAGGGGTCTTTTATTCATTATTAATACTACAAACTCTAAACCACCAATGTTTATCTTTGTAGAATTAAGCTGGACAAAACTTGATTTCCTTTTCACAAAGCCACCATCAAAACTTTTTTTTTAACAAGTGAGAAAGCCTTAGTTCAGTTAAATAATGTTATATAAAATAGCTACCAAAATCTTAGCACATCACCCATGTGAATAATTGACTTAAAGAGCACAACAAACATTTTCAAAAGCAGCTCTTGTGATTGGAGTATGGTTCAGTGGTGAAAGACCTACCTAGCATGGGCAAGGCCCTGGGTTCAAACCCTAGTACTAGAAGAGGAGAAACAGAAAATAGAATGGGGGAGAAAGCAGGATAGTAAAATCATGTATGACAGGGCAGCATGTTGTCTCAACTCATTTGCCGTACAAGCCTGGCAACCTGAATTTAATCCCCAAAACTCATATAGATGTATAAGGTAGCTCTCCCACCTTTACCCAGACAGAGATCCATCCCATGAATGTGCTCAAACAAATATACACTAATTTTTTAAAATTCAAAAGCAATTTTTAAAACAATACTCTTTTTAACAAAGTTTTGCATTTTCATGTTTATTAAAATTATGTAATATTCAATTTTATTATCTTAACTCATTCATGACATATAAAACATTATGCAGTAAACAATGGCACACCAAAAACTAAGAGTTTGTATTAACTGGCAATATATCATAGCTACTTAAATGAACCGAAAAGCCTTCTACATCCTTCTATATACCCGTTAGTAGCAGAAATACAAAAAACAAATTTTTCTGTTATTAACCTTTTTTCTGTGTGGACTCACCCATGTGGAAACCAAAGGCAACTTTTTTTAAAAATCTGTTCCTATCTTTTTTGTTACTTGTTCATTTATTGAGCTGAAACAAGCTCTCTCTTAAGCTGGAATCCATTTATTTCCAGCCTGACTAGCTGGCCATTAAACACTAGGATTGCAGATGTATTCTGCTACAACAGCTTTGTATACAATTTCAGAGGACTGAGCTCAGGTTGGAAAACAAGCTCTTTTCTACTAAGCCAGACACCTATAGCCCTCTATCGTCCCTTAAGTGTTCAAACAAGTATCTTTAAGAAGAGAAGTATATTGTTTTACAGGAATGTGAGAAATACTACATGGATAGTGAATTACCTTCTAATGGAAATGGAACCCAATGGGCTCAAAAAAAAAAAAAAAAAAAAAAAAATCCCTAGGGTCAAACAACAAGGAGACAAAGAAAACAAAACTGCATGCCTTGCCAGCAAATCCTACATTATGTTAGCATTTAATTTTACATTTATTATTTTGGAGAATCACTAAGTACTTAACATATATCCAAAGCCTTCCAATCTCCATCAAGTAGTGTACATACACACACACACACACACACACACACACACACACACACACACACAGGACAACTAGCCATGGCACCATTCAGTAGTACAGCACTTGCTACCACACATGAACAACTGGGTATGATATGATCCTCAGCTTCTCAAAGATACAAAAACAAAGACAGAGGGCACACCAACAACAGCTTCATTAGTTAACATACCTAAAACTAAGTTTAACTACCACAAACTCGAAACTGTCAACTCATACCTCATGAATACGGCAATTATCACTGAGATAAACAGTGTTAGCGTCCCTCCTATCATCCTCTCTCCTCCCTAAGACTTTTACCACCAATTATTTATTCAGGACCTACTATGTAGAAATAAGTTTATTACTCTATTATTAGCCCAAATTTATTTTTATTTCCACTCTAAACAAAAGAAAAAACTTATCACAGACACTGTAAGTCTTTCACCATCACAATTTTGGTGGACATATAAATGAAAACCAGACATTAAACAGGAAAAAGTAAAGTGCCCAAAGGATGAGAAGACTTAAGGAAACCCTTAAGAACAAATCATTATTAATGGCACAGAACAAATGCATCTTACTTTCTAAGCATGAAGACAAAGTTACAAGTCATATAAAATGCTTTCACAAAAAACACAGCTGGCTGTCTAAACAACTCATATTACACTAAGGTAAACAAATTATAAAGCTAGCATCCAATTAAATGACTTAATTTACATTTATAATATTTAACTTTTATACAAGTACCTACCAACAAGATTCCGGGGAACTTGAATAAAATCTTCCACAAATTCCAAGAAACCTCTCGCTTTTTTTACAGCCTCAGCACTCTAGACGGAGGAAAGACAAACTCCTATTAACATTTTAGAATAGTCCCAAACCCAAAATATATGAAGAGAGGAAAATCTACATTGTAATGTTATGACACAAAGTTCTGTTCAGTCTACTGAAAGTTCAGGTTAGGTTCTTTGTTAGATAACTCAGTGAGAAGCACTTGCCTGCTCTATATAAAAGCCCTGGGTTCTCTATCCGCAGCACCACAACACACAAAACATTTAAAAAGCTTTAAGCTGGACATGGTAGCAAGCAGTCTCACTCTCTTCTTGTGAGGCTAGCTTGTTCTACATGGCAAGATCCTGTGCATAAAACAAAGTTCCTTTGCCTGTCAAGATCATCTCAATCTTAAACCTTGGATGATTACTTTCATTTGTTTCTTCAACATAATTCAAAGATAAATCTTCACAAACTGTACGGTAAACATTTTACAAGAGAAAGTTTCATAAATTTCTAAGCCTACTCTAGATACAGGACTCTAGGCAGTACAGTTCAAAGCCTGTCCTCCTATAATGAGGTTACACTGGCTACTTCTGAAGACTTCAGAAACAAGCATTAAGTTATGTGAATTCTTATCTTGAAATTGAAAAATGAAATTATAGAAAAAATATGATGGAACAGACTGCTAATATGCCAAATGAAGGATGAAAGACAAGAAGTGACAACTTACCTCTCCATAGATCCTAAACGTTCCAGTGTCTTCATCCAACTCAATGGCAGTCACTCCAGGAACTTTCCTAGCTTGCTGTATATTACTGCCATGTGTTCCTATTGCCAGGCCCATTAAATCTTCTCTCACAACAAATTCTTCATGAAAAGCTGCTGCAAGCTGTTTTGTGCACTAGTGAAGAGAAGTTGGGAGTTTTCTTTTGTAAAACTTAAAAAACAAACTGATGTTCATCATCATTCTAAATAATCAAGAAGTGGAGGGGAAAATCCTTGTCAACCAACTAATAAACGCATCAAGAAAATGTGGGCTATTCACACAATGCAACACGAAACTTATGGCATAAGTGACATGAATGAAAGCCAAGAACACTAACATTTCTGTCCTAAGAGAAATAAGTTAGAAAATACATCAATTACACTGATAGAACCAGTTATCAGTTTGTTTTTTAAAACAACAACAACAGTAACAAAACAATGTGCTGATAGCTTGCCTAGCATAAGTGAGGTACTGGGATGTATCTCAGTACTTGGGGAAAAATTATTTTTTAATTAAAGCATGAAAATTGTTACTGGGCATGGTGACGGGATAATCATGAATCACATGCCAGTCTCAAAACAATAGTTTAAAAGTAGTTGTGGGGTCTGAAAGGAGGAGGAAACAAGAAGCTGCTACTCAAGAGTTTCAGTTTTTAATATGACAAGTTCTGGAGATTGATCAAGAATGCTAAATACGTTAATATAATGAGCTACACAGATAGTATATTTTGAGTACATCATGTTTATGTTTAAATTCAAGACAAAACTAAGTTTAACAAGGTCAGCAAAGAATCTCTTACAGAATATAGGAAATTCATAAAATTGAAAAATAATTTCAGTCTATATAATTCTAGTCACTGGAAACTAATTCTAAAATTATTTCCATTAATTAGATACCAGCAGTTCTCCAACTCAGATGGCTGTTTCAAAGCACATTCATATACTGTTTAGAGCATGTGAAGAAGGGCTGTCACAAATCTGAGTTATAGAACATGTCGACTTCGCCAAGGTCAAGTGTGCATACCTACTCAGCTGGGAACAGTATCATCACAGGGTGGCAGCAGAAAACAGGAGGACGTAGAGAACCCAAGGGGAGACAAGGCAGCAATGCAAGCCTATGTAAAGTATGCTCTAAGGTTTCAATCTTCAGTCCTTTTTCCTCTTGTACAATAATTGCTACCATAAACTAAGGTAACATCTGATAGGTGACAGGGTAGTAAAAATCAGATTAAAGGCAGAATAAAGAAATAAAAAAGTAGTTTTCCGGGTATGCCTAGTCACTAATTTCTAAAGATCTTTGGCACCTATCTTCTAGGACCCCAAAAGAAAGCTAAGCAGCACTTAGCAGAACGAAATGTTATGTTTGATAAAAGTAAACAAGATTTTAAGGACTCTAGGTATTAGCCATAAATACATACATCTTAGGTGGCTTTCTGTTACAAGTCATACAGTTTGAGACAAAAAAAAGTATGAGACACAAAAATCACTAACTTACTTCTAAATGCTTAGTGGCCTCTTCATTTCTGGACATAAGCATCAACTTCGTCCGAATGCTTCGCAAATGCATATCACTTAAGATATTTACTCTCTTCACAGTTGCTTCACTGGCCGACTATAAACAAACAAATCAATTACTCAGAAACTTAACTTTTCCAAATATGAAAGTAATTTAAATAAAGCCATTCTTGATTCCTTCTTGTGGCTTACTTATTTTCATCCTAAATTCTCAAAAATAATCTTACTTTCCTTTCTAATCTCCTAAACTTGCATCTATCTGTTGTTCAGAATGTGTGTTAGCAGGGGGGAAAAAAAAAATCAAAGATTTTACACATCAAGAATCTCAAGATGTTATGAAGACATGGTAGCCCACCCTTAATCTCAAAGCATGGCAGGCTGACACCATAGGACTGCTACTTGTTAGCATAGCCAGCTGAGAGTGGCTTTATCAAAAAGTCAGCCAAAAACAAACCCAAACATTTGTTTCTACTTATTAAAGAAGAGAAAATTAGCTTACAAACAAACTATTATTAAAAGTAAATTCATTATACAGATAGCTTAAGAAATACCTAATAATAAGGCTGGTCATTAATTAATTTAAAATATGGTCTTATCTTACCAGTATCATTAGCTGGGTAGTTTCAGGATGATAAAAAATTCTGCACGCTCCTACTGCTTTCTTAAAATCTTTATGGGCATTTTCATTAGCACACCTAAAAAGAAATTAATTTGGATGCAAGACTTCAGTAGTGGATTAAATCTAGGAAGAGCATAATGCAACCTCAGTTTGATATCTCCCATTAGAATTTAAAAGATTTTTTTTAACACTTACTATATTATTTCTAATTATGTGTCTTATGCCTGAGTGCAAGTGCCAACCAGAGGCGTCAGAAGCCCTGGAGTCTGAGTTACCCGATTTTAGTGTTGGGAATCAAACACTTGTCCTATAAAAGATTACTGTGCGTGCTTATCTCCTGAGCCATCTCTCAGCCCCTTATTTACTTGTATAAGGCTTTTGGTTGGTAGACTGAAGAAATGATGTTGTTTTGTAGACTGAAAGATATCAGCTTACAAACAATTCAATAAAGTTACTTACGCTTCTCTCAAATCCTCAGGAACATCCACTGTGCACTTAAAGAAGGTATTTTTTTTGACAGTTTTATTTTGATTGACAGGCCGAAGTCGTTCAAATGTGACTATTTCATTGTAAGTGGCATCACAAGCAGCATATTCAATGACATAAAACTAAAAGACAAAATTCTTTTAAAAGCTCATGTGAACAGAAGTACTGACCTTTAAATGATGTTTTAGAACCCCTCTATGTACAAACACTAAGCATACCTTTATATTATCAACATCTTACATAAGCCAGATTATAAATGTTTACAAGCATGAACCTTGGTAGTCATATAGCCTTGAAGAATACCTCTAGAAAGAATCTTTAGTGTTTGGCAATAAAAAAGCAAAATGAAATTAACAGTACAGTGAATGTATAACAAGTGATTAACTATGTTGGAGATGACAGTCACAACAACCCAGAATTAAGGCGTTTCCTTGGAAAATAGACACTCACCTCTCCTTTCATCATCCGAACTTTAGCCAGCCACCATCCACATGGCTCTTGGTCATTTGCTCTTGAATATACCTGAGAAACAAAAGCACTCCTTTATCTATCCATCCCAAAAGACTGACATTACAGATGCAAATGTAAAATCTAACTGAACTCAACCAAAATGTTATTACTGAAATGCAAGAGAAAGGCACTTTAAAAAGCAAGTGTAGACAGAGGTTATTACTTAAAAACTAAGGCTAAAACCTTGAGTAACTAACAGCTTCTTGGAAATCTATCTTGACAAATAACTGTTTAGTTTTTTAAAAATTTAAAGAAATACTTTTTACAAGACAACTGTATTAAAATATGTACAACATGTGCTAACACTTCATCAAAATTAGGAATTGTTTTCAAGAATTAAAAATATTATTTAATTTTTAAATATTAAAATATTAAAATTTAAAAATAAAGAGGCCCAGACTACCAACTCTGTTAAAAACATGAAGTATAATGTTTTACAATTGTTTGTCTAAAAAGTAAAACATAAGACACACTCAGTTCATCTACCACTATCTTACAAAAACAACAAAAAATAAATTTCTTTTCAAGACAGCTCAAGCTGGTCTTGAATTATTTATGTCAGTGTTGACCTCAATTATTCCTGATCCTCCTGCCTGTACTTTCGCAGGCCATTTTTAAAATCCCCTAACTATTCAGACTAAAACAGAAAACAACACAATTCTGAGAGTTGCTCTGTTTCTGTATGTGAAATCCTTATCTGGAAGGTTGGCTTGACTAATTAACCTGGCAGGCACAGTCAGTCAGTCATTTGTCTGACTATTAATTACTCAGCCTCTTGCTGGGCAGAATGTATGTACTGAGGAGCACACTGAAGTGCTAGTAAGTACCAATTACTGGGTTCTTATCCCTAAACTTTCCATTTGGCTGTCCATGACCCCTTACAATTAACCAGTAAATCAACAAGCCTTCCTATCTATCCCCGAAGTATATTCAAAGAATGTCAACAACCCTTTACTAATCTTCAAAAAAAAAAAAAAATGCATTTCATAAGACTATCAAACACAGGAATGAGCATATCCCATTCAGGGGTATGACATATATAAGGTTGTGCTCTTTTGTTTTCATAAATGATCTTCACACACACACACACACTAGGATTAAGTACACATGAGAGATCATGCCAGGGTTGTTACCTGAGCACTGGGACCCAAGAACTTGTCTATGTAGTTAGAAATAAAGAAGTAAATCTGTATGAGCAAACATTACAGCATCTGTAATGCCCTCATTATTAGTTAATTAATTTATACAAAAATCACAAATAGGTAATATAGCTAAAGCTGTTACAATCTAAAATTCTTTATAAATGCAAAGAAAAAGTCTAAAACACACTCAGCTCTAGCTAAATACTATATTTGTATACAAGTATTATGCTAATATTAAATATTTAAAACATATTTAACTTAAACTTCTTCCTTAAATTTCAAGTTAACAATGTATGATGACATCTTAATTTGTGATATTTAAAAAAAAAATGTAGAGTGCAAATTTTTACTAGGACTGAATCATGAAATGGAAAATGAAGTAAAGCAATCTAGGAACAATGATTTCCAAATCTCTAACATGTTTTTGTCACAACTAAGGAAACCAAGTCACATATGGTGTAAAGTCAGACTAAGCTTTCCTAGGCAGAGACTAAGAAAAAGTGTATTAAATAAAACATCCTCAGCACCTCGCCAATGAGTTGTGGTGTTTGTTGTTGATTTAGAGTGCTCCCCCACACCCTTAAACCAGAGATTTGCAATAGTATCTTAACAGCAAAATAATATAGGAACCAGGGCATGGTAATATGAAGCCTGTAATTCCAACACTAAGGAAACTAAAGCAGAAAGATCTCAAATTCTAGGCCATCTAAAAAGAAGAAAAAAACTGATTTAAAACACATCAAAATAAAGCAAAGAAACAGATCACCCAGGCGCGGTGTCATGCACCTTTGGCCCCAGCACTCAGAAGGCAGAGACAGGCAGTTTTCTATAAATTTGGGGCCACCCTAGTCTACAACATGAGTACAGGACAGATAAGTTCATTACACACAGAGAAACTCAGTCCCAAAAATAAAACAAACAAAATCTTACATTTCCCATACACACACACTTCTAATTGAGAACATTTTGACCTCTAAGTTATATTCATTTTTTGATTCCTTGATGTGGAATTCCAAAAGAGGAAAACACAATGGTAACAGAATTAGCTCTTTAAAGCCAAAATTAAGTCTGTCCTCATAGAAAAATATAAGATGAAACAATTCTGAGAAAGTCACATTTGATGAAGTATAAGGACAACATTAGCACAGACACCTGTAGCATCACTGCTATTATTGAGTATCTCCTAACTACCTCCGCTGACAGTTCCTGTCTACAAACAAGTCAACTGGCACTATTTTCTGAGGTCTCACCACATCTTTCAAGAACTCCACTATAGTATACTTTATTAGTTATTTTCCTATTGCCACAACTAAACACCATGACCAAAGCAAGAGAGCATTTCATCTGTGGAGGCTCAAGGTTCCAGAGGGTTCTTGAGTCCATGACCACCAAGACAGGGAGCATTGCACTGCAGTAACTGCTGAGAACTTTCATATTGAAACAACAACAAGGCAGAGAAAAAAACTAAGTGGGAATGGCAGAAGTTTTTGAAACCCCCAAAGCCTACTACCAGTGACACACTTCCTTCAACAAGAAATGCACTTCAAACAGTTCTATCAACTTCAGAACAAGCATTCAAATATTACTGGCCTATGAGGGCCACTGTTATTCAAACTACCACCTACAGTTATGGATCTCTTAAGTTATTGAAGCTTATTTTGGTGCAAGTTAACTATAAGAGAAGAGTGGTTGCATTTATTATTAGTACTGACACAAAATTGTAGCACAGCTTTGAGTAAAAGCAAAACAGTGCTGTTTCATTTTCAGTAATGGTTAATACTGTCAACTTGACAGGATCTAGAATCACCTAGAGAACAATCCTCTAGCTATGTCTATAACAGATTTCAGAATGGGCTGAGCTGGGGAGACTGACCCTAAATGAGAAGAACTATCTCACAGTCTGGGATCCTGGACTGACTAAAAAGGTGAAAGTGAGCAGAGCACTGGCTGTCTCCTCTGACTGGATATAATATAAACAGCAGCTTCAAGTTCCTGCTACCATGCCTTTCCTACCAGTGTGAACAGTACTCTCAAATCTGGGCCAAAATAAACCCATCTTTTAGTTGCTTGTTAGGTATTTCAATGAGAAATAATTAGTACACTATCCAGGCTCTATAAACCAGGCAAAAATGAGACTTAAAAAAATATCTTCTGTAATATCACATCAGCCTATGATAAATAAAGTAATCTAGATTCTAGGGAACCTAGAAGGATGTTACAACTTTCTTGAAAATTTAAAAGTTTATAACCGAGCCTTCCGGTTTACCCTCTTCAGATCAATGCATCTTCTCAAAGATTCTGTTTACAGTAGACAGTGATCACAAGAGACCTGGCCAAAGTACAAATATAAGACTTCGGACTGCTCAGCCCTAAATGGAACGTGTATCTGCTCTTTCCAAGGGAGCATGGTGGAAGAAGGGGCAGAAAGAATGTAAGGGCAGAGGCAGTAAATGACTATAATAAAACAGTATCTTCTGGTCTTAGCAAAGCAGCTGTATGCATGAACTCACTGCAGTTTTGACAGCTGCACAAAACCTGTACAAGCCCAAGCCAGACCAAATTCCAAAAAGGATTTGTTGACCAGGAAAAGGGAAGTTGACCAAGCAACCCTGCCCCTAGTTAAAGATCTAGTAACAACTGCTAGCTACTAGGAGAGGGAGGGATGGTTTTCAGAGAATAACTACTCTTCTTTGGAAAATCATATATCTGAAGAGTATTTGGTCCTAAAGCATAAATTAATCTTCAAATTTTGCTCATTTTTTAATGGGTAGAAAAAAAAAAGAGGACAGTTTGGTGGTTAGGTTGGGGATAGCAAATATGATCAAAAATTTTGCACAAAGCCCTCAAGGAATTAAAAAATAAAAATTTAAATAAATAAAAGTATATCTTAACTTACCATTATACTGTGATAGTATTTTCAACTTGGGGAGGAGGGTTGAAAGTACAGCATTTTATACATGGCCTAATATATCAAAGGACTACTAGGGATTACATGCATGCAACACCATGCCCAGCAATAGCAAGCGCAGTCATCAAGAGTGGTTAATACTGAAGAAGCAGACAGGGAGCAAGTTACAAAAACAGCAGCACAATGTGTTCATCCAGCAATGAAGTAAGAAGGTAAAAACACAATATGGACAATGTGCTAAGTAGTAGGATTTTGGGTTTTTGCCATTTTTTGATTTTCTGTAATTAATTTTTTAAAAGATATTCCTGCAGTATCCCACAAAGTAGTTTATATATACATAATACATAACCAAAGATATTAGAAAGTGACTAACACTATATGGTTCTACGTTAGGTTTCTTCAAAAATTCAAATGCAATTATCACATAATGATTTAAGAAACTTTTATTTTGAAAAACTTGATCAAGCCCACCAAAGCTAAAAATAGTAGCACTGACACATGAATCTATTTCTGCCTCAAGTCTCCAGTAACACTACATCAGTCACTGCCAATAAATAACAGGAAAAGGAGCATAGTTATCCATGAGCTACAAATGTGCTCACAAGAGTATTTATTTAGCACAAAAAATACAGCACAATAAAGAAAACTTAAATACACATACCTCTACTTCATCTCCTTCACTAATTTCCTTTTTTATATCAGGTGGTGGTGGTAATCGAACTTCATTAAACGGAACCTGGCGTTCTGGTTGCCAGCTGAAGGATTAGGAGAAGAATTAGTACCTTTATTTTAGCAGACCCTAATTTGGAAAAGCTGACTAATGCTATATATTTAAGTTACCCTTATCATTCAGAATGTTCCAAAGAGAAAAACAAAGAACCTTAATTCTTTAATTTATTAAGCTAAGAAACAGACTTCTGTATGATTCTTGAAAAGCTTTAATTAATACCAATAGTATTACACTCCAATTATTTATCCTAAGAATGGCAAATATATCATACCCTACAAACAAAATGGGCTGATTTAACAATAACAACTAAAGTTCATTAACAACTACCAAATTAAAGTGATGAGATCAAGAATATGACACCCAAAAACCCCCCACAATTTCAAAAGTTACAACATAATAAAATTAAGTCACTTTAGGGTACACATTCACAAAATAAGTACAAAATATTATCAGAGAAGCTGAAGAGGTGGACTTGGTGGCTAAAGAGCACTTGCTACTACTTTTCAGAGCACACAGTAGCAGCAATTCCAGAAGACACCCTCTTCTGACCTCTAAGGAGACTGGACAGATATGTGATGCAGAGATACATGCAGAAAAAAATATATACATATTGATTTTTAAAGGACATCCCTAAAATCTACAGTTCAAAATCAAGAGTTTATGTCCAGATGGGAACTTTGTGCTTAGCATGCTCACAGGGCCATGGTTCAAACTTAGCAAATACACCCTCAAAAGAGTTTTAACTTGTCTAGAAAATATGTAATTAGAACCTAGTAAAGACATAATAATCTTTATAGCAATATAAACTAACTTAGCTGCTGTTACCTGACAAGGTTTTATAGTCAACTATCATTTTCAAGTTTCCATAGGTCACCTTACACATGGGAGATATATACCCCACATAAAATGGTACTCAGAGGAGTGGCTAAGGAAGGAAACAGCAGCTTAAAGTCTAGGATTTTGATGCCCTTTCTTTTTTACCATTATTGTCTACATGGCAGCTCACAAAAAACAGAAGTGATCTTAACAACTGTCTCTCCATAGGCAGCTGTTGGGCACTTCTCCTCCTCAGGCAGTTCAGAACCATTCACAAGTTCAACAGTTCTTTGACCTTCAAGTTAACCTTCCTTCTATGACCCTTCCTAATCCAGCTTAGTACACTTGTCTTCCTCACTTTTAACTGCCTAGCCTCTAGGATACGGAGAGAATTACTATCAACTTTTAACATCAAGCAATTAAAGACTGCTGCGAGCTCACTACTGTAACCAGTTGTACCACCACTTCAACTCCAGGGGTCTTAAGTATTATGCTACTTGTGTACCTACTTCTGCAAAAAATTGCTGACTGAATCTTACCCAGACATATTTTGACAAAGGACATAAATGACAGGTAAATTACAGATAAAAAAGCAAGTGAAGGATTATTAAAACTGGACTTTGAAATCACAAAAGTCAAGCACCCAAAAGCAGAATTGTTTTCCTACTGGCATCAGTAAGAACACTCAGTTCTTAAAAGTTAACATCTACTAATAACTTACTTATTTTCAAAAACAACTGTGAGGGAGTCTTCGTGGACATCTTTGATAAATCCCTGCATTAAAACAAAAATTTGTATCAGCATTAATGTTATTAAATAATTCTAAAAACTTGTAATAGAAATTAACTGCAGAATGACAAAAGAACACAGGTAAAGGAAGACCAGGCAGAAGTATGTCTCAGCACTATGGAAGCTAAGGCAGAAGGACTGCTCCAAGTTCTAAGCCAAACTGGCCATATGGTGAATACCAGACAAGACCCTGTCTTTAGAAGGAGAAAAATAAAATACCCAGGGCTAGAAATATAGCCAAGTTGGTAAAACGCTTGCCTCAGATTTTCAAATAACTCCATCCCCAGCACAATACAAAACAGTGGGATAGACAACTCCAGGAGGATGGCAAACTCAAGGTTGGCTACACAGCAAGGTGAAAGCCAGCCTGGGATGTGGAAGAGACTAAAAGGGGTATAGAGAAGACAGACCCAAATACAATTTCCACCTTATCCCCAAACAAACTTACCAACCACAGGGCTTGAAAAGATTGTTCAGATGTGAATTCATCACCACCATTTGTAAAAAGCTATTCTTTAGCTCCCTTCAACTATGGTTCTAACAAAAATTAACATGGCAAACACAACATGTACTTATCCTTGGAGCACAAGCATTAGCTGAATGAAATAAGTGGTCTGAGAGTTTAGTAAGAGCTAATGACCCAAACTCTTGTTGCCAGGTAACATCCTAACTCTGTGACTCACATACAATTTTAATCTAATGGAGTTAATTAGCTCTCATGTATCAGAAATAAAAATTTAAGTAATATTCAACAAAGTACCTAGTACTATAACTATTACATTACATAGAAAAACATGTAATTTTTACTCATATCACAACCCTGAAAAAAAAAAATGACATTTGAAAAATAGCATTATCCTTCAGTCATATTTTTTCCCCTCAGAGTTAAAATTTTCAGAGCCAGAAAGACAGTTTGGCAGGTGAAAGTACCCACCATGCAAGTATGACAATCTGAATTTGATCCTGGGAATCCACAGTAGAAAGGAGAACTGACTCCCAAAAGTTATGTTTCTTCTACACACATGCTGTAGCATACGAGTGTCTGCACTCACATATTCAGTTATTTTCTTTCTCAAATTGGGCTATAGTTAATATACTTCCTCAAAACCATAGATTATCAATAAACATAAAATCAACAATTATTTTCTAGTCTTTAAAGGTAAATTTTAAAGTAAGTGTGTATCTTCATTTTACTATTATCAGAGACACTAGATTTACACTCAGTATTAGATGGCTAAGCAAAACAGCCTGCATTATTATAGACTCCAACCATCCAACCAACCATCATCAGACAATCAACAACAACAACAAACATAATGAATTTGGGGGGGGGGTATAACATACCACATAAAAAGATTTGTTTTTAAGTGAAACAGAACAGCAAATCCCTCCCTAGTCCACCCACTGGCAAATTAGTAAATATTTTTCTCAACACTTACACAAAATGCACTCAAAACTAGCCAGACAGACACATGTACTTGGTACTTGGGTAAAGCAAAACATAAAATTTTTCTATTCATGCTCCCTTAAAAATCCACATAACACTAAAGTGTAAGCCAAGATAAACTTGAAAAAGACAAAGACGAAAAGTCTAACAGTTACTAAGTAACAAAGCAGTTTAAAAGAGCAATATTTCAATGTCTTCCTATCAATTAAAAATAAAAAATATAAACCAGCAAAAGAAAAAAACCAAAGAGCAAGCTTAGTGCAACCCCAGAAAGAACTCTTTGTAACTGGTCAGTCAGGCCATATCAAGGAGAATCTTAAGGATTCCATAACTAACAAGATTTATTATCTAAATTTAGTTGGTGTTTTGGCTAGTGACATTTTTATGTCTAAGCCAGTTACTGGGTTGTTTTCCTGTTGAGAAATCAGCAGCATATCAAGTTACTTGTCCTATTTGATTTTCTCAAATTTTTCTTTTCTGTAGCCAAGATCTACAGGGGTCTTCCCCTGTCATATCCCATCCATATTCTGGAGGAGTCCAAAGCCTTTTCTCCTATCCTCAACATAGTCTTTCTCCCAAGGTAGCATGTTCTTGGTCCAATAACCAAAAATCAAAGATATAACATGAATTAAATTAATAGCTTGACCTCTCTCCCAGAGGATTTTTAATATCATAAATACCAAACTTTTAACCATCTTCATTTTGATAATTAAAATGACCCAAAGCAATTAGAACAATCTAAGCAAATATTTGTTGGGATAATGCTCCTCCATTATCTCCTGTTTTGTTCTTACAGGATTAATTTTTAATAGTGAGACCAAGACCTAAGTTTCTACTGAGATTAAGTTAGTCTGCATATCCCCTGCTTTCTGACCTATAATTTAAGATAAAAATACCTTGATTATTTTAAGATCAAAAACATCTATATATCTAAATTCACCCTTCTATGGAAATTAATAATTGTGAGTACATATATCCCTTTCTCTTTATTTCACTTGCATTAGCATAAGTTTATCTAAGTTTTTTATACTCATGCCCTTTCTGACTTATAATTTAAGATCA
Source organism: Micromys minutus (assembly GCF_963924665.1). Classification (NCBI taxonomy): domain Eukaryota; kingdom Metazoa; phylum Chordata; class Mammalia; order Rodentia; family Muridae; genus Micromys; species Micromys minutus. Next base: position 33,079,155 of record NC_137984.1, on the reverse strand, counting down.
AAAGCTTCAATTACTTATCTAAATTCCCTTCTACTTACTACATAAGCATATTTCCAGGCTCTACTTTTGTCACACCAGGCTAACCCCCAGAAATCCCATGTAGATCATGTTTGAAGATTCTGAGAACTGACCTGGCTGACTTTTTAAATTGTCTTTTAGTGCATTTTTCTCATTCTCTGTATTCTCCCTCCTTGAATAGCCTGTCTTTGCTCCCAGCACCTCCAAGCTCAAACTCTTTGAAGCAGCTAAAAGGACTCAAGAGTTAATCCCTATTGCCAGTTGTGTTCCTTGTTCTAGCTTCATGGCTTGCATGGGAACCATGTAACTTGGCTTGCTGAGAAACCAATTCTCCCCTCCTCATCTTTTATTATGATGCATGTGTATTCCATTTGGGAATCTCCAATTAATATTTAAAAGTGTGTTTTTGCCCCACATTGTGTGTAATCTGTATCAGTGAGTTTGACTTTGGCTCCCAGCTGTCTAGTGCTGCTGGATTTACAAATGGAAGACACACATGCCGGCTAATTTTGGTGGTAAGTTTTGACTAGCTCAATGGCTGAGCACTTCTAAACCTCCCGGGAGGCTAGCACACACTCCCCACCAGTACTCCTGAATTAATCTTTTAAAATCTTTATTTCATCTCTGCTAAAGCAGACCCAATTGGGGGAAATGTTCTCCATGCTCCCCGGTCATGGCAATCTGTTCTTCCTCAATCCCTTGCCCACCCTGCCCAGCCATTGGCTATATGGCAATTCTTAATTACCAATTGAAGCCAATTGGGGGCAGGGACCTTTAGCATCTGAAAGAACCATTTGAGAACCAAATTAAGAAAAAGCACTAGAATCAATTCACAACACTCCATAATCCTGGAGGTTTTATTTTTGTTGTTGTTTTCAAAGTTCTTTTCACCTAGAAAAATCTAAAAATTTCAGAGTCTGTTCAGCTGGTTTCATTTCTGCTATTACATTCACTTTAAACTATCATTCTTGTCAGAATCTCCATTCTTACAGTACCAGCAAACTTTTCATTTAATTATATCAGAAACTAACAATTTCCAAGTACAGAAATATTAGTAAGTCATCTTCTGCCATCAAAAGTCAGTTCTGGTTTGAACTTTGACTAATAAACTGCCTAGTTGAACAACCTTTCAAGAGAGTTTGGCACACTTCACAATCTTACCCCTCTTAGTTTCTGTATAACTCATAAAGCAGGATTAATTCAAATCACAAATTTAGACAAATTTGTAAAACAAAAAACAGGGCTCAACGCCCCACCCCCAACATCCCTCCATAAACACCAGTGCCAAACTATACTTAGATGCACATTTTCCACAAAATTTAAGAAAAAACACAGCTCTAGGCTTCAATATCCTTACTGCTAATAGTTCTCTTAAGATTTACTAGATTAAGGACATAGTCTTTAACAAGTCTTTAAAATGTTTCTGAGCTGTTTTGAGTAGCGTCTAATGTATTAATCTAATCTCCCAAGTTAAAACACCTTGGGCAATTCTAAATTGCCAAATATCCATAAAATTGAAGTTCCTTTGACACAGGAACAGCAATCTTTGTTGTTCCTGCTTTTAGACAGTCTTGCCAAGTAATTGCTGCTGGCCTAGTACTTGCCACTGAACCCTAGAATGCCTCAAACTTGTGACAATCTACAAAGAAAGAAAAAACCTAGTAAATCGGTGTTTGTGAGTTAACGACTGACCAACGTACATGTAAATAATAAGCAGCTGGAAGAGTAAAGGGCTCACAAAAGGTGTCCACTCAATAGCAACAGAGAATGTGTCGGGGAGGTTAAAATACCTTCATAAAACAAAAAAGCACTAAAAGCACCTTTTATTTTGGGGGGAAGAGCCCACAGGTAACAATATACTATATTGATTAAGTATTAACACTTACTTTGAAACTAAATGATCATGACAGGGAAACAATTTAAAGTACAGTACACAGAATGCAAAAAAAAAAAATGCTTCTCTAACAACTAAGATATTTAGAAAAATTGGAGGGGAGGGGCAGCTGGCGTCCTGGCTATCTTAAACACTCAAGTTCAGAGTTCCATGTGCCTGTACCCAGGAAGGCTGAGATTAAAGGCATGAACCACCATGCCTGGCTTTAGAATTTTTAAATGAGGGAAAAGAGTGACTTATTTTTAAGCAGTACTGGGACATTTGAAAAATGAAGCTGGGTGTGGTGGCACAAGGCCTATAATGCCAAAAATCAGGAGGCAGAGTAGGTTCAAAGCCAACCAAGATTAGAAAGATCTAGTTTCAAATTAACCAAGGGATGAGAACTGCAGCTCAGTGGTAGAGCATTTGTTTTAGTTGAATTCCTCCTGTACTCAATTTTCAGCACCACCAAACTTGTCTCCACAAAATAAAAGTAATGGTAAAAATACTTTAAAAAATTATTCCAAGCATGAAAGCACATGTGTCTTATTCTCAATGTTCAAGAGGCTGAATCAAGAGGACAATCTAGACAACATAGTGATTTTGAAGCCAGAATGAACCAAACGAAAAACCTGCCTCAAAAGGGGGGTGGGGTGTAGAGAAATTTTTATTTAAAAAAAAATGGGTGAAAACATGAGTAAATTATTCATAATCCTAGTTTAAGGAAGCCATTTCTAATCAACAATTTTAAGAGACAAAAAAGAAAAAAAAAACTTCCCTAAAAGATGAGCCATAATAATCACAAAGGTGGGGAGGGGGGGAGAGTTAACATGAACTAAGAGTTAAATTCTGTAAATTTTCCAGTCAGTAAGAACATCAGGACAGACCGAACAATGAAAAGAGAACAAATTGAGAAGAGAAAAACCTTCATTTTAATACATGGAACTTTTAAAATGTTGCGTGTGTTACAATTTCATCTAGCTTTACTGTTTTCTTATTTCACTGTTTTCTGACCCACATTATCTACATATACAACTTTGCTTTAGTTTTCAATTATCTACCCTAAGGTGCTTGGCCGTTTTTATGTGAAAGCATAAACAGCTTAAAGAAGCTACATAGTACAATACAGAAAAGAAGCCACTGAAGATATAGTTTTGAAATGATCTTCCAAAATCTCTCTTTAGAGAGAGAAACAACTACAACAATACATAAGCACCAACCTAAAGTCTCACTTCCTGGAAGGTTATAAAGTACTTTAAAAAAAAAAAAAACTCATCTTTTAAGAGCTCTTTTCATTAAAGAGAAAAAGAGGATTAAGTCTTACAGCAAAACTACCAGTAGAAATGATGGAGACTTTCATGTTTACAGAAAAAAAAATATCAAAACTAAATTTGTAACAGGAAAGCACAATGAAGTCTTGCTAGAGCCTCCATGCATTTGAAATCTGTAGATCTTAAGTAGGGAATCAGGTATCAGATGCTCAAAGTCATCTTTGGTCAATAAGGAGTTCCATAGCAAAGAAACCAGTTCCCTCACCAAAAAGTAAAAAAAATAAATAAAAAGGCTATGGACATGCATCCTTTTGAAACCACTACCACTTATTCAGAGGCAGAAAAAAAGACAGGAAAATTAATGAGACCTGGAAAGGAGCCATCAGTTTGATGAAAGTTCCTGGCCAGCTATGAGTAAAAAATTCCAGCCCAACTAATATTTGCTAAAATTACCTACACGTTGCAAAGGGCCATGTTTAATGTCTGAATATATGCATTATCAATATAGCCACCCTCCTTTTCCAGCCATAAACTTTCAATTCTCTAAATATCTCACAAAAACTCTACTTTACAGACCGAGGAAGGGATATCTTAGCATCAAGCTAACTTCAGAACTACCAGAACTCTGTCTCTTGCTGACATGCTCTCAAGAAGTCCACACCTACACTTAGGTTCTACACTATCTTGTTTCCCTGAGCATCTCTGCAATAAAGCTGTGCTTAAGTCTATGTTAAAATCTTTAACTCAGGTCCCTGAAAGAACTCTTAAGGCTGCAGAAGGCAGTGTCTCTCCAGCTCCCAGGTCCCACTGCCACTGCCAAAACCCATTTGGAGAATTATATGACCTACGAAAATTCTCAACTGTAAAGTAACCGACTTCAAGCTCAACTATTACTTCTGGTTGTTTAAGACCTCATCACATGTCTTCTTCTTATGCAATCTACTACAAACTAATTTATACTCCTTACAAAAGGGGAAACAAACTAAAACACCCTAGCACTCTGCAAACAACCAACTGTATGTAATCAAGAACTAACCAGCTTAAAGCTACAAAACTGAATTTAGAATGGTAACCTAGATAAAAACAAACAAAACTACTGAACTTGCATGTTATAAAAACTCTTGTTAGATCTAAGATTTCTACTGCAAAACAAACTACTACCAACAAGAGAAGAGCAAAATACAGCTTTTGAAAGTGAAAACAGGCCTCAGCCTAATCCTTAACTTAAAAAGAAATAATTTATCTGTTATAGATCTGCTTTTTTTACCTGTATGTATGTGGACCTTCATGAATGTATATACCCCATATGTCAGAAGAGCTAGAGTTACAGGTGTGGTTGTGAGCTACTACCTGGGTTCTGAGACCCAAATCCTGGTCCTCTGCAAAACCAGTAAGCTTGACACCCCCAGTCTCCTAGAGTGGTTCTGATAGTTAAAGTCCAATCTATTAAGAATCCTCATTGGTTGAGCAGGCAAATGATTCTAGGGATAAAGACAATTACTGCCAAGGCTGCCCACCTGAGTTCTGTATTGGGAATCCACCCCCAACTCCCAGTGAAAGGAAAAAACTGACTTTTAAAAGTTTCCTCTGGTGTGCCCACACACACACACACACACACACACACACACACAACCCTCAAATAAATCTAATTTAAAATTTTGAAAGAGGCAGGAGAACCGGCTCAGTGTTCAGTTCCCAGCTCCCATGATTGGGCAGGCTCACAACTACTTCTAACTTCAGCTCCAATGGGATTCAATGCCTCTGGCCTCCCCAGAAACCTGCACTCACATTAACACATTTTCATACACATAATAAAAATAAAATAAAAACAAGCCAGGTATGGTAAGTAGCTCACACCCAAGGCTAGCCTGTATACATAGCAAGTTCCAAAACAGGTAAGACTACAAATGAGACCCTGTCTCAATAACAAAATAATAATAATAATAATAATAATAATAAATCAATAATTAAAAATCTCAGCATTCAGGAGACAGAGGCAGGCAGATCTCTGTGAGTTCAAGGCCAACCTCAACTACATAGCAAGCTCCAGGAATTCTAAGCCTCTATAGTAAGACCCTTTAAAAAAAAGTAATAATGTAAAAACAAAAACAAATCTAGCCTCTAGTTCACAATTATTTTTATGAGCAAGCAAATAAACTATTAACAAACTGGCACTACTACTACCACTATTTTGGAACAATTAAGTGTTCTTAGTAATGGGATTATTTTACTGTCATTTGTTAAGTGTTCTTGCATAAAATTTTAACATTTTTCTAGATTGGTACAACAGAAATAATTTTATGTATTTGATTTCTTATCAAAGGTAATTAAAAATAGGCCTAGTTCCTGACCTGAAGCAAACTTGTGGTGAAGTACTACAGTTCTAAAAAGCAATTTACTTCTCTACTAAAAGCACTAGGCTCAGTGGCAGATGCTACTGCACTTTCCCTTCATCCCATCAGTTAAAAAATCACATTATACTTTGCTTGAATTGGTAAAATTGCATTAGATTATGACTTGTCAGGCTTTAGGCAATTGATAGTTTATTCAAAGGTTCGTTTTCCAGTTCCTGTCTAACTTCCCAGTCTCAATTCTGACAATTCAGTGTCTCTGAAACCAGGATGCTTCTTAAAAAATGAGGACACCTTAGAATAGCTGACAGCCACATCACCACTTAGGCCTGCTCAGATTTTGTTTGCTTGCAAATTTTCTACGGTACTCAAGTACCATACGAAGTAAGGATTGAGGCTTTCTTAGCAGAAAGTTGTTGATATCTTCTGATAAAAATCAATAAAGTGCCAGCACCAATACTTGCAAAGTAAGTGAAAATCCATGCAAGATACCTGTTTAATGGTGTTTTAAGCAACTTTATTTATTCTGCATTTCCTATTTTGGGTGAGCAAATTAAAAATTATTTCTTGTAAGCTACTAAACGACAACCAATCCTCGGAATAATATAAGCAAGTTTTCTCTTGCAGTTGGCAACATTTTAGGTTATAATAAAATGTCATGGTTCTTTCACATAGAAATAATCTATTCCTCTGAGTTAACTGTTTCATTTTTAAAAACACACTCTGCAACCAGGCTGAATTTGAACTTATAGAAATGTTCCTGCCTCAGCCTTCCAAAAGCTGAGATTACAGGCTTGAGTTACCTACCACATTCACATTATTCCTTGGACTTTAAATCTAGCTCAACTATTTTGACTTATTGCATAGAAGTAGAACATTGCCTTACATCGTTCTCAACCTCACCCATGTATGATTCACTTTACAGGATTTTCTGAAAGGAAAAACTAAATACAACTGTCTTCTAATCAGGGTTCCAATATAGCCCAACACAGTTAGGGATCAATCCACTGTGTGTAATGAATTAATGTCTTTCTCACATTTCTAGAATATTATCTAAAACCAATGGCTTTTGTCCCAGACCTGGGAGCAACTTTATGTAAAATGAAAAATAAAACAAAAAACCAAAACAACCTGCAAAGGACTGGAACTTCTTATACTGAGGTACCCTCAAACACTGAAAGCCATGCTAAGGAGCATTTAATACTACTACTACATACTTTCAAAACACTACAGCAAATATCCCTTTAACTTCAATTTCTAGTAGCTTTTGACTCAAACCCCTGTATGTTTCTGAGCTGTCTGCAGTTACAGTTAAAGATACAAGGGAGAAAGCCCTTATGAGGACAAGAAAATTGACAAGACTGAATGGTGACACTGTAAGATAGCAATTTTGCTATTACAACTCAATCAACTCCACTAGGAAGCATGTGGTAAGCTAGAGAATCTTAAAAAAAAAAAAAAAAAAAACCAAAGATTCCTTGTGAGTTTTCTCAATAAGCAAGTTATCCTGGATACCAAATGTCATTCTTACTCCAATCCTAGAAATCGAAAAATGGATGGACCAGTACCAAAAGTTCTTAGTTCCCATATGTGCAAATAAATTCTTTCAAACTACGGAACCACTGATTATTATGTAAATACCTGGTGCTGGCACAGATGCCTATCTTTGTGGGGTTGCACTTTTACATTAAAAGGAAGGGTTAATATCCGTAATAGACAACCTCAAAAACTGACAAAGAACATCCCAATAAAAAAACAGACTAAAGACCTGTTTAACTGTATAAGAACAAGTCAAAAGGGCAAATAAACCTTTCCTGGCTGGGACATAAAGAGAAAGAGTTATCAACTGGTAAAAGAAATATAGAGGTTTCTTTTTTTCAAAAATAATAATAATGATGATAATAACATTATTAGAAGCTTTTGTTTTCTATTTAAGTTCCTTTCTAAACTATCCTATTCTTTTTTGCACCTATGTTGTATGTATGTATATGTAGGTGGGTAATGCCCACAAAGACCAAAGGTTGACATAAAGTGTCTTCATCTTTCTCTACCTCATTCACTGAGCCCAGGTCTCTCACTTGAACACAGAACTCACCAATTTAGCTCCTCTAGACAGTCAACTTACCCCAAGTTCTCTAGGACTCTAGTCCTTAAATTTCTATGGCAAGCACTTTATCCATTGAGCCATCTTCCCAACCCCTAAATTATCCATTTCTTTGAAATCTATCCAATAGAAATGCAGACATATTGGGGGGGGGGGGTTACTGACAAACACTTGAATTTTATACTTTTATAAATTGTTACGTAATCACTATAAATTATATTGTACATGAAAAGTCAAGTAGATGATTCTAGTTTTTCAACGGTACACTGAAAAACCTAACATTTGTTTCTGAATGTGTTTCCACACATAATGCTATGGGCATAGAGAAAAATCTGGAATTACATTTATCTGGCTATAAAAGCAGGCTTACCTGAAATGGAAGGGACAAAAAACACCATTAAGAGAAAACAGAAAACATTTGGACTGAACCAAGTTTGTATAGCACACCAATAATAAAACACACATGCATGTGAACACTGATACACATAGGTATATATCCTTTAAAATGTATGTTGTTAGCAGGGTGTGGTGGTACACATCTTTAATTGCAGCTCTTGGAAGGCAGAGGCAGGAGGATCTCTGTGAGTTTGAGGCCAGTCTACAAAGTGAGTCCAGGAAAACTAGGCCTGGTTACACCTTAAGAAATCCTGTCTCAAAAAAACCAAAATGAAAAACAAAAAGTGTGTCATTGAGCATTCAATAGTATATACCTGTAATCCCAACACTTTGGAAAGCTGACATAGAAGATCATGAGTTAAGAGGCCAGCATGGAGAACTACATAGTGAAACTAATTTTTAACAACAACAAAAAAATGTATCCTTAGCCAAGCACAGCAGCTTTTATCAATAACTGTCTTATGCATCAGCATTTATCACTTAACTATTTTAAACACAAAGCAATCTTTGGCTGCATAGATATCTTCCACTGCTTGCACTAATATACAACAGTTCTTGAAATAAAATGCCTTAATGGTTCTACATAGCTACCGTAAACTCCCCTACTTTCCACTAAAGTTCCAGTTATCCCTGTATATGTCAAAAAGTTTCTTTTGTGGCAATACTTTTTAAAAACAATTTGTTTATTTTATGTATGTGAGGACACTGCAACGGTCTTCAGACACACCAGAAGAGGGCACTGGATCCATTACAGGTGGTTGTGAGTCACCATGTGGTTGCTAGGAATTGAACTCAGGACCTCTGGACAAGCTCTAACTGCTCTAAATAGTGCTCTAAACTGCTGAGCCATCTCTCCAGCTCTATAATCACTTTTTTAAAAAGCCACTTAAAATGTTCAATTTGAACCAAAACAACAAAAAAAAATGTAACTTTTTATAGAAAATGGCACAACAAATCACCTGTGTCCAGAAACCAAGACTATTTCTTTTATTTATTCAAATATATACTGAAGCTACTATTGCAAAAACCATCAGTATTACCAGAACTCTCCAGTCACTCTCCCAAAATATATGTGCAAACATACTAAAAGTGAAAAAGAAACCTGATACCATAAATAATCTTGTTTTCAGTGAACAAATGAACAGAAATTTACTCAAGTCGATGTGAGATTTGTTAATAGTTCAATTTTACCATGGCTTTCAATCTAAAAGACAAATGAATTATGATCTATATATACAAGTGCATGAGTGTTTAGATTAACACAGCAATGCTCTACTTCATTGCCTAATTTCCTTATATCCCAATTATTATTTCTGAAAACCTAGTACTAGCCACAGCCGTTAGTTTTTTTCTATTCATTAGCTAAGCACCTGACTCCCCCACAAAACAAGCATGCAAACACCATTTTTTTAAAGTCTTGATGTTCAAAAACTGTATAGGCAAGGCCCAGAATTCCATTTCTAGCATGACCAGAAAAAAAGTTTCAGCAGGTTGTTCACTTAAACAAATATTTCAAAGTATTTTATATACTCAGTAATGCAAAAATAAACTATGACAAATATAATTATTTCAAAAAAATATGAATCATGTACTTAAAATAACCATATTAAAATAAGTGAAACAGGTGACGTTTTAATTGCTTAAAACCCAAAATACTCAAAATATTATTCAATATATAATTAGTATTTTAAAAACTATTATGCCTTATATTCTCTTCCAAAAGAATACTACCTCAAGTCTGACTGGTATATTTCAGCTCAATGGCTGCTAGTTACCATTTTGGAAAATAGCACATTCTTAGAAAGCAAAAGTCACATTCCCAATTGTATTAGTAATCTTTGCACAAGGAAATCCACTATACAGCATAGTAACACAAACCTGTCATCCCAACATCTAGGAAGTAGAGGCAAGATTAAAAATACAAAACCATTTTCAGCTACACACCAAGTTTGAGAACAGCCCTGACCCTACCTCAAAACAAAGTGTGGGGGGGGATGGATATCTATAAGTTAAAAAGTAAAATAAATTCCAAAGAAGCAAAAACAGACTAGGAATCTTGAATCAGCTGGATTTATATAGCTGGACAGGGCCTCAGATTTCCCCAAATGGTGTTAGCTGTTTCACTGTGACTAAATTAGAAATGCAAATGTACAAACACATTAGCAAATAGTCTGAATGCTAAGCACTAACTGTTGTTAGAGCTGGACAATATACAAAACTTCCAATTTTATCAACTTTTACAATGTAAGATAAAAATATACAATTATCTCATATTACAGATGAAAAAACTAAAACCTCACAACTTCCCACTACGAAATTAAGTATTTCCTTTTGTGGTTTTCTGATACAGGGTTTCTATAGCCCTGGCTATCCTAAAACTAGGTTTGTAGACTAGGCTGACCTTCACCTCCAAGAGGAGGGGGGGGGGAGAGAGAAGGTCTGCCTCCTGAGTGCAAGAATTAAAAAAAAAAAAAAATCACACTTAATAGTGTAATAGAGAATCATTAAGTTATCATCTAGTTAATTCAGTAAGACAAGATGGATCAGCAGGTAAAGGCATTTGTCATACTAGCTTGGTGACCTGAAGGAAAGACCTTTGGATTCTATACCTGTGCCACACACTCATACACACACACACACACACACACACACACACATAAACACACAGTCCATTACTCAAAACTACCAATTAAGAAAGTGTAAGAAAGTACCATAAACTAAGCAACTGAAAGTGAAAACCTTAGTTAAATGTCACTTCAGATACAGTGTAATCTTGGGCAAATTATATCACCGTAAACAGTTCCTTGTATATAAAATGAATTAAGTGCACACCTCATGGCTGCGTACACCTTTACATCCTAACATTCTGGAGAAAGACAAGTAGATCTTTGTGAGTCTTACATTAATCTGATCTATAATGAGTTCCAGGCCAGCCAGTGTTACACAGTGAGACCCTATCTCAAAAACAAACAAACCCCACGCAAAAGCATACCTCATGAAGTATACTGGAAATGCATGTAAAAGCCTAACAGAACATCTAATAAATAACAGGCTTTCTCCTATAAATAAAAAGCATTTGTTTTTCAAAACCTAATCCAATAGTCAGGTATAGTACTGCATGCCTGTAATCCCAGGACTGAAGAAGTGGCAACAGGAAGACATTAGTTCAAGGGCTGTCTCCAATAAACATATCAAGTTCCAGGCCATCCATCCTTCCATATTCCAGACCGTCTCAAAATAACAAAGAACATTCCAGCCTTCTTTCCTCCTCACTAACAGTCATATCTGGCTATTATTCCTAAATGAAAACAAAAATTATCAATTGGGTATGGTTGAACAGGTCTATAATCCCAATATTCAGGTTAAGGCAGGATTGCAAACTCAAAGCCAACCAAAGTAACATAAAACCCTGTCTCAAACCCAGAAGTTGAGACCATTCATTTCCACTTAAAAGTAACATTTATAAAACCTGGATTTTAAATTTGTACAATTCAAAATCATCTTAATATATCTGACTGTATTTTAACAAAGAGCTCCAATTCTAAGGTAGCTATCATTTCTCCCTCAAATAACAAATCAGGAGTTGTTGGTTAGGACTTTGAACAGGTTGTTATCATAAGTTTAGTCTACAGTAATCTGGAACTTTAAAAAAAAATGTTCTCTTTCCATCATGTGGACTGCCCAGCTCAAACACAAGACTGTCAGGCTTGGCAGCAAACACCTAGCCACTCTTCTTTTTACGACCTAGAATGCTGATGTCCCTGCCTCTACCTCTCAAGTGATGGAATTTCAGGCATTTGGCCTGACTCTCAATTAAGATTTTGTATTCACTGTAAAGTCATAATGCCTTCAGCCCTCCACTCCACTGCTTAGTTCACCGTTAGTGATAAAAGAATCTACTACTGCACACTTCGTTATTAATGTTTTGATTTTTACTAGTAAGCTTAAGAAATGAGGAATTCTTTATGGATCTATTACAATACTTGGATATATGTCAATTATATGGTTAAAGCACAATGAAAGGGCCCAAAATTTCATCTGTACAAACGGGAAAATCCCTCCATAGCAACCAGAAACTGAGTGATTACTCCTATTTAAAACTGTATTTAGCACAGAAGTATAAAGGTCAGACATACAGCATTAAAAACATGGGTTCCACTACCAAAAAACTTTAGCTGAAAACTACACAATGCAACATTACAAAATGTCATGTCAGAGTTGGGCATGACATCTGAGGCTTACACTTTCAGACTTCACTGAACTCCACCAGAGACTGAGACAAGAGGATCACATGAACCCAAAAGCTCCCTTCAAACCAGTTTTGGTGTCAAAAACTGATGTGTATGACACCAAGTTTGGTTTGGTGTCATACTCATCAGTTAAAATGCTTGTTAATGATAAAAAATGGGCACAACTGGGAGGGAGGCAAGATAATGGACTATGTGATGATTGGTTTTAATTATCAACTTCAGACATTCTAGAAATCCCCTGGGAAAAGTTTCAGGGAAACACTGTCTAGATTAGTATGGTCTATGGTTATCTCTGTGAGGGGTTATTTTGAGTAGCTGGAAGACTCACATAATGTGGGTAACAACATTTCCTGGCCAGGAATAAGACAGACTGCTTATGAGAACGATAGGCTGAGCACAAGCATGTATGCATTAATGCACTGCTCTGTGTTCCTGACTAGATGGAATATGATGAGATGCATCAAATTCCTGCTGCCTTGACTTCCCTCAAAGATGACCATAACCTTGAATTGTGAGCCTAATAAAATAAAAAACCCTTTCTCCTTTAATTTTTTAAGGCATTTTAAAATGAAACTAAGGCTCTTAATTGAAAATGGGATAGTGGAGACAGATGCACAACTAAGTATCCTAGCAAACTATCCCATTGTTCGGATGATTTATATACAATATACATTCTTACCTCTTTCTAGTCTTCTAGCTAAGAGTATAATAGTTCTACCTCTCTTAAGTTTTCTAAAAAAAAGACACTCTGCTTTAGGTAGGAAGGTACAGGAGCAGGTATTTTTTTTTAACCAAATTATCACTCTTTCCCATCCCTAGATTCAAAGGGCTTCAAAAGAGACATCTCTTATAAATACAGTTAACAACAAGAGCATGTTTAGCATGTTTATCATGCTATTATGTATGCATGGATTATTTTTTTAGTCTGTTTAATCAATGTTTAAGAGCAGTGCCTCAAGGCAATGTACTGGTTACAAAGATCAAAGCACAAGGATACCTCTCCAACTCTTAAATGACATTTACATAGCCCATGTGTGTAGTCCCTGTATTTCCGGGGAAGTAAAAGGCGTACAAGTTGGTAAAATCAGAATTTCAGAATCATCCATACACCAAAAATTACCAGAGAAAAGTACAGCAAAATAAAGCCATCTTGACTCTAAAACTAGTGATCATTTCTCAAATGTTTTCACTATTATCTTCTAAATTAGAAAAAAATCAAATTTCTCTATGCTAAACAGAAGCCAGGCTCAAAATTCTAACATTATTTTGCTTAATTCTCTAAGTATAGCAGAACTATGAAGACAGGATACCCACTACGAGCAGTGGTTCTTAGCCTTCCTATGCTGTGACCCTTTAATACAGTGTTGTGGTGACCCTCAACTATAAAATTATGGTGCTGCTACCTCATAACAGTAATTCTGCTACTGTTGTGAATTGTAATATAAGTATCTGCCATGCACCCCCTGTGAAGGGGTTATCTCACCCCCATGAAAGCTGAGTCACAGGTTGATTATCTCCTGACCTAAAGGGTCAACAAGAGAAATTTTAAAGATAGTAAAACTATTCTATCCATCATAGTGGTTGTGATTGCACACAACTGTCAGCATTTATCAAAAGTTATAATGTTTATTTAGAAAAAAGGAAACAAAAGCTTACTGCAGTATACAAATTAACCTCACTTTAAAAATTTATAAAACAGAAAATAATAAACTGGTTGTAAAAATTTTTTCAGTCACCTGTGTTGATACATGCTTGTAATCTCAGCTATTAAGGGAGACTGAAGCAAAAGGATGGCAAGTTCAAAGCCATGTCTCATTGGAGAGTGTCTCAAATGAGGTTAAGGGTATAGGTCAATAATAGATCTCTTGTCAAGCATGTATAGGGAAGGCTCCAACAAGGTTCAAATTCAAAAGAATAAGGGCATTCCTCCCCTTGGGAGATCTTTCCAACCTCAGGAGTTCTTCCTCATTTTTCCTTAATAGATCTACTTTAGGGGAAGCAGGGGAAAGGACCAGCACAACCTATGTGGATGATTTCACTACACTAATGGTATTTCAAACTCGATTTAAAGTCCACTGACTAGATAATGAAGTATGCCACCTAGAATTTCTAGTAATAAAGTTTCCCTTTTACCATTTTGATGTTCCAAGGTCCTGAAGACTACATCTTGTACAAAGTACACTACAATCAATTATAGAAGAAAAACTTTCAAACATTCAAAATGCACAAATATGTGGATAATGTCCTTCCCAGCCTTTGTCAGTAAAATGGGTGGGATCCAGTCTAAGTATAACCAGATTTGTAGTGTATGAAAAGGGGCCAATAAACTGGGGTCTGGTGGTTCAGACCTGTAACTGTAGCTACTCAGGAGGCTAAAAAAGAGAAATGCAAGATCAAGGCCAGCATAAACTACAGGGTGAATTCAGGACCAGCCCAGACAACTTACTGAGACTAGGGAAAAAGAGGCATCAGAGCTGAGCTTTATCCCCCCAACCCCTCCCCAAAAGGAAAAGCCTACTATACTCCGTACAAAGTTCTAGGCTTAATTTTCAATACAACCAAAATCAATTGCTAATACTACAAAGTTCCAACATGGAAATACTTGGTTGTGAAATAACTTTTTAAAAAAGAAAGACACCAAAAGATTGCAAGCCAACTTTACAGGAAGTCAAACTGATTCTACTGTTCTACAGACTGACATAACACAGTAAACTATCTACATGATGAATAACTTGTTTTCTGAAACAATCACTTTTCAATGTGCAAGGAAAAACTGCTTAATCTGTATTACCTAAGGAGTGTACTGAAAAAGTGAGAACTGAAACTTTTCCATAGGGTAGGGAGATGATGCATACTAACGAACTTTATCCAGGCAGGAAAAAGTAAGTCCATTCCTGTGGCACCGCTAAACATATCTGTAACCTTGCAGAGAAGGCGACCAATAGGTAATAAGTATCTACTTAAATATTGCTTGGATCATTTGTCTGACATGTTTTAAACCTGAAACACCAATAAAGCCAGTTACACACTAATAGGTCACACTAAAGGCTTCAGCAGCCACTCTTACTATTTAGTTGACCACCAGAAATTTTACCACCAAAACATACAAAACAAAATTTAAAAAATATGCTAATCATTCTTTGTCAATGAGCTACTGCCTATATTACCACGTGACAAATCAAATCCATACAGCTAATTAGCAAGCTAAAAAGAGAAAAACCAAAACATTGAAAAACTAAAAATCGTTAATAGCAAACAAAATCTTCTGGAACAAAGGAGACGTAGAAATGAAAACCCGTGAGAAACCATTTTAAGTACATACAATACTCATGTACTAGAAGACTGCCCTCATAAAAATAGCCAAGACTCTCAAACATTTGAGATGTTGGCTTGGAGAATGACTGACAGACAACAGCTGAGGAGGTTTTGTATTGATTTGTTAAGATACTCGAATACTTTGGGAGAAAAAAGAAATAAGGAGAAGGGGCCGTTACTAAGGAAAAACTGTTCGGCCTTCGTGTTCTGCTTGGTGCCCCCCTCCCCCTTTTCCAATAGAAGCGCCTTACAAATTCCTCCACTCTAGAATCCTCTTTCTGTCTCCGAGGCCAGAATCCACAGCAATGCATGGCCTCTTCTCAAAGGAAACAAAAAGAACCTCGTGGAAGAGGGCTTTAAAAAAAAAAAAACAAAAAAATCCACCTCCCCAGGGGCTGTGAAGAAACGCGTCCCTCCCACCTGCCGCCTGGCCTCGGTTCACCTTTGAACCCTTCCTTCAGAATGCGCTTTTCTCCCAGGCCGAGGGGCGAAGGGACCGCCCGCTCCCCAGGCCGCAGGCACCCCGGCCCGCCGCCTGACCGGGTTTCCACGCGGGCGCCATGGGTTTACAGGGCCCCGGGGCAGCACAACCCCGGGGAGGCCCTGGAGTCCGCCACTACGCCGCGGGCGGGGCGGAGAGGAGCCTGGCGGGCCCGGCCGCCCCGGGGTCGCAGTGAGCTGCGCGCCCCCCACCCCGCCAGGCCTCGCCGGCGCGCCCGCACCTCCAGCCCGCCGCTTCCAGCCCGCCCGCCCGCCCGCCCGCGTCCCGGAGGCCTCGACCCAGGACGCTCCGGGGCAGAAGGCAAGCCAGCACCCGCCGCCTTCTTTCCAAACATAACGGAGCCCGGGCCCCGAGACCGTTAAACCGCGCCGAGGGCAGACGCCAGAAGCACGGACCGGCTGCCCCCCGCCGCCACCTGCCACCGCTCCTCAGACCCCGGGGTTCCCGGCGCCCCTTGACCCCGCTCCCAATGCCCAGCTCCCATCCCTGGCCGCCCCGCGGCCCGTACCTTGTAGAAAGCCCCGTTGGAGCCGCGAACCTCCACCGTCAGCTCCGCCATGTTGGAACCGCAAAGGCTGCTGGGAAGAGATTCTAGAAACTTTCCAACGCGAGGGGAGGAGGGGGGAGGGGCGAGCGCCGCGGGGGAGGGGCGGGCGGGAGGGCGGGACGCTCCCGGCCCGCTCCCGGGCTCTCCGCTAGCGGCGCCGCTCTGCGCGGGTCCTTGGGGCGGCTACCCTGCGGCGGGCCGGTCCGCCCACGCCCACGCCCACGCCCGCGCGGCCCGCCTCGCGCACAATGAGGGAGGCGGACCCGCCCGGCGCGCCACACTCGCCCCAGGATCCGCGCGCCCGGCGACGCTCCCTACAGGATCTTCCCGTCAGGAGCCGCGGCCTGGCGGGCGCTCAGGCTCTTCTAGAGCGCATGGCCGGCCGAAGCTCTCCGAAGTCTCTCTTCATGGAGCCTCAGGCCCTCCCGGTGAGGAGCCTTTCCCAGGACGAACCTGGGGAACGATGAGGCTCCGTGTTTGCCCCTGTCCTCACGCCGCTCACGGGCCTCGCCCCGCGCGAAGGCAGCTCACCACCTGCCACCGACCAAGCACGGTTACCCTAATACGTTATTAAAGGCCCGGGAAACCTAAGCTAATAATTGGGGGATTTCGTTTGAGACACAGTTCTCTAGCCCACGTTGGCCTTGAACCCACAGAGCTGATTCTGCCTCTGGCTGTCTGAGTGCTGGGATTACTTTTAACATTAGAAAAGTATATTCCCCACAACCCCATGTGTACCACTTGAGAAGTTTTGCAAATAGGATTCAAGAACCTATTGGATTGTGTTGTGTGACTTGACCAAAAACTACCCCAGCTCTAAAAGCATCCTGGCACTCAACACAGTTTATTTTGATAAGTTAATGCCAACTGCCGAAAGCTAGGGTTTTGGAAATAGTACTTAAAATTCACTTGTTTTCAAAGAAATGTGACACATTTTTCTTTGCTTTATTTGGAGCTCACTGTTTAACCCAGCTAGCCTCAAATTCACCACCCTGCCTCCCACCTCCAGGTGCCAGTTGGGCTAACTGTCTTGTTTCCCTGCCTTCCCTCACAGTTACCTGTTACTCTAAGAGCCCAAGCTGGCTTCAATTTATTTACCAGTCTCTTGAAAACCTCCAGAGTACTGGCTTTACTGGCATGAGCCCCACCCCAGCACCTCAGTTTTTATAAAGTACATTTTCTTTACACAAGATTATGCTCATTTTTAAATGTACAGTTAAGCAGTTATCACCATGATCTATCTATCTATATATATATATATTGACATATAAAACATTTTTATTACAAACAACAACAAAAATAAAAAACACTTGTGCTTGCTGCTGTTACCCAATTTACTTGAATTCCCAAGATTCTAGGAAACTGCCCATCTGTTTTCTATGTATAGATTTGCCTAGCTCAGTCTCACATGAGTGGAATCTGATATAAAGACTTCTGTGATTGGCTTCTTTCGTTTAGAAAATTGTGTCAAGGTTCATGTTATAGCGGGTATGACTAAGTATCCCTTTTTGTATTACACTGCATAAGCATACCGCATTATATTGTTACTATATTGTTAATGGTTTTTTTTCTTCTAGTATGTTTGAGGGTCGGGTGCAGAGGATTAAAACAAGGTCTGTATGTAACCATATATACTCGGCCACTGAGCTGCACACATCACTATCTTCTTTAGCCCTTTATTTATTACTTGTTTGAAGGCCCATGCTTGTGATTTTGTGGAAAATACAACAGGATCAGGAATCCAAGGCTATCTGCAGCTACATTACAAGCTCTGAGACAGTCTGAGCTACATGAGACCCTGTCTCAAAGCAAAAAGAACTCCACTGTTAGCTGAGTCAAATTCTCTTTTAATGCTGCTGGGGTAGGTGCCCAAAGTAGTGGTGAACACCTTCAATTCAAGTTCTCAGCAGACAAAAGTAAAAGGATCTCTGAACTCAAGGCCAGCCTGGTCTACATACATATCGAGTACCACGACAGCTAGAAGATTCGTAGATCCTGTCTCAAACCAAAGGGCTGGGACAGGGGAGATGGCTCAGTGGTTTAGAGCGCAAGTTCTTGCAAAAAACTGGTGTTTGATTCCCAGCAGAATAGCAGCTCATAACCCTATACAACTCTACTTCCAGGATCTCCAACACCTTCTTCTGGTCTCCAAGACTGCCAGATTCACATGTGGGCACAGGTCCACGTAAACAGATGTATACTGTTGACATATTATGCCAAGGACTCCGGGGCCTCAGACCCATGGTACAATTTGGCAAGGCTTACCTATATGGACCAGGCTCAAGAGGAGTGGCAAAGTTTTCATTGCTGAGAAGTTCGTGAAAAGACAATAGACTTTGGCTTCCTCCTCCTGGAGAAACTCCACAAACTCCTACTGAAGTTAGCTAGCCCCTCTCACTGTGCTGTACCTAGTAATAAACATGTTGAGGTTCTAGGTCACAGAGATGGCAAAACCCAGCCTGGCCTGGGTGACTGTATGTGTGTTTCTGGATCTGTCCATTATAGTTTTCTTCTTTCACTGCCTCTACAAAGACCTCAGGATGCAAGGTGCACTGGTCACAGCACTGCCACGAGAATTCATGCTTACATTTTTGAAGTTCATCTCTTTACTGTATACCTAGAAAGCCACTTGCTGAGTCCTATTGTGAGAACTCAAATGTTTAACCACGGGAGAAATTGTCAGATGCTTCCAAAGTGGCTCTATGCTTGGCTACCTAAAGGCAGTGTCTCCTCTGACGTTGGTTTCCCATTTCTTTCTCTCTGACTCCCCCTTTCTTGTTTTGGATGTTGCTTGTTTGTTTGTTTGGGACAGAGCTGCATAAAGTTCTACTTGACCTAACCCAAAGGATTCTGGATGGTTTACACTCTGAAAAATATGAGTGGGTCTTCAGCACTTGTATATAGAAAGTATTTTAATTTAGACTCCAGCTAACATTTCACTACTCCTTTTAGGTAAAGTGGTTTTCATTTAATAACTGAGCTTATTTAGCATCTAGTGACCCTTGTAAGTTCACAGTACTAAGAGACAGAAGATGTAAACCCTTCATTTTCTGCTTTCAACAGTCACACTGGTAATTGCAGCTCCCATAATCGCATTTGCAATGACACATGACATAAAACATTTGAAACAATTGTATTTTAATAATAAATAATAGTAATAATTACTGTTATTTATTATGGAATCATCTGTTTCAATAGCATCTCAAATGATCCCAATGTGTAGGATTTAGAAGGAGATAGAGTAATGTGGAAGGGTTATAGGGAAGAAGATGGATGACCTAAAAGGAACTGCAGAGAAAGTCTGTACCCAGTAGGGTGATTACTTTCTCATAGCTATTGTGGTTTGAATGAGAAACTCTCCCACCTCCTCCAGAGTCATATATTTGAATACTTGGTTCCCAGTTGGAGGAACTGTTTGGAAAGGATTAAGAGGCACGGTCTTGTTGGAGGAGCTGTGCCATTGGGCTCAAGCTTTAAGGTTTCAAAGGCCCCCACCATCCCCAGTTAGCTCTCTCTGCCTCATGGTTGTGTCTCAAGATGAGGTTCTAAGCTACTATTCCAGTGCCCTGCCTGCCTGCTGCCTGCTGCCTGCTGCCTGCCTACCTGCTGCCTGCCTGCCTGCCTGCCTGCCTGCCTGCCTGCCTGCCTGCCTGCTGCCTGCCTGACTGCCTGCCTGCCTGCCTGCTGCCTGCCTGCTGCCATGCTCCCAGCTGCAACAGTCAGATTCACCCTCTGAAACTGTCACCACCACAGAAACTCTTCTGTGAGTTGTCTTGGCCATGGTGTCTTATCACAGCTATAGTAAAGTAACTAAGATAAAAGTTGGTACCAGGGAGTAGGCTATTGCTCGGATAGGCCTGATTGTGGTGTTTCAGGGGAGAATGTGGAGGACTTTGGGAGTTTGGACTAAGAAAATGGTTGAACGCTGTAAGATTTAACAGGCCATCCTAGAAGGATCTTGGAAGACACTATTGATGAAAGCAACGGACACTATGGAGGCCCAGGTCAAAGAGTTTCAGAGGGAGACAATATAAGCTACTGGGACCATTCTTGTGATACTTTGGCAAAGGATGTAGTTGTGCTTTGCCTAGATCATAAAAATCTACCTGAAGTAAAATTGAAAATTTTTGTACAGCCTATAATTCTGACTCTGACACACGGTTAGTAGCAATCACTCTTATCCGAGTATACATGAAAAAGAGCAAGCAGAGCAAAAAGAAATGCAGAATGTACAAAGCACCAGGCAATTGAATGCTGGGACCAAAGCTTGTGCTGAAAGAGATAAAGAGAGACCTGATTAAAAAAAAGAAGAAGAAGAAAAAGAAAAAGAAAAAAGGGAAGTCCCAGGCAAGACCTACCTACCTATTATTTACATAATAATATTATGTAAAATATTAAAGATTAAGCTTAACTGTCTCACTTTAAATGAATAAAGCTCAAACTATGATATTTTTAAAAATTAGGTTCTGCACAATTACTGGGGGATTACCCTTAATCTAAATCTCTAACACTAGTGTGGCTACTCCCCCAACTGTGCTCCCCAAGTACTTACTGTTTAAAATTCTCTGTGACTTCTCATCCGGCAGTCTGATGTGCCAGGAGGCATTTCACTCTGGCATGTCCTGCTGGTCCACCACGATTCATGGAGACCTCCTCTTCTCTGTCTTCTCAACTCACTCTGTCTCTTTCTCTCCTCCCTTCCTCCCTTTCTCCTTCCCTTCCCTCTCTTCTCTCTTCTCCTCTCCTCTCCTCTCTTCCCCTCCCCTCCCCTCCCCTCCCCTCCCCTCCTTTCTCTCTCTCTCTCTCTCTCTCTCTCTCTCTCTCTCTCTCTCTCTCTCTCTCCCTCTCTCTCCTGTTTCTATCTCTCTGTCTCTCCCTCCTTCCCCTTCTCTCCTTGTGGTCCCTACCTGCAACCTTAGCTTAGTAACTCAAATTCCACCTCCCTCTATTTCCCCCCAGTAATTGGCTGTTGCCAGTTTGTTTTATTTAACCAATATTTTTAAACTGGGGAGCAAGGTTTACACAATGAAGGCCGGTATATGTGAGGATCTGTTCAGCTTGGAGCAACCAGATCTTAGGAAATTCCTGGTTTCTTTGGAGACTCAGTTGTGTCATGTGATGTTTTTCTGGAAACCATCTTATGAAAGGGTGTTTTTGCTGATTCATGGGAGGACATCTTGCTGAGAACAGACACATGATGTTTTTCTGGAAACTGCCTTGAAAAGGGTCATGTGATGTTTTGCTAGAGCAGATGCTTGAGAGCACATATGATGTTTGGAAACAGTATAAATATAACCCAACAGACAGTGGACCACTCTGTATGGTATTGGTTTACCTTGCCACTTTTGGCTAACACTGGTCATCAGTGATGATATTGTAGCATTGTTTTACCTTGCCTTCTTCAATGGTCATCATTTGGTGTGACTTCATACAGAGATACGGACGAATAACTTCTGGTGGTGTCCCAGTTTCTTGCCACTTTTAGGGACTTGGGCTGATTGTAGCGCCTCTCCATTTCTTCTGACTAGAACAACTGTTGCACATTCCTGTGAACTGAACTGTTGCTATTCTGACAACATTGGGATTGCTCCAAAGAACTATTTCTAAACAGGTCTGCATCCTCTTTTATCCTATTAACTTTTCTTTTCTACTACTCCTGGTGAGTGGTGGCTTATAAGGGAGGCCAAAACATTTAAGTTCCCTTATTAAACTAGGTTTTGAAAAATACAAGTCTACAGGGTTCAGAATTTAACATTTAAATGCAAGCAGCACCAGACCAACCCCTACCCAAATTGCTTCCAATGTGTGAATAGAAAAGGCCTGAAAATGTCAGTCCCTAACACGAGGAAAAGCATATACAAATGTGATCAAGGAGGAAGCCAGGCTGCACCCCACAGCAGCAGTCAGGTCTGGCAGTGTTGTTGATGTGGTCAGGCTTTGGAGTCATGAATAAGAGGGTTGTTGTCTAAGGCAATGGTTCTCAACTTGTAGTTCTCGACTCCATTGGGAGTCCAACAACCCTCTCACAGGAATCACCTAAGACCATTGAAAAATACACATGTTTACATTACAATTTATAATAGTAGCAAAACTACAGTTATGAAGTACCAATGAAAAAAATCCTGTGTTTTGGGGTCACCACAACATGAGGAACTGTATTAAACCGTCACAGCATTAGGAAAGTTGAGAACCATTTGCTCTAAGGTTATGAATGAGGCCAGGCATGAGGCAGGAGAGTACTTCTGTGGAAGTTCTGAGAAGTCAGTTCATGAAGCTGTGAAATTGAAGACTATATTATATGGGAGACCCCAAGATATTGGAGATGCCAGGGCCATGAGACATCTGCCAAGAAGGATGGAACACAGTGGGCAGAAAGAGTCCAAGAGAGAAGTAATTGCATTAGTAAAACCCACAAGGCAGCTAAGCCCTTTCACACTGGACACAGAGCTTCAGAATTTGGTGTTTGCTCTGATGAGTTTTGGTGTTGCTTTAGTCCATTATTTTCTCATAGTGCTCACTTTCTTCCCTTTTGGAATGGTATTATAAATTCTATGCCTTGCATGTTGGAAATAGGTAAGTGGCTTTTTGATTTTTCAGGAATTAACTTAGGGCAATTAAGAGTTGCCTTGAATCTCAGAAGAGACTTTAGACTTTGGGCTTTTAAACAGTGTTGACACTGTGAAGGACCTTTGAGGACTTTAGAAGTTGGACTAAATGCACTTTGTATTATGATATAACCGTGGTCTTATGGAGGCCAGGGAATGGGAGGTGGTTGGATGAGAATGGCCAATATAGGTACATATGTTTGAATACTTGGTCCTAAGTCTGTAGAACTATTTGTGAAGGATTAGGAGCTGTTGCCACTGGGATGTGTTGGAGATGTGTCACTGGGGGTGGGCATTGAGCTTTCAAAAGCCCATGCTGTCTTAGTTGATTTTCTATTCCTGTGAAGAGACACCATGACTTAGAAAGGAAAGCATTGAATTTGGAGTTCTAAGTTCCAGAGGGTAGTAGAGTGTTGGTGATGGGCCTCTGAGATCACCATGGCCATCAGAATAAAAATCTCTGGGAAGCAAGAAGGTAGTTTGCTTCAGTGTGACTCAGTAGCTGATATTGGTTCAAACATTGGGAATCTGACCCTAAATAGTTTATTTTAGGCACATTGAAGCACAGCACAGTTTCATGAAAACGTTCTGGGTGGTCATTAGCTCAATCCCATGTGTCCAATAAAGTTTAAGATATGACTACATCTAAACTTTTTGTAAAGTACATAAATATAGGTTCTATAGATTGACTACGTGTGACACCTTCCATAAAGATAGGCTACATAGATTGACAAGTTCATGGTAAGCCTCTGAAAGTAGAGTCCATGGCCACCATGGCAGGAAGCACAGCAACAGACAGACAGCTATGGCAACAGAGCAGTAGTTGAGCACTTGTGTGGGAGAGAAAGAGAGAAAGAGAGAGAGGGGGGAGTAAGGAGGGAGGGAGGCAGGGAGGGAGGGAGACAGAGGAGCTCAAGAGCACTACCTTGGGATTTTGTGGGCTTTGAAACTCAAATCCTACCCCAGTGACATATCTCCAACATGGCCACGCCTCCTAATCCTTCTCAGTTTCACCAACTTTACAATAAGCATCCAAATATATGAACTTTGGGAACCGTTCTCAGTCAGAGCATCACATATGCCATTGCAGTTAGTTCTCTCCCTACCCAACACCAGCTCATGGTGTGTCTTAAGATATAAACTCTCAGCTACTGCTCCAGCACCATGCCTGTCTATTACCATGCTGCCCACTACGATGGCCATAGATTCATGCTCCGAATCCAGTAAAATCCTTTATAGGTTGCCTTGTTCATGATGTCTTACCATGGCAATAAAAAAAAAGTAACTAAGACAGCTATGTAGATGAAGTCCATCTTATTTAGGGTTTCATTGCTATGAAGAGACACCATGACCATGGCAACTCTTATAAATGAAAACATTTAATTTGGGCTGGCTTACTGTTTCAGAGGATTAATACATTTTTTGTCATGGTGGGAAGCATGGGAGCATCCAGGCAGACATGGTGCTGGAAAAAGAGCTGAGGGTTTTACTCTTAGAGGCAACCAGGAAGAGACTGGATTGCCCTGCCTTTGCCTTCACGGTGACACTTCCTCTAACAAGGCCACACTTCCTATTAATTAGCCCTATCTTTTTAATTGTACATTAAACTGGATGACAGTGAGATTTTATTTAAGTAAACACTGTAGGCAGCACCACTGCTTTGGACCACTAGGCCACGCAGACAAGCTGACAATCAAATTGGAATCACCCACAAGATTCCATGTCCTTAAACCAAAGCTAAGTTGTTGACTGACTCATTCAGAAGCCAAGAGGCCATATTCTCCAGTACTCCAGAGCCTGGAAGGAGGATTTCTGTCTCAGTTGTGACCTTTAATCATTATTGAAGGGAGCCTAGAACAATCTGTCACCCATTTGTCATTTGTTTAGTTGGCTGGTTTTATTTTAATCCCTCTGTACCCATCACAGGAGGGAAGTGACAGAAATGACTGATCTTTTTGTGCTTTGCTTCTGCTCTCTGTCTGTAAGGCCAGCTCATTTGCTCGGCTCATCAAAGACAGCATTCACTGTAGTTTATAGAATGAAGTAATAGTTCCCAATTCTAGAGTCAATAAAGGGGGACTGAAGACTATGTTCCATTGGCAGAGTTCTTGCCATGCAAACATGAGGACATGAGTTCAGATCCCAGCACTGGTGTGAAAGCTAAGCATGGTTGTGAATATCTGTAGTTGCAGTACTGGGGAGTCAGACGCAAAAGGACCCCCTTGGGTTTGTTGCTCAGTCGGTATAGCCCAACCAATAAACTCCAGGTTCAGTGTGAGACCATGTCTCAAAAACTAAAGTGGGGCTGCAGGATGGCTCAGTGGAAGCACTTGCTGCCAAAGCCTGAAGACCAGAGTTTGGTCCCCTGAAACCTCAGTGGAAGGACTGACCCCTGAAATGTGTCCTCTGTCCCCCCACCCCATGTATGCTGTGGCACTAATGACCCTCTACCATATATCATACACACACAGAGTAATAAATAAGTGGGAGACATTTGAAGAAGACACCAGATGTCAGCTCTGGGTTCCATACACAAAGATGGTGGTGATGATGATAGTGTTGGTGATAATGATAACTAATGATTATATGATACTGAAGAGGATGAGTATGGTGGTGGTGCTGGTGATAACACAACCCAACTTTAGACTATCTGCAGTCTTTGTGTCTTAGTTAGGGTTTTATTGTTATGAATAGACACCATGACCAAGGCAAGTCTTATGAATAACATTTAATTGAGGCTGGCTTACAGGTTCAGAGGTGCAGTCCATTATCATCAAGGCATGGCAGCATCCAGGCAGATGGTGCAGGAGGAGCTCAGAACTCTACATTTTCATCAAAAGGAAGCCAGGAACAGACTGAACACCCTCAGGCAGCTAGGAGGAGTGTCTCTAAGCCCACCCCCCAGAATGACACACTTCCTCCAAGAAGGCCACACCTTCTAATAGTACCACTCCCTGGGCCAAGCATATGTAAACCATCACATTCCACTCCCTGGTCCCCATAGGCTTGTTCAAACAAATGAGTCTATGGGGGCCATATCTAAACATAGCATAATAAAAAGTACATTTAGTCCAACTGCCAAAGTCCCCATAGTCTGTAGCAGTATCAACAGTGTTAAAAATCCAAAGTTCAAAGTCTCTTCTGAGATCTATCCAATCACTTAACTGTAATCCTTGAATTAAGTTAGGCAACCAGCTGGGCAAACTCTAAGTTCTGCCATCTCCATGCCTGATGTCAAAGTGGTCTTCAGATCTTCAACTCCTTGTCATCTTTGTTGACGGCAACAAACTTCTTTCTCCTGGGCTGGTTCCACTCCCTGTTAACAGCTTTCCTTGGTAGGTATCCCGTCACTCTGGCATCTTTAACATCTTTGGGTCTCCAAGGCAATTTCAATGTTACAGCTTCTCGTTTCAATGTCTGGGATCCACACACGGTCTTCTGGACCTCTCCAAGGGCTGGCTTCACTTCTCCAGTTCTGCCCTCTGTCAGAAAACACTTCCCAGAAGATTTCACCTCAGTGATGCTGGTCTCTTCTTAATCTTCACTAATTTCTCAGCTCCAGCTGACCAGCATCAATAGTCTCAGTGGTCTCCTTCTTCTCTTGAATAGGACGCCAGAGCCACATGACTGAAGCTGCCAAGTTCTGCTGCTTACAGAGGCTGGAGCATGCCCCCTTGTTCTATTACATTATCACAAGATTCCTCTTTTCTAACTCCTTCACTACGTAAGCTTGGCTGTCCTGGATCTTTCTCTGTAGATTGACCTTGGATTTAGAGAGCTGTATATCAATCTTCTGGGATTAAAGGTGTGTACCACCACACCTAGATTTCTTTGAGTCCTGGGATTAAACGTTTGTACTAAGTTGCCTGGAGCTAATTTGGCTGGGTGGGGTTTTGCCCCAAGGTCCTTACTTCTTTAATTCAATTTGAAATTCTTGAAAGCAGGATTTAGCTCCATTTCACTTCCTGGTGTCCCTTTAATACTTAAACCATATATTTTGTATCTTTCCTTTCTCAACTTGCTCCTTATTTAAAATGCTCTTCATAAGGGTGAGCTTTAGTAACCACACAACAGAATTTCCACCAGGCTGTTTTGAGACTTCCTTTTTCAAAGCAATGAATCTAAATCTCTTCATCTTAAACTCAGGCAGACTCTTTGGACAAGCGCAAAAAGCAGCCATGTTCTTCACCAAATTACTACAGAAACAGTCTGTTGGCCACAAACTGAGATTCCCCACTGAAACTGCTTGATCCAAGTCAAGTACTTCTCCCCCCCACCAGGGTAGAGACACAGTGAAGTCCTCAACCCAGCACAAAACCTCCCTTTTAGAGACAGGGTTCCTTTACTGTATAGCCCAGTCTGGCTTCCGGCTTGCGGTGTTCCTGGCTCAGCCCGAAGTTACTATGCACTACCATACCCAGATCATTTCCCTTTGATGCCTACACACAGCACTCAATAAACACAACACTAGATTTTGACCAACTTTGTGACGGTATTTTTACTTTTAAGTTGTCTTAATGAAATGTTACTTTGAAGTGTTACAGAGGATACAGAAATTGCAATCTTCAGTTCCGCAAAAGTAAAAGAATATACTTCACACTCCCTTAGTTTTAAATCAGCCAAAAAATGGCACACTTGAAAATAAATTAAACTTGTCTAATTGAGACTACACTCTTTTTTCCTCAAGAAATCAAAAACTGAGATGTCTAAAATAACTTTTGAGTTAAAAAAAAAAATCTCCTAGAACAAGTTGTGCCTAATTTTGCTAAAAGCTAATCAATGGCTGTGAGAGGCATGGTTTAAAATGGGCACTTCAGCTGGCTCAACGCCCTGACCTGCAGAATGGGAGTGAAAACTAACTGTATAAACACTGTCCACCTTGTGATTTGGTGAGCTTCTGAGTTGGTGACCCGTGAGTGCTGAGTGTCGGGAGCTCGGTGTGCCCACTTACCAGGACACCTGTCATTCCTCTGGTCTGGACAGTGTGTGACTATTATTAGCGTCAGTCTGCAAAGGCCTGGTTATCTAACACAGAAGGTAGAATTGGCTTAACAAATGCACGGCCTTCCTTTACTGTTTCCATCAAAATCTATTCCAGAACCAGGCATGACCTGTTCACAGTGTTAACCTCACAGAGGCAAAGTGATCTCTGAGTCTGTAGCTAGCCTAGTCTATACAGCAAGTTCCAGGACAGTTAGGGCTACACAGTGAGACCCTGTCTCAAATTTTAAAAATAAGATAAAATAAAAAACAATATCTTCTAGCAGGGACAAATATTTAAGCATAAAAATAATCATGGATATTGTACAAATAGACACAGGCCTGTAGAGCTCCTGAGAGGACCGAGTCCAGTGTACTCAAGGGCACTGCAGGAATCCCAGTACCTCACAAAACAGGAGGTACTTATATGTAATCTATATATGTCCTTTATATGTATACATTTTATCACATTTATTTTAGTTGGGTGGGACAGGTGTAGCATATAGGACATTGGTAGGGGTCAATTCTCCTCATCCACCATGTGAGGGGATCAAACTTAGGTCATCGGGCTTGGCAACTGTTGTCAGGTATCCATCAGAGAAAATTACTCAGACACAGGTTTGAGCCAATAAAAAAAAAAAAAAAAATCTTTATTAGCCAGTTGGTGACTACCCTGGAAACTACGGAAGCCAGAAGGCAAAATTAACACATTTAGAGACCATGTCAAAACCATGGACTTCGATGAATTAGGTCTTTGCTTTCATTTTGGTGGGGGGGCGGGGGGGGGTTTCTACTACTCGCTGAGTTTATTTGCCTGAGTGGTATTTGCATCATGGGGTCAATCGTACTCAGGTCTTGGGGCCTCCTCAGGTCTGGGGAGCTGTTACAGTGCCGAGCCATCAAAAGTAAATCATCTCTACAGAACGTGCAGTAACTGATACCATATAAATGCTATGCAAATGAGGAGTTGTTCCAGTATCTTGCTTAGAGAACATTGACAAGAAAATTTCTGATGATTCCAGTTATTTTTTAACTGATGTTGATTGAAACCACATGGAAGCCATAGATAAAGGGGGCATACAGCGCAATCATTTCTCTTAATAATTCTTGGGATCAAGCCCAGAGCCTTGTACATGTTAACACACAATCTTATTGACGTAGAATAAGGTACAAAATACCGATTATTGGATCCTTACTTATTGATCTCTTTAGTTACTTAAAACACTGTTTCTACTGCCTCATTTGCCAAGCCTGACTTGCTACCTGGAACGGAATGACCTGGAGAAAGAGAGGAGACAATGGGCTGTTGCCCTTGGCAACCTGCTGTCTGCCCTCTGAGCTTCTGTAAATTCTTGCTTGCTTGCCCTCCCCACCTTGGGGCTTTAGAATACAGAATGGGAATATAAATTAGACCGTGGGGGAAAGCCTTTCAGGACCTGTCCTGACTTCCACCCACCAGTGGCATCTCCTCGCTTCCACTCTCATTGGGGTCACCATGCTTATTCCAGAAAGATTCCTGCAACGTCACCACTGTCTGGGGTTGATTTTACCCTCCCAAATCATGTCCACCATAGCTTAGCACCCAGAAGCTCCTGTTCAAGACTGGATACCGAACTAAATATTTTAAACTTAACCAGGAGAAAACTTTCCATGAGCATAACCAAAACATGGCGTGGCAATAAAAATAAGCCATATGAAGGAAAAATGGTTGGTTCCTTAGATAAAATGTGCCATTACTGCTATGTGCCTACACATGATGTTTGGTGGGTGTGCATGCCATGGCATATGTGCAGAGGTAAGAAGACGACTTTGTGAAGTTTATTCTTTTCTTGTACCTTTGTGTAGGTCCCAGAAGTGAGCCCAGTTCAACAGCAACCATTGAGTCATCTTGTTCGCCCAAATGGCTGTTTCTTTAATCCTTGTTTTTATTATATTATTTTTATGTATGTGGGTATTTTGCCTGAGTGTATGCTTGTGCACCACATGCATGTGTAATATCTGCAGAGGCTGAAAGAGGGTGTAGGGTCTCTTGAGGTTGGAATGGTTGTGAGCCAACATGTGGATGCTGGGAACTGAAGCCATGTGCAGTGGAAGAGCAGCCAGTGATCTTAATGGCTTATATAAACAGTGACATTGTACCAGTGGCCATCTCCAGATAGCTCACACTTCTGATAGACCAAGTTGTGCTCTGCTCAACGATAGCTTTGATTTTAGTACTTGATCTTGGGAACAAAGATCTCTTCTAAATCATAATACACCAAAAAAAAAAAAAAAAAAAAAAAATCTCAGAAAATTGGAGGAAGGGCCTAAGTAACAGACAAAAGGTCCACAATAATGACCAATAATCATATTAAAAAGGATCACCTAAACCTTCAACGGAGAAAACACATGAGAACATCGCTCCAACTCTACTTACTTCTTTTCTTGTTGATGAAAATTATAAAAAGCTGTATTGATACACAAATGAATACTTTTGCTGAACATCTCTGAAGATGTATTTGAATTGTTCTTGCTATTTAAACCATTAATGCAACTTGCAAGTAAATGTACTCAGTATGTTTATGAGGAGTTTTCTTGGTAAGAATGGTCTTATAGTCACAATAAAGGAGGAAGCATGGGAAAATGAGAGAGAGGGAGGGAGGGAGGGAGGGAGGGAGGGAGGGAGAGAGGGAGAGAGAGAAAGAGAGAGAGACTGACAGTAAGGGAGAGAGGCAAGGAGCAAACAGCCTAACCCTGACAGAGAAAAAAATGAAAAAAGCTTGTCCCAGGGGTGCATAAGTCAAAATGCAGTATTCACATGTGTGATATTGGTAATGAGTAAAGAAAAGATATTATACTTACAAAATAAGCAAGCTTATTACCAGAATCCAATGATATGCCCCTGTTCAGAGTAAAGGACTAGAGCCACATCTGAGCAGGCACTGGGATGTGGCACAGAGCTCAACAGCAGTGCTCAGGGCACGTCACCGCTTTGAGGTAAGCAGTGACAGTTAGATTATACAAACGAGCATCTCAAGGTAGCTCAGACTCCAGTATTAGACCAAGATACACTCTGTTCAAAGATTTTATAGTTTTACAAACAAACTGTTTTAGTCCTTGAGGTGACAAGTCACAATCCAGCATGGGACAGGAAGAGGGTGTGGTTGTTCTTGTTGGAGCCTTACTAATATCTCTGCAAAACCCTAAAAACTTTGGTGACCCTAAAACCTAGTGGGGAACCTCTTACAAACAAGAACATAGTGCAGAAGAGGAATCAGAGGGACAATCTGCCAGTCAAAGTGTAAAGACCACAGAATCTACCGTTAGTGAGAGTCCATGAAACATAGCTTTAGCCAGTGAACCTTTACAGTCCCCATCTGTTTATCCACCGGTTCATTATCTGACTTCTACAAAGCCCTTAGATCACAACCAGGGCACACAATGCACTGTGCATAGGGGATGCCAACCTTATTCATTTACTTATTTGTTCTTTCCTTCCATCTCTCCTTTCTTCCCTCCCTCCTTTCCTCCCTCCCTCCCTCCCTCCCTTCTTTCTTGCTGTTTACCAAAAAGGTTTCCAGCATCCCAGACTGGCCTTGAACTCTCCTTGTAGCTAAAGATGACTTTGAACTCCTGATCCTTTCTACCTTCCTAGTGCCTAAGGCCATCAAACACCAACAAACCAGGTTAGCTTGTTATTAGAGATCTATTTATTATGTGTGTTTGTGTGTGCCTGAATGTATGTTATGTGCTTACAGGAACCCTCCGAAGCTAGATTCCCCTGGAACTGGAGTTACAGGAAGCTATGCGCCACCTCATTTGAATGTTGGAAATTGAACTTGGGTCTTCTGCAAGAACAGCAAGCCTTAGGGGCAGCAACTGCTTTTAACCAAGGAGCCATCTCTCTAGCCCCCACTCCCAATTTTTATGGCATTAGGGAAGAACAGAGAGTTCTTCTATGCTAGGTAAGGTAACTCTACCAACTGAGCTCCTGCCTCAGACTTGTTTGATTGTGCTTGGACAGGATCTTATATTATTCAGGCTGGTCTCAGATTCACTACATAGCTGAAGCTGACCTTGAATTTCTGATTTGGCCATCCCTACGTCCTAAGCCCTGGGCTTACAGATGTGTACCAACAAGTTTGGCTTTGAAAACAGAGGATCTTACCATCGTTCCAATCTGGAAGCTGTGGTCAACCTTTTAGAACGTTACTTATACTAACATTGCCGAGTGTATTTTAGCATTTACATGGAATATTTTGGATTACCTTTTCTAGAGTTCTTGAATTCTGTTTGTTATTTATCAAATAATAGTTTAAATAATATCCTTAGTAAATAATACTTTATTTTAGAATAACTTTAAATTTTAATAGAGAAGCTGAGTAGTATTTAGGATTCCTGTGTTTGTCCTTCTAATTTAACCTAATGTCAACAGATTGATTACTGTGGCACAGTTGTCAAAGCAAGAAATATAATGAAATTCAATTCTAGACTTTACTAAAGTGTCTCTAGTCAAACCCCCAGACACTTTTCCTTCCTCCTTCCCTCCCTTCTACCATCTCTCCTCCCTCCTTCTCTTTCTTTCCCATTCTAGGATCCAGCCATGGATATCAAATTATATTTGGTCATGTGTCATTGTCTCCTCTGACCTAGGACAGTTTTGCTCATATTTTGTGCATGCATGTAGGGGTTCTTATGTGTTCCTTTTTGAAAGGAGATTACACCATATAGTTCAGGCTACCTAAACTTTCTTTGTAGCCCAGTGTAGCCTCAAACCTGCAACCCGCTCCCTCCAACTCCCAACTGATAGGATGTAACCTCCATTTCTTCCTGTGGTTTTCATGACTGAGACAGCTTTACCAGTGTTGGACAATGACCTTCAACTCGGTTTTATTTAATGGTTTTCTCATGACTAGGCTGAACTGTGCTTTGGGGTAAAGACCACCCAGCAGGGAGAGGAAGAGGAGGAAACTACCATGAACCAGAACTGCACGGCCAAAAGAAAAGGCACGCAGCTTATTCACCAGCTATAAAGCTCCTTGGGACTTACTGTTTCTCAAACCTCCAGTCCCACCTTATGCTCACCTCTGCCCAGTCACAGGCTCTAGCCTTTTATTGACCAGTTAAATTGGGGAGAAGGTTCATACGGCATCATTTGAGTAGGTGAGCATCTGCTCATCTGGGGCAACCATGTCGTGAAGAATCCATTTTAGCTATAGGATACGAGCAGCATCAGATGGACCCAATACATTTATTATTATGAGACGAGGCACAGTGGTGTATGCACCTTTAACCAGCATTTGAGAGGCAGAGGAAGGCAGATCTCTGTGAGTTCCAGAGCTACCTGAGATCCTGTGTTAACCTAAAAAAAAAAAAAAAAAAAAGAAAAAGAAAGAGAGAGGAGGAAAGAAAGAAAAGACTAAGTAATGTTTATAGTTATTTATAATATTTAAAATATATCTTTCTATAACTTTGCTTATTTAAAAGGAGAGAACCATTACTATGTCCAAATAGCACATAGGCCAACATTTACTGAACACTTGAATCAGTCCCTTATGAGTGCAAAGCACTTGAGTTTACTCCTTGTTGTCTTTAAAATATTTAGGTTTTAAAATATTCAGAATGATCCAGCGAATTAACTTTATGATCCAATAATAATTCAGAACTCAGTTTCAAACAGCAGAAAATACTAATAATGATTTCAGCTAAATGAGTCTCATGCTTAATATGACTGTAACAGCAAAAGGTTTGCAGAGCTTAGTCGTAATTAAAGGCTGACTGAGCGAACACAGCAGCCATCTATATGGTTTCATTGAACCCTCTCATTACCTCTTTAACATAGACATTGTTATGCTATATTTTGCAACTCAACAAAGGTATACAGCAAATAAAGAGTCAAATCAGTATTCAACTAAATCTTTCAATTCTAAAGTTCATGCTCTTAACTATGACATGACAACATCTTAGTGTAATTACAGTTAATTAGGGGGGGAACATGAATAAGAGTTAGATAGGAGGTGCTACTTAAGAAGGAATGAAGAGGAAGTTAGTGAGGTGCAAAACTGATCTTGGGGGTGTTACTTAGCTAATGACTGTGCTTACCTAGTAGGCAGGAAGCCCTGGGTCAGAACAACTGTAGTACGGTAGTCCAAGCCTGTTACCCAGCATTGGTGAGTCAGATACGAGAGGATCCCTGGGACTGTGGGCTAGCCAACCTAGCCTAATCAGAGAGCACAGGGCTCAGCGAGAGACCGTCTCAAAAAATAAGGAGAGCAGTATCTTACTAACATCATGTAGTGTTGACCTCTGACCTACACACACACACACACACACACACACACACACACACACACACACACTGGGGGGGGTGGGGAGGGAGAGAATGGTGTGAGTCTGTAATAAGGACTCTAAAAACAGAAACCAAGCCAAGCCTTGGGAGTGGAAATTGAATTTGTTCTACAACTCAGCCCCCAAGATCCTCGGTCTTGGAGAGTACATCTCAGTCTACATACTTTATAGAGTACACAGCAGACTCTTCTGGAAAAACTGCATCTCTCCTTTTCAGCTTTTATTTTTATATAAAAAAAAAATTCTACCAACAAGAGAAGCAGTGGATTCTCTGAGTATTTTGCAAACACTTGAAATGTCCATCCCTAGCCATTTTTCACTCAGCCAGACAGGACTGACTAACTTGTGATGTTGCCATCTCTCATGTCTCTGGATAATCAGTGCACGTGTTCTGGAGGCTTGGTCCCCTTCCTTCCTTGGTGCCTTCCTCGGGACTACTTCCCATGGTGCCTGATGTTCCCCCTACTCACCATTGCTATCCCTGCAGTGCCCCATTGGGAATCTTGATACATCGATATTTTATGTAGTTCATTCATTGTGAACTGAGCTATTTCCGTGACGGCCTCTTACTTTCTCTGTGTTCTGGTATTTTTCATATTTATTTACTCTTTTTTTTTTCTCTTTCTTATTGCATGTCTAGGCTGATTTTGAACTCCCAACCCTTCTTTCTCCACCAGGGAACCCAGTTCTGCCCGCCACACCCAGATATTCTTTCATTCTTACCAGGCTTACTGTCTGGTTGTTTTATTCTTTAGGCTGCTAGTTAATGTTTCTTTTTTCTACCTTAAAACAGTGCTTTGCATTCTCTTCTAACAATTTCTTCAATTTCTTTATTTAGCTTTTCTTTTTGTTATATTACTAATTTTTATAAGTGCTGTAATTTTTATCTTTCATTTGTTATTATTGTGTTTGTGTGGTGTAGTGTGGTATGTGTGCATATGTATGTGTATGGTATGTGTGATAAGGGTATGTACATGTGTATGTATATGGTGTGTGTTTGTGTACTGTGGTTTGCTATGTGTTTAATGTGTGTGTTTATGGTATGTGATATGTGTGTATGTATATGTGTGCAAGTGATGTATATATGGGTGTGGTATGTGAT
Organism: Micromys minutus; assembly: GCF_963924665.1. Lineage (NCBI taxonomy): Eukaryota > Metazoa > Chordata > Mammalia > Rodentia > Muridae > Micromys > Micromys minutus. The sequence continues at coordinate 33,043,514 of NC_137984.1, read as the reverse complement.
ATGTGTATATGTATGTGTACAAGTTATGTGTGTGTGTGTATGTATGTGTGTATGGTATGTGTAATGAGACTATCCTTGTGTCATGGTGAGTGTGTGGTAATCAGAGACAACTATAAGGAGTTGATTCTCCTTACATCATGTAAGGTCAGGATATCAAACACAGACTTGGCTGCAAGCACCTTCATCTACTGAGCCATCTTGCTGGCCCTACTTTCAAAGGTTACCTGCAAAACAAAACAAAAAGAAAAAGTAGGTTCAATTTTACCAAATATTTCTTGTTTTGGACATTAATCATCTTTGATAATGTCTATAAAGGTAACTACAAATGTTCCAGACTTTAAATTTGTGTAAAGTATTTAAGATAGCAAGTAAAATGACTTAGAAACTCAGGCAAATTTATTTGCACCCACCCCTAACTCCTATATAAAAAGAATTTAAAGCCAAAAATAAAAACATAAAAATAACTTAAGAAAGTTTTACCGACTAATGCCTTCACGAATTAATAAGAGGATAGGAAATTGGTTTTCTTAAACATTTCTAAAGGTTGTATTTTGTGATGCTATGAAAGGTGCATCAAAGAAAATTATTCTAAAATTACAAAGCATGGCATAAGTCCAGCTCTGGTTGATTATAAAAAGAGAAATTGGGTAGAGTCCATCTAATCTGCATGTGAATCTGTTGAAAATGTTTTGCTTTAAGTTCACACCCAGTGACATTATGAGGAGGGGTTGCTCACACAGGGACATGCAGCTGGGCAGAGACAGAGTGAAGATGGCTGCTCCGCTTGAGTTGCTCGGGCATTCTTCTGTCTTGATTTTTTTTTTTTTTTTTTTTTTTATTATTTTATTTTTAGATTTAGTGAAACAACTCACCTGCTTTAACTAGTGTGCTTGTTTTTGCTTGCTTGCTTTTCCTTTGTGAGTACTCTCCGAAAAAAGGATGAGTTTGGAAGTAGCCCTGATGCACACCTGTGATTTCAACACTTGGGAGGTGGAGGCAGGATGGTCTGGTTCAAGCTGACCTGTCTTAAATGAGACCTTGTCACAACAAACAGACAAATGCAGCCAGCGTGACAGTCTACTGCCATGAACCCCTGGGAGTGGGACACATATGGGAAACATTGAATGGAGTTAAGCACTTATCCATAGTAGAATTACTTCAGCAAGTGTAGTTTAGCCTGTAACTCCAGCACACTGGGGGCTGAGGCAGGAGAATTGGGAGTTCATGACTAGCCTGAGCTATTTAGTGATAGCTAGTCTCAAAAAAAAAAAAAATAAATAAAATAAAATAAAATCATACCATTTGTAAGATACTCTTTTTAAAACTTATACTCTTATTTTTTAATGAGGATTAGCTTAATTTTTTTAATATAATCCAGAAAAGCAGCTTCTGTAGGAGAATGGGGAGAGAACTCAGTGATGACCGCATATAAGCAGCTTCTGTAGGAGAATGGGGAGAGAACTCAGTGATGACCGCATATAAGCAGGACTGTTATTCCACCCCAATTGGTTTTCTGAAAGTCACATGACATTACATCTTTCTTTTCTGTTCTTGCTTTATAAACAGATTTCATGGAGGTTGTGAAATTGAAACATTTTTTTTTCTCTTCTAGTAATTATTTTCTTAGGGAAAAGTGTGCCCTTGGTAATGGCGTCTCTGGAGAACAAGTATGAATTTTGGCTTCTTGATCCTTTATGCAAAGGCACTGGTTGAAGCAAAGCTCCAGGTTTGGTGCTCAGCCCTTAAATGACGGCAAACCCCACAAAACACCAATGACTACAAAGGTACCTGTTTTCTGGTAAAAAATACTGTGAAGGTTATTGTTTTGTTTCTGTTTTCATTAATGCAAAAATATCCATATGAGGAACAGAGCCCTGGGAGCTGGGTGAGTATTCTTCATTCCAAATGGGCTCTGGTTCCAAAGCCTTAGGATTCCGTAATACTCCTGCTTTGGCCTCTCAGCTAACAGGTTATGTTGAATACCACTATGCCTGGCTTCTAAGTATGTGTCTTTAAGTGATAATATTTAATAGTGAAAAGTCACAAAAATGTTGAAGTTCAGCTGTCTGTACAAGAATTCCATACTTGTATTGTATGATAGTCATGTGTGAGATATAGAGAGTGTCTGATTTTTTTAGCTTGTACATGACTAGTGATTAAACATGGGATTCATCATATAGTAACGAAGGCCTCCAACAGAAACAGACTGTGCTCTACTATATTCTGGAGCAAGGCACACTCACATAGCCCGAAAGGAGGCCCTGCAGTCTTTCCAAGAAGAAGCAACCTTCATATTTATTTATTTACTTATTTATTTATTATTTTACTTAAAAAGGAAGGCAGTGAAAAAAGGTCAAATATTCAATTAACTTTGGAAATCCCAAAACACAGCGAGGAAAACAAGGAACGTGGACTCTTGTTATCAACCACTAATTGTAGAATTCTGAAGTGATAAATACCACCAGCAAGTGTCATTGCTTTGCTTGGTTTGGCTTGGCAAAGCCCACTGACTCTGAACTTTCAAACACTTTCGTATGGGAGATGGATCAGTGGATAAAGGCGCTTGCTGCCAAGCCTCCAAATGCACATGCCCACCATGGCATATGGGCCTACACACACACACATGCACTCTGTAATTACTATGATAAGAAACCACTTTTTCAATTCATTTTGGACATTACTATATTACTGTATGTGTGAGCATTGGTATATTGTATCAACTTGGTAGAGCTACAGATGGATAGGAAAACATTGGGTCCATGCTATCACCAGCAAGTATATGCATACTGCCCAATCTAGAAACTTATCAACCAAGCTCTCCTAAGAACCTGAAAACTATAAAATAAACAGGGTGAAAATGTAAGAACAGGCCAGCAGAGTCTTTGTTGAGAAACAGAAGACAGTAGACTTCTGGGAGGCATAACTGCTCATGAGGATTAGCAACTCTGTCCTCCAGTAAAGCACTTATAAATTATAAATCTTACAAATCACAGGGACCATGTATTAGTTACATATCTATCTGCCTTAAGTGCAGAGGAAACCTGAGGTCTGCTCTATGACATGGACCAAGTTTTTAATTTAATTCACTGGCCTTCAGCAGATGTAATGGGTTTCTATAAATAGAACAAACTGGAGAGTAAGTCAAATATATTTTTTTTTCCAGACACTTTAGGCCAGCACTAGCTCTTTTCTTTCATTGTAGAGATGTCAAGATGGTCGGCATTCCTTGGGTACTTAGTGGATTTTGTACCTTAAAGCTTTCAATAATGTTTGCTTCATTTTGTGGACCTTTTACGTCAGCAATAAATGGAGTCCCTTCAATTTAACTTCTGATTGCCATGAAATGTTCTTGTCCTCTGGAAAGGTCTGGGAGCAATTTCAAAGCCACAGATAAGTAAGCATGACTGTTTTCAAGCCTTTGAGAGTCTAAACCAGGAGTCAGAGTATATTTTTCAAGGTGATCTAGCGCATACATATAACAGTAGGTGAAACTGCCCAACACACATAGCTCTTGGCTTGTAAATACTTTCCTAATATTTATTCCGTTTTGTTTCATTGTATCTTTTCTAATAAAACAAACAAACATCTGAGATCTGCTAACAAAACAGTTGGTGGCATACAGGGGTCAAGGCCTGCCATTTGAAAAGCATTGGCATTACAACATTACTAATAACAGTCTTTGCTGATCTATGATAATGAGCCCAGTAAACTTTTACTTTTTAGTTCATGAACATTACAGACAATACAAAACCAAACCAGCAAAAACAAAGAACACTCAAGGGACTGGAAAGGCAGCTCAGTTGGCAGACTGATACACAGTTAGAGCTTATTCAGAAACTTTAGTGTGGGTTTTAAGCACCAGGGTTAAGGGACAGAAAGCCATTTACAGAGAAAGCACCCAAGGGCTGGGTTTGGTCTTGGCAAGGGAGAGTCGCATGTATTACGTTTTACTTATCTATTTGGTATAGGGGAATGAACCCAGGTCTCATGTCTACTAAGCATTCAGTGTTAACTCTGTGCCACAGTGCAAGACATTGTATAACAGTATCTTATCTGAATGTTAGTAAGAAAACTCTGAGCATAGCTAAGTCTTTAAACACAACAATTTGCTTATTTATATATTACTATTGGGGGGAGGAGACTGGCTGGCCGTCTTCATCCACCTCCATGTGAGACACAGGGATAAAATTTAGGTTGCCAACCTTGCACCTACCAACCATTTAAAAGCAAGCAAGCAAACAAACAAACAACACATTTAACTGAGAGACTTGAACCCTGTTTACACTTTTGTAAGAAAATTATTTACAGAACCTCTGAAAATTTGCTTTCTTTAGCATGGTGAAATTGAATTCAACCCTGTAGGAAATATTGTTCAACAAATTTCCTTAGACACAAATAGACGATGTTATCTTCAGCTGCCCTTGTCTGACTCATTACCTGGCATTTGTGTTTGCTGGCTGTGTGCACAGGTGTACATTCCTCCAAGCCTAGCAGGCCAGGCTACGGAAGCCTTTACAATTAGCAGCTTGGGCAGACCTAGGACACCACAGGACACAGGTAGAAACACTAAGGAATATAAACCTGGGATTAATTCAAACATTGCTGATTACAGAGGGGTCCCACCAAGTGGGTGCTTTTCACTAAAATTATTTCCCAAAGGGTTTTGATGAAATTTGGAAAACTGATCACTGAATTTTAATATGTGAAATCCACACCTAAAAAGAACGGCTCATGACTCCACAGACATCTAAAAATACACGCTGATGCCTTTGGGCCTTGGTTCTCTTACAATTTTCTTCTGTTGCCAGGTGGAGAGTTGTGGCTAAGGCTCGCTGTGGTGCTAGAGAAGCTTGGAGTGCTCCACAGTGACCCTGAACCTTATGTAAAACTTATCGTATTTCTGCTTCCTTTCTGCTGAATGACAATGTCTATTTATAGACCACCTAAGAAGCCAAGCGAGGTAGGGTTTTCTTTCAGCTAATAAAATATGTAATGGAAGTCTTCCCTTGTAATGAAGCTCAACCGTGGCTTCCTTTGGTAAAGAGTGTGGCTTAAAAGAGCTGCTTATGAACCCAACCTTGGGTCTTATCATATGCCTGGGGAATCGACACCCCCCAGATCTGAGTGCAGAGGAACCAAAGCTGGAGAGGTGTGTCCTGACATTCGGAGCAACTGGAACATGCAAGTGCGGGAGGGAGAGAACTGGGGAAAGGGTGAAGCAGAGGAGGATGGAGAAACTGCTCCCAGAGCCAGCTCACAACTACCCAGGACACAGGAACCAGGCTCATTGCTCAGAGTTGGGTTCTAAGGATTGTGAGTGCTGTCTGTGCACTAAATGCTGTGCTGGCTCAGAGGTGGTGTCTGCAACCACAGCTCTCCTGTAAGCAAGCAGATGTGCAGTACTAGTTAACACAATATTTTGTTGCCTTACCAATACACTGTTGTTGTTTTTAATTATGTAGAAATAGATACTGTCAGGCATCTGTGCATTCAGCACATGGGGAGGGGGCCTACTGCAGGAGAATTGTGAGTTTGAGGACATTTTGGCTCAACAGTGATAGATGCTATCTCAAAAAAAAGCAACTATAGGAACATCTGTTTTTGCACTGTTTTGCATAAAGCCTAAAAATTCAAAGGAGTATAAGGATTCATTAATAGTTTGAATGAATACATTTTTTTGCAGTCCACTGGTGAATATTATGTAGTTGTTCAAATGAGCTCTGTTCATTGCCTTTAAAATTTCTCAGAACAAATTATTAGCTCAGAGCACAAGCCATAGGAAACTGTGTTCTCAAGAGATTATTCCTATAAAAATCTAATGCTGCATAACTGCATGTGTGTGTGTGTGTTGTATGTGTGTGTGTGTTATATATGTGTGTGTGTGTGTGTGTGTGTGTGTAGACTTTGGAATTGTTAGAATATTCTATAAGAGAGTGTATTAATGATATATTTATGACATTAAAAAATCAGAAAATAGCAATTATTTTGAAGTTCATCTTAGCTCATTATGTGTTTAGTTTAACACAAAGATTAGCCTTAAATCACTGCTCTTAGTTCTAGATTTTTAACAAATGTGTTGTCTGTTTTGCAAACAGAAAGATAACTTATACTCACTGTCTAAAACACAGGAGCCATCCTATTTAGTTTCCAAAATAGAGTGAAAATAAATTTGCTAACTCTAGAAAAAAAAACAAAAACAAAAAACTGAGGTTCAAAGAGAAAGGTTCTGAAAATGTTTTGCCTTTGACTGGGTTTGGTTAAAGGCCCCGACATTCATGCGTGTACTCTGCATGTTCTGCCTGTTCACATGCATGTGGAGGGCAGAGGTTTCTTTTAAGAGCTTCCACCTTATTTTTCTGAGGCAGTTTTGGCCAGTCTCCTGGAGCTCCCAAAGGGGATCTTATGGTCTCCATTTCCAAAAGGCAGTAAGTCTCCTGATGTGTACTCTGTACATGGCTTTTACATGTGGTGGCTTGAATGAAAATGGCCCCATAGCTCATATATTTGAATTCTTGGTTCCCCGTTGGTGGAACTGTTTGGGAAGGATTGGGAGGTATGGTCTAGCTGGAGGATAAGTGTTACTGAGGGTGGGCTTTGAAGTTTCAGAAGCACATGCCATTCCAAGTTCTGCCCCCCCCCCGTGCTTGTGTGTTGATTGAAATAATAAAAATTGCACCATCCTATGGTACTTTTGGCTACTCTCTGGTCCCACCTCTTCCATGGCTAGTCCCATTTAGTGACAGCCCACCTTGAGGTTCTCTTGTATGGATTCTGCTCACATTCCCAGCCATCCACCCTCTGTGTTTAGCTGTCACAAATCCCTATAACCCAGTAAAATCAAATCTCTAGAGGCTTGTAATTTATCAGTCAGATTTATATCAGTAAATTCTCACCCCACATAATGTCCACACAATGAACTCAGAGCCAATTGATACTGATATAAACTGCCCACCTAGATAAGACAAATTGTCCTGTAATTGTCCATCCCTTATAAGATACTTATAGCTAGCTACCTGTGTCTATAAGCCACTCGAGATCTAGATGTCTTTCTCTTCCTCCATCTTCCCTCTTTTCTCCTACTCTTTGTCTTATCTCTCCTGCCTCTGAAAAGCTCTCAGCCCGCCCTCCTTTTCTACTGTCCAATCACAAGCTCTAACCTAGTCTTCCCCTGCCCCCACCTGCTTACAGACAGCAACCTACACGTGTGGGTCAGAGGTAAGCTTTCAGCTATGCTCAAGTACTACGCCTGCATGGACTCGCCTTCTGAAAAGAAAGTCCCAAGTAAATGATTAAATTCTTTCTTTTTGGTAATGGCGTCTCTTTATAAGCAGCAGAAAAGCAACTAAGAGAGGATGGAAAAGTCAAGTCCATGGTGTTTGTCAGTTTACCCAACTGAACCATCTCTTCAACTCCTGCTCTTAATATTTCAACAAAAAATTCATTATCTTTTGTGTTTGTTTGGTTTGAAACTGGGCAACATGTAGCCTAGGCTAACCTCAAACATGCTGTGTAGTCAACCTGGAACTTCTGATGACAGGTTTTTGTGGAATTGCAGGTGGAGGGCATCCAGGGCCTCACGTTGCTAGGCAAGCGTGCTAACATCTGAGTTATATTCCAACCTTGTTGTTACACTTCTTATTAATCAATTAATCAATGAGCCAGCGGGTTTTCTGTTATTCTTCCCCTTGAGGCTAGAGGAACACCAAGCTTCAGCTACAAAGCCAGGACCACTGACACCTCCTAAAACACCAAACCAAACCAAACCAACCAAACAACAACAAAAAACAATCAACAACCCCCTTTTCATAAATAAAAGCAGGACAGAAGGAAGAAATAAAACAGGGGACCACCCAGGGAGACTGCCTTTGTCTTATAGATATCTTAAAATTATGGTTAATTAATGTAAGCAATAAGGAAGTATATAATTAACATTTTATACCAAATACATACTCTCAAAATTGCCTGGGAAGGTGCAGGCAGGTCTCCATACAGATTCTGAGAAATGGGTTTCTGTTTCCAGCAGCCACAGAGGTGCCAAGAGCATTAAGAAAAAGATGGCTGAGTCAGGAGAGCTGTGGCTACAGAGACTTCCAGGGTGCTCTACACAGAGCACAGAAGACCATCTTTAAGAAGGACTCGCCCAGCTTTCAGCACCTGCTAAATCAGAGCCTAAAACCATCTTAAAATAGTACCAGCTGCTCAAGAACCTTCTGCTTCCTGCTCCCCCCTTTGCCTGGTGCCCAGGGAGGAGTGAGGAGAGCAGCTGAGAATGTGAGGAGTTAAATGAAGAAATAATTCCCCAGGAAGGATAGGCGTGTGGTCCCCCTGCCTTCAACCAATCCCGGAGAGCAGGAAGCAGGGGACTCCCATTTTACTTAAATTTGTATTTTATATTTTAGTTCCCTTGCTTAGTTGAATTTATTCAGGTCTCATGTGGCCTATGGTGGCCTTGGACTCGCTATGTAGCTGAGGATAGATGTAAACTCTTGATCCCTTTGCTCTCACTTTCCTGAGTGCTTTGATCTTAGTTACTGCACCACCACACCCAGTAATAAATCAGTTGTTTGTTTGTTTGTGGGAAGTACTGTTGGGGTGGGGTCTCTATGTAGCCCTAGCTATCCTGGAACTCACTAGTAGACCAGCTTGACCTTGGACTCACAGATACCTATCTGCCTGCCTCTGCCTCCCAAGTATTAGGATTAAAGGCAACACCATCACAACACATAGACATCTTATTTGTAATGACCACTGTGGTTGTTAGCATAACAACTTAGGCATTGAAGTCTTGCCTTGTAGACTATACTGATTTACGAAGATGACTCAGCTGTGATACCTAAGCACAACAATAAAGAGCCTGGATTATTCCAGGAAGAATGTATTCTGTATTGAATGCATTTTTCCTCAGGGAATACAAAATGGTGTGGGTGTATCACTGGGCTCCATTTCTTTTATGTATTTCTGGCTCCCCACTTGGTTTACCTCTATGGTCAGGCATGGAAGCATATTAAGCGACTCTGTTCTCTTGGACTGCTGTCTCCAAGGGAAAGATGCTTGCTTCTAAGCCTGACAACCTGAATGGGGTCCTAGGTCCCACACTGGAAGGCAAGAGCTGACTCCCACAGTTGTCCTCTAACCTTCACACACAGGCCTTGGTGGGCATGAACGCACAGACCTACACATGCGCACAACACACCAATCAGTGTAATAACTTTGTTTTCAATCTCCTCCCCCGACACTATACTGCCTTATCCTCTCTGCTGCCGTGTGTGTGTGTGTGTGTGTGTGTGTGTGTGTGTGTGTGTGTGTGTAGTGCTACAGATGGAACCTAGGGCCTAGAGCATGCTAGGCGAATGCTTTGACAACATATCATACCTTATTCCTTGCCTGTCCATTCAAACTCATAGAAGCCGTTGATTGTCTAGATGACAGACTGTCTGTTCCAGGACCCTGAATTCCTGGCCTTGGTGGTAGGCACAGGGTTCTGATAGAAACAATGGCTGAGAAACCATTTTCTTGAGAAAGAAGCTCAGAACCTAGGGACTGTAGGGTTGGGGCTCAGTGTGCCCTTGTGACACTGAGTACTGCCAAAGTCACTTACTGCAGATAACTTACCATGTTATCTGCTGCTATTTCTGTACTGTAGAATTCTAGGCCTGGGGCATTAGCGTAGGGCACATTCCTGCTTTTAAAAGACAGACTTATTGGGAAACATCCTATACCACATAGCTCTCTGCTTTACAGCTAATACTCCATGCATTTCAGTAGATTTTTATGACTGTGTGGTCAACACCACAGCACACTTTAGAACGTTTTAAAGCACCGGAAGACACCCGGTGTCCCTCAACACTCGTTTCCTGACCTCCTTCCAGCCCCTCCCTGTTATTTATTTTTCTGTCACTATGAACTGACCTATGTGCAGTATTTTAAATAAAAAAATCATGAAGTGTAGCCTTTTATCATGGCTTCTTGTGTTTGATACAGTGCTTTGAAAGTTGAGCTGGAGTGGAAAACTCATCCCTTCTTGCTGCTGAGAATGTTCTGTCTGAACTACTTTTTTTGGTTGCTTCTACATTTAGTGTTAGACCTAGGAAACTACTTAATTAAACAAATCATCTATTTTAAGCTTTTAAATTTATTCTTATTTTATGTGCATTGGTGTTTTGCCAGCACGTAGGTCTGTGTGAGGTGTTGGATCTCCAGGAACTGGAGTGACAGACAGGTGTGAGCTGCCATGTGGGTACTGGGAACTGAACCCCAGTTCTCTGGAAGAGCAGTCAGTGCTCTCCGCTGCTGTGCCATCTCTCCAGGTCCTACAAACTATTAACAAAACCAATCTGAAACAAAAGTTAATAAAATGATTAAAAAACAAAGGTCAGACACTCTCATGTTTTTACTCACAGTATAATGTAGAATTAAAATCTACGGCTATGGTATATTTTGTGTGAAGCTTTCTCTATGATGTGAGGGAGGGTTCTAAATTCTTAATTTTAACCTGTCATTATTTTCTTTTTGAGGCAGAGACGCAGACATTCTAGATTAACCTCAAATTCACTTTTTAGCAGAGGATGAACTTCTGACTTCCTGCCTCTACCACGGAGTCCTGGGTTTCCATGTTTGGTACAGGTCCTGTTGGGGATCAAACTCAGGCTTTGTACACGCTAGGCCAGAACTAGCCCATCGATTCTTTACCCTCTTACAGGCAGCTATATAGTAATCCCAAAATCATTTATAAACAGTCTATCTTTGACCCATTGAATAGTCTTGGCACTCTGTAAAGAAATCACCTGACTGTAGTTAGAGTCTATTTCTGTCATTTCTAGTTCACTAAACTATATGCCTCTCCTTGTTCCATTATACAGTCTTTATTACTATTACTTAACATATTTTTGAGTTTTATTTATTTTATGTGTGTAGATTGATGTCAAGGTGATACATGATTGGACAGTAGAGAGTGGGGTGGGGACAGAGTTTTGGTAAGGCAGAAGAGGAGGAGAAGAGGGAGCATTCAAGATGGAGGTGGCAGAGGAAGGTGGTTCGGATCAAGGTGAATTAGATTGGTTTTATCTTGTCTAGGAGGGCGGTTTATATGTTTATTAATTGGCAGTGAATTTATTGTTCGGATATATTGTGTATTGAGAATATGAATCTGTTTGATAAGTTATTGATTGTTGAGTCATGTTTTTACCAGGCTGTGTGTGAAACAGTGTGTGAAAACAATGGCTGAGTGGCAGCTGGAGTGTGCAGTTCCAGCTCTGTTGCCCATGGGAAGTGAGGAAGCACGGGCCTATGGAATGATGTGTGGGTACCAGGCTTGGTAACTAACTGCCTGGCTCTACACTGGAGTGGCTCCTGAGGAGTGAGACTGGAGTGAGACTGGTAACAACAGAACCTTAATTAATTTTTACCGCAACATATGTGTATGGGTGTTTTGCATGCATAGATATCCATGCACCACATGTTTGCACAGTGCCCCTGGAGGCCAGAAGAAGTGTTAGATCCCTTGGGCACTAGAGTTGCAGACCATAGTTAGCAGCCATGTGGATGCTGAGAACCCTGGTCCTCTGCAAGAGCAAGTGCTCTTAGTCACTGAGCCATCTCTCCAGCACCTATGTACAATAAATTTATTAAAATAATCCCACTGTATATTGAGAAAAATCTGTTAATGATTTTGTATCTTACATTTTTTGTTGTTGTTTTGTTTGTGTTTTGTTTTGTTTTTCTTTTGAGACAGAGTCTCATGTATTCCTGGACGGCCTGGCATGTGTTTTGTGAACCAGGCTGGCCTCAAAATCCCAGAAATCTACCTGCTTCTGCTGCCAAGCCTAGAGCAGATAAAGATGCATGCTAGGCAAGTATTCTACCCCTATATCTCCTACTCTGGCTAAATGCAATAACTGGTACTTTGTCTTTTTTTTTTTTTTTTTTTTTTTTTGCAGCTTTCTTAGAGTTTTCTCTGTATGGGATCAAAATGTCTTCAAATAAATAGATTTGCTTTTTCCTGTTGAGTCTGGGCATCTCTCACCACCTCCTTACCTAATTGCCTGGCTGGAACCTCTTGTATATTCTTTATTTTTCATTTATTTTATTTTTATTTTGTTATTTAATTTTTTTTAACACACTAGATTTATTTCCCTCCTGGTCCACCCTCTGACTGTTCCCCATCCCATACCTCTTCCCAGGTACCTGTCTCCCCGAGGATATCTTCACCCTCAACCCCCCTCACCAGACCTCTAAACTCCCCGGGGCCTCGAGTCTCTTGAGGGTTAGGTGCATCTTCTCTGACTGAACCCAGACCCGGCAGTCCTCTGCTGTATGTGTTATGGGACTCATATTAGCTGGTGTGTATGCTACCTGGTTGGTGATCTAGTGTCTGAGAGATCTTGGGGGTCCAAATTCATTGAGATTCCTAGTCTTCTTACAGGGTTGCCCTCTTCCCCAGCTTTGTCCAGCTTTTCTCTAATTCAACCACAGGGGTCAGCAACTTCTAACTGGAAATATCTGCATCTGACTCGCTTAGCTGCTTGTTGGGTCTTTCAGAGGGCAATTATGTTAGGTCCTTTTTTAGTGAGCACTCTGTAGCTTCAGTAATGGTATCAGGCCTTGGGGCCTCCCCTTGAGTTGGGTCCCACTTTGGGCCTGCCACTGGACCTTCTTTCCTCAGGCTTCCCTCTACTTCCATCCCTGCAGCTCTTTCAGACAGAAACAATTATGGGTCAGAGTTTTTGACTGTGGGATGGCAACCCCAGCCGTCACTTGATGCCCTGTCTTTCTGCTGGAGGTGGGCTCTACAAGTTCCCTCTCTCTACTGTAGGGCATTTCATCTAAGGTCCCACCATTTCAGTCCTGAGAGTCTCTCTGGTACTTTCTGGAGGGACCCCTCAACCTCCTACCTCTAGAGGTTGTCAGTTTCCATTCTTTCTGCTGGCCCTCAGGGATTCAGTCCTTTTCCCCACCCAATACCAGATCATGTTCTCCTCTTTCCAAACCCCCTGTTCCCTTTCTCACCTATGTTCCTCTCTTCCCCCCACTTGGGTCCTTCAACTTGTTGACCTTTCTTAGTTCTGTGGACTATATCTGGGGTATTCTGTACTTTTTTTTTAATGGCTGATATCCATACTATGCATGTCCTTTTGGGTCCAAGTTACCTAACTGACGATGATATTTTCTAGTTCCTCCATTTGCCTGCAAAACTCAGGATGTCCTCATTCTTAATAGCTGAGTAGTATTCCATTGTGTAAATAAACCACATTTTATATATCCATTCTTTTGTCGTGGGACATCTGGGTTGTTTCCAGCTTCTGGCTATCACAAATAAGGCTGCTATGAACAGGGTGAAACACTAGCCCCTGTGGCCTGGTGGGGCATCTTTTGGGTATATTCCTAAGAGTGGTATTGCTGGGTCTTTAGGTAGATCTATTTCCAATTTTCTGTAGAACCTCCAAATTGATTTCCAGAGTGATTGTATTGGTTTGCAATCCCACCAGCAATGGAGGAGTGTTCCTCTTTCTCCACATCCTTGCCAACATGTGTTGTCACCTGAGGTTTTGATCTTAGCCATTCTGATTGGTATGAGGTGAAATCTCAGGGTTGTATTGATTTGCATTTCTCTGATTACTAAGGACTTTGAACATTTCTTTAGGTGCTTCTCAGCCATTTGAGATTCCTCTGCTGTAAATTCTTGGTTTAGTTCTATACCCCATTTTTTTATTATGTTGTTTGATTTTTGAGGGTTAACTTCTTGAGTTCTTTATATATTTTGGATATTGGCTCTCTATCAGATATGGGGTTAGTAAAGACTTTTTTTCTCAGTCTGTAGGTTGCTGATTTGTCTTATTGACTATGTCCTTTGTTTTATAAAAGCTTCCTAGTTTCATGAGGTCTCATTTATCAATTTTTGATCTTAGATTGGTATTGGATTGGTAGATAGATAGTTTGAATTTAGTTTTGTCATGGAATATTTTGTTTTCTCCATCTATGTTGATTGAGAATTTTGTTGGGTATAGTAGCCTTGGCTGGCATTTGTGTTCTCTTAGAGTCTGCTTGACCTCTGACTTTAGTGTCTCTGTTTAGAAATCTGGTATAATTCTAATAAGTCTACCTTTGTATGTTACTTTGCCCTTTTCCCTTTCAGCTTTTAATATTCTTTCCTTGTTCAGTGCATTTAGTGTTTTGATTATTATGTGATGAGAGGATTTTCTTTTCTGGTCCCATTTGTTTGGTGTTCTATAGGCTTCTTGTACCTCTATGTCCATCTCTTTCTTTAGGTTGGTAAATTTTTCTTTTATGATTTTGTTGAAGATGTTTTCAGGTCCTTTGAGCTGAAAATCTTTTTTTTCCTCTATTCGAATTTATTCTTAGATTTGGTCTGTTCATTGTGTCTTGAATTTCCTGGATGTTTTGGGTTAGGAGTTTTTTTTTTGGGGGGGGGGTTAGGAGTTTTTTATGTTTTGAATTTTCTTTGACAGTTGTGTCAGTCTCTTGTAAGTTATCTTCTAGAGCTAAGATTCTCTCTCTTTATCTCTTGTTTTCTGTCCATTTGTGTGTGTGCATGTGCGTGTGCATGTGTGAGTGTGTGTGTGTGTGTGTTTTATCATTTCTACTTCCACCTTTATACCTTGGACCATTTTATTCAATTCCTTCACCTATTTGATTGATTTTCCTACATTTCTTTAAGGGATTTATTCATTTCTACTTTAAGGGCTTCTACCTGTTTACCTGTGTTTTCCTTTATTTCTTTCAGTGAATTATTTATATTCTCCTTAAAGGACTCTATTATCTTCATGAGATAGAATTTTAGGTCAGCTTCCTGATTTTCAGGTGTGTTGGTGTATTCAGGACTTGCTGTGGTGGGAAAACTGGGTTCTGTTGATGCTCACATATATTGGCTTCTGTTGCTTACGGTCTTGTGGTTGATTCTCACCATGCGGTTATTCATGGCGTTTGCTGGTCTGTCTGGAGTCTGCCTCTTAGGTCTCTGGGTTACTTCAGTTCTCCCCGTAGGTCTCCCCTGGCTGTAGCAGACCTCCTGTGGGACCCTTAACTGTGGGGATCTTCAGAGGGGCGGAGAAGCTGCTGATCTGTTGCCCTGGCTGCAGTAGATCTCCTGGGAGGCCTCAGACGGTTGGGTCGTCAGAGGAGCAGTCAACCTGTTGTCTTATGTGAAGCTGTTCTGGGGGTGGGGAGGAAGAGTGTTACAGACGGTGGTTTCTGCTTCCCTGTGTGCAGCAGAACTCCAGTCAGGCTTTCAGTCTGTTGGGTCTGTTGCCCTGCATGTTGCAGAGCTCCTGGAAGGTCTTCAGACTGTATACAGAGAAACTCCTGGGGTGCCTTCAGGGGAGCAGACAAGCTGGCAATCAT
Organism: Micromys minutus; assembly: GCF_963924665.1. Taxonomy (NCBI): domain Eukaryota; kingdom Metazoa; phylum Chordata; class Mammalia; order Rodentia; family Muridae; genus Micromys; species Micromys minutus. The sequence continues at coordinate 33,028,157 of NC_137984.1, read as the reverse complement.
TTGCTCAGTTACCCTGTGTGCAGCAGATCTCCTGGGATGCCTCAGGATGTGGTGTCTTCGGTGGAGCAGACTAGCTATCAGTCTGTCCTAGCAGATGGGACCGGCCAGAGGACTTGTATAGTCTTAATAGGAGGAAAGTAGAGTTAGTTTTTTGTTGTTGATCTTAAGAAGAGTCCTGCTGAGCTGTGGAGCTGCTATAGCTGCTCTCCACCTAGTTCAAAACTCCGCTTCTGCGGCCATTCTTGTAACTGATGGCCCTGGGTTTGCATCCTGGAGGGCACAAATTGAAATAAGCACAGCTGAGACTGAAGGTACAGCAGGCAGGGCAATGCTCTACACAGAAGCCTGAGATCTGAATATTCGTATGGGTCCCGCCCACTCATGAGCATGCTGAGCTAAGGAACACACCCCTGAACACATTGAGCTGCAGGTCATGCGTAAGCTTAAATATTTTTCAAAACCTACTTTACTTAGAGTTCTTAAATGCTTCAACCTCCCTTCTAACCCACCGGCAAGGGAGGTAAGGAGAAAAGAAGGTTAATAGGAAAAGGGTGTTGTGGATCTGTTTAGAAGTAGTTTCCAGGGACGGTTTCTTTTCTTTCTTTTCTTTTTCTTTTTTGTAGTCTGCAGCATAGCCCAGCAGAAACATCAAGGCTCTGCCTAATCAGCACAAGTCAGCAGAAGTGGCCAGAATCTGCCGGAACACCATAAGAAGGTCTTTGGTGTGGATCTCTCTATGAAGTGAAGACATGGAACACCAGGGAAGACCCGTGAACATTGCAAGAGCCCCCTCTCTGTGTTTGTGGGGTTCTATCTGCATTCGTTCTAAGCATCACGTGCCATCTCTAGTGTCTGGTTTTAGCAAAACTTCACATGTCCTCTCACAAGACAGAAAACACCATGCGATACAGCCGTTGCAACCAGAACTTTCTTCAGTCAGGAAACACATTTAGAATACTGTTCTAAATTAGAATACTGATACTAGAAACCCCTCTGAGCATGCCCAACTTTACAATAAGTTTAAGCTGAAAATGACAAGTACTGTGAATGAAGTTGTATTAACTCTAGTGTATCCCTGAAGGTGCTGGTCTCACTTGATCGTTTGTTAGATGGTTTTTACAGTGAAGGGGCAGTTGGCTTACTAGCTCTTTCTTTCTTTCCTTCTCTTCCTTCTTTCTTTCTTTCCTTCCTTTCTTCCTTCCTTCCTTCCTTCCTTTATTTCTTCCTTTCTTTCTTTCTTTATTCCTCCCTCCCTCTGGTCCTTCATCTCTTTCTTGCTTGTTTATCTTTTGAGGCCTGTTATTAGCCATGTAGCCCAGGCTGACCTCAAACTCACAGCAATCCTCCTGCCTCAGTCTCCTGAGGGCTGAGATAGAAAGGCCTTATCAAGTGTTTTTTTTTCCCCTGAATCTCTTTAAATATTCATAGAAGTGTTATCCTGTATTCTGCATATTTATATTACTTTTAAAAAGCCACAGCAATTTATATTCCTGAGACAAATGGTAAAATTTCTTATTTAATCTTATTTTATATACATATATATTCTTTCCATTTTTTGAGATAGCATCTCTCCATTGTGGTTCAGGCTGGCCTGGAGCTCAGATTGGACTCAAACTCAAGAGCCTCTTGCCTGTCTCAGCTTTCTGAGTATTTTTTTGAGTATTTGGATTGCAGGCATAAGCCACCATGTGTGGCTAGTATTTTCATGATTTATTTTACCTGTGGGCTTGGAGTTACACAGTTTTTACTTATGAATTGCAGTCAATATCTTTTGATAATTTGTCTGCAACCTTATTAACTTTTTACTAGTTTGTGAAAATGCTTTATATACATTGCTACTTGTTCTGTGTCATTTACGAATTGATAGAGGTTTCCTCCCAAGTCCAGAAAAAAGAAATTCTTAGACCAGTGCTGGAGGCAGAGACAAACAGATTTCTAGAATTTATTTCCTACAGTGTGTGTGTGTGTGTGTGTGTGTGTGTGTGTGTGTGTGTGTGTTACAGGGTCAAGACCTTTGGTTATTTTGTGAAGCATGGACTCCAAAATATGTTATTATTTTTTGCTTGTTTAGTCAAGGAAGATGGCTTAGAACATAAAATGCTTGGCACACAAGCAGGGGAACCCAAGTGTGATTCCCAGCACCTTTGTAAAAATCTATCATGGTAGAGGCTTCCTGGTCAGTTCCAGCTCAGGGTCTCTGGGTCCTGTGTCTGAGGTGACTAGTGTCTTCAGCAATACCTACCGCCTCGGTGGGGTGCGGGGGCGGGGCATAACATAAGGCAGCAGCAAATAGCAATAGTCAGTAGTAGTTTGCAATTCTCTTGGACAACCCTGACCAAACACTCAAAAGAGGGCTTCTCAAGCCTAGTGTTAGGGTTTGTTAGATGGTCTTTGTAAAAGAGCATAGGCAGCCCATGTAAGATTTCATTTAACCTGTATACATACATTTATACACAGACTTGTGTGTGGTAAGTGTTTCTCCCCCTTAGGTAGATAGTTAATGGTACTCTTATTTCAGACATTCTCACTGTTGTTTTATTCTCCTCCATTACTCTGTGTTTACCGCCCTCTCTCATCCCTGATTAGAGCTCCTCTGTCTTCCCACTTCCCAGATCACTTGTTCCCTGCTATCCCTCTCTGATGCTTTGCTTCTTAGTTAGGGTTTTATTGCTGTGAAGAAATACCGTGACAATGGCAAATAAAGGAAAGCACTTAATTGGGGCTGGCTTTGAGCTTGGAGGTTTAGTCCGTTGTCAGGCATGAAGCAGAGCCTCATGCAGGTAGACATGGGGCTGAAGAGGAGGCTGAGAGGTCTGCATCCTGATCGGCAGGCCACAGCAAGAAAAAGAGCCACTGGGTCTGGCTTAACCTTCTGAAACCTCAAAGACCACCTCCAGTGACACACTTCCTCCAGCAATGCCACACCTACTCCAACAAGGCCATATGCCCCAATCCTTTCAAATAATGCCACTCCCTATGAGTTTATGGGGGACATTTTTATTCAGACCACCATACTCTCCTACCTTCAGTGCCAACAATAGCCCCCACTTAACTTTTCTGGTTTCAACAGCTATTCTAGGATATGTACCCACATTAGAACATTTAGATCTGGGAGTCTCTAGTGAGAGAGAACATATGAGATATATCTTTCTGAGTCTGCATTACCTCATTCAATAGAATCTTTTCTAGTTCCATCCATGTACCTGCATAGTCCATGACTGCATTTTTACCTATAGATGAATCATATTCTATACTGTGTATCACATTTTCATTATCCATTTGTCAGTTGAAGGACTTTCAGGTTATTTCTGTTCTCTGGTTATTTCTAATACAGAGCAGCGATGAACATAGCTGAGCACGTATTTGTGGAACAAGATGTTGAGTTCTTTAGGAACACACAAAGGAGTGGCTATAGCTGGATTTTATAGTACCAGAAGCACGAAGCAAGCTTCCAAAGGAGAGAAGCAAGCAATAATTCTACCCAGCTATGATACTTATGAACCACAAATACAATTAACATGGCACAATAACCCTAAGGGTGTGTGCTGGCATGCAAGTCTTGGCAGTAACAAACACCTCTCTAATTGTAATTAAGATATACTCATCAAGAGGGAAACCACACCAGGTACTGAGAGCCTAACTAACTACACAGAGCTAGTGAAGTCAGGGATCTTGGAAAAGAGCCTGCAACCACAACTTTACTCAACCAGCACCATCCATAACAATATTCTAAACATGTCTCTTTATACCCACAGATAATGGTAGTCTTCATTCCTCACCAAGGATGCTTCTCCTGCAACGGATCAAGGTCAGTACAGAAAACTGAAACCAACCAAAATGCAGAGCTGTGGAGCCGAGTCCCAGTGGATACATCTACAATGCACACTGCTGCACCTGAGGCTCAGGGAATATTGTAGAAGACAGGTGCAGAAAGATTGAAAGGGCCAAGGGATCAGGGGAAGTTTGCTGTGAGACTGTGTCTCCTAGTAATGTTAAAAGTTACACTCATAAAGTCTTACCAACATGATTACCCAAACATGATCATACATAATAAAGGTCCACAATGCCTCAACCCTGGACAAAACAAAACAACCCTGTGGGTAACTAAGAAATGCCAAGAGTGGGAGAAATAGTCTTCCCCAGGGATAAAGCACACCAATTATTTATCTGATACTGAACTATCAGCCCTAAAAGCATACATTTAAGTAACATTATTATACAGACCGAGCAGGTTGCATTATGTGTGTGTGTGTGAGTGTGTGTGTGCGTGTGTGTGTGTGTGTGTGTGTGTGTGTGTGTGTGTGTGTAAATTTGAATGACAGCAAAGAGAGGTATATTGGAGGGCTTGGAGGAATGAAAGAGGAGGTAATAATATAATTATATTGTAATCTCAGAAATAAGAGAAATCCTTTTAAACAAAAATCCAATCGAGACAGTATGTGCCTGTAATCCCAGGACTGGGGAGGTGGAGACAGAAGGAACCCTGGAGATCATTAGCCAACCAATCTAGTGGAAGTCTAGGTGAGTTACTGATTCAATGAGAGACTTTGTCTCAAAATAAGGTAGAGACCTCTGGCTTCCATGCACACATGGGCACATGTACATACACACAAACACACATGCACATGCATGCATGCACACACACAGAGGGAGAGAGAGAGACTGAATAATTGCCTCTTCAAGAGGTTTACATAATAAGACCTGATAAATACATAATCTCTAGACCATCACATTTTCCTGCTCTCTTCTCCTTTGTAGAGATGACCATCTCCATCTTGTAGTGTCATCCTTCTGGTGGAAAGATTTCCTTTGACATTTTTGTCATACAGTTCTGTGTCCTGGTGATGCTGTCATTTGGCTTCAGCATATATACAGAATCTGTGGGGAAAACAAAAAACAGCAAACATGTTCCATTCCCCCTCATTTCTGACAGTTTATGAGTATAGACTTCTAGGTCAGCCATTATTCATTTGGGCATACAGCATCTTATGTCAGCGTCTTCCAACCCACATGGGCAACTGTCAAAAAAATCTGTGATTTTTTCAGATTTCTGGCCCTTTGTATGTTGTGTGGTTCTTTCCTCTGCCTGATTTTAAAGCTTTTTCTTTCCTTAATGATTTTGAATAATGCTTTGGATCATGGGCTTTGCTCCTTCTTGCTTCTGTTGTAATTCAGTCAGATAACTGGATGTATAGTTTTTAGAACATGTGTTGATTTAAAAAAAATCAACATCATTTCTTTTCGAATTTTTCTATTCTCTCTTCTCTCCTCTTCTTGGAGGCTCAAAATATGCCTCTAGCAGGGGACAGAAGCTTACCCACGATACAGAGATCCAGCTCCTTTGTCCATTTCTTTCTCCCTATTCTGTATTTGGTGTTTTAGTTTCTCCCCTTTGCTCCCTTCACCTACCATCCTTTCTCCTGCAGTCCCCACGCACTGTGATTTGTGAGACTTCCACACTCTGTTTGTCACACCTGCTTGTCCTTTCACTAATCTTCCTGAACACACAAAACACAGTTGTAATAATGTCTGAAGCATATGCTTTAATGTCTTCCTATATGAGTTCTCATGACTGTTGATTACATTTCTATTCTTTCTCACTGGGGTCATTACTACTCAAGAACATTCTTTATGCATTTTACTGTGTGCAGTCTGTTTTGCCTTGTTGGGTGAAATGGGTTAATTTATGATCCCCGCGAAGCTCTCTGAACTCTCTCTGGGGATGTAGATAAGTTACATGGAAACAACTTGATCCTTCTGGGTCAACTGTTGCCAGGTGACACTGGGACATTTGAACAAGGTCCAGTTCTGCACTCCTTCTGTGGTAGAATTCCTGTGTGTGATGCCTTGTGCTGTGTGGCTTAGGAAGTGTGCTCAAGCAAGCAGTGGGTACAGGAGCTGGCCTGTGTGAGGTCTGAGGGTCACATCTCTAACCCAAGTGTCCTCTGTTGGCACTTCTGAGTTCTCATGTGTATCCATCTAAAATAAGAAGTACTCCATGATCACTGAGATGCTTGTAGAGCTCTCTGGTGAAGTATCCTCCTTGGTAATCTGCTTTGTGAATTCCAGCTTCTGATGACCCTCCCCTTGACAGTTCTGCAGCGCCCTTTGAGGATAAATTTCTTCCCTAGTTCATAGCTTGGAAGCTCTCTTAGTTAGTCAGTGACACAATTGTGATGAGGTTTGCCTTCTTTCCTGCCTAATATTATTACCCTCTTTGTCTTTATATTTTTATTTTTGTCTATATGCATTGGAGATGGTACTGGGTTTCATTAGAAACATGTCATATAAGTATACTATGTACTCTGAGCATTTTCCCCCATCCCTAGTACTATCTCCTCAAGGAATCTTATAGTCCCCTTTGTTGCTCTAGACAGTTTTGCATCTACTTTCCTCTCATCATATATATATATATATATACATATATATATATATATATATATATATATATGTATATATATATACATATGCATATATATATACATATATACCAAATTATGTACATATATAAAATATACAAGTGAGAGAAAGTTACCACATCTCTTTAAGTCTTACTTACATCATTTAATGTGCTAATCTTCAGTTCTACACATTTTCATGAAAACTGGCATGATGATTGTCGGGATCCAGGAATCACCTCACAAACCACACAAACACTGATCTCATCCAGACAGGGATAGTTTATTGAGCATACACCTCAGGACTGACCCACCAGGGCTGTGGACTTGGTCCATGGTCAGTCCAGATTTGAGAACTGAACCATAGCATTGAGTTAAGATTCTACAGGGATTTTAGGCCCCAAATTCACAAACATCTGTCCTAAGTTATTTTACCAATCAGAATTTAGGGATAGAGGATTTTTTTAGGAACATGTCTTTGATCCACCCCATACGCAGCCACTAAACTCATGCACTATTGCTGATGCCAAGTAGTGCTTACTGACAGGAACATAATATGGATGCCTCCTCGGAGGCTCTGCCAGAGCCATACAGAGGAGGATGCTTACAGCTAATCATCAGCTAATCAGACTAAACAGGAGAACCCCAATGAAGGAGCTAGAGAAAGAACTGAAGGAGCTGAAAGGGTCTAAAACCTCATGGGAAGAACAAAATTATCAACTAACCAAATTCACCACAGCTCCTAGGGACTAAATCACCAACCAATGAGTTAAACCAATGAGTTCGCACAGAGAGACCCGTGACTGCAGGTGCATATGCAGCAGAGGATGGCATTTTCTGACATAAATGAGAGGAGAGGCCTTTGGTCCAGAGAAAGCTCGTTTCCCCAGTGTAGGGGAAAGTCAAGGTGCTGGGGTGGGAGAGGGTGGTTTGGAGAGGGAGCACCTTCATGGAGGCAATGGGAGGAGGATGGGATTGGGGGAAAGGGGATAACATCTGAAATGTAAATGTAGAGAGTATTTTTAAAAACCTGAAAAAAAAAAGAGAAAAATAATAGCAAACTAACCACAGAGCAGACTTCATGTTATATTTCCCTGTAATGATGTTAGCAGGTATTCTTTGAGGTGACTGATGTAAGAAAAATTAAAACACTGATGAAGTTGAAGAAAAAAGGAACATGTCTTTGTTGTACACTTACCCTGCTTCCATTGGTTGGGGTATTCAACTGTGGCAGGGGACTTGCCTTGTCTAACATCCATTTCATAACTTGCCTACTAAGATAGGACTTGTCTGACATTCATATCAGACTTGCCAACAAGGATGTCAATTACTCAGATACATGTCTCTTTGCTAAGTAGGCCTTAGGAACAAACTTTACTAGAGAATTACACAAAATGAAAGCCTTATTCCAAATGGTTTGTTACATTGGTGGAGATGCCTCTCTTATGTTGGAGTCTATCCCAGGGGCAGTTTATAAAGGCATATACCACAAAAACGTACACAGGTATAGGCAGTGCTGTTGGGTGATTGATTGGTTTGGATCCAAACTTATTGTGGGTAACTACACAAACCAGTTCTATTGACTTCTATCATGATGGGTTCCCAAGGGTGAAGAACATAACAAAATAATGTAATTAATCTTAGAAAGTTGTAATGTTTCTGGCAGCAGAAGTATATGAGAAAGTTTTCTTACAATAGTAGTCTATCCAGGTTAACAGTTACATAGGCCTTAATATTTTACGTAGGTCCTAACAATTTTGTTTCCTTTTACAGCAGAATGGAACTCCATTGTGTGCATATGGTGCATGTTTTATCTGCTCCCTTGTTTTCAGACACTAAGGTTGATCTCACTGCTGTTTACTTCTGCAGCCAACATTGATATGCATGGGTCTCTTAAACTAGTTCATGTGCTTCAAAAGTACAAGAGGTCTTACAATGGCTCTCATCAAAAAGACAAGCTAGGTGTATGGAGAGTGCCTACAATGCCAGCGTTTTGCAGGCTGACGCAGGAGGATTGCTGCAAGTTTGAGGCCAGACTAGACTGCATAGCAAGTTCAGGCTGAAAAAACAGAGTCAAAAAACTTCAAAAGACAAGTATTGGCAAGGACCAGGAGGAAGAGGAATTCTTCAATATCACTATGAGAATGTAAATTAGTACATCCATTATGCAAACTGCTTCCCTGAAAATAAAAATAGAACCACCATAGGATCAGCAGTCTCAGGGCCAGGCACATATCCAAAACAATGAGGCCATGGATTGCAAAGACAGCCATGCCCTGTGTTTCACTGCAGCTCTGTGTACAAAGTCAAGAAATGGAAACAACTTAGATACAGGAAGTGATGAGTGGACTTTAAACACTGTGTGTGTGTGACAGTGGAATACTATTCAGTCCTCAAGAGAAGGGAACCCTGCCATTCCATCGATACTAATAACAGTCCTGGAGGACATCCTACTAAATGAAATAGCTGAAACCCAGGAATGTGAGTCTGTGACCCAGCCTAGTGTAGAAATGGAACAGCAGCTGTCAGCAGCTGCAAGGGAGGAGTCAGAGCATCTTGGGGTGGGTGAAATTGTTCCTAGCATTCACAGTGGGTGGGGTGGCTCACAACCACCTGTAACTCTAGGTCCAGGAACCCAGTGCATTTTTATGACCTTCACGGGCACTGAATTCATGAGAACAAATGCAGAGATACTTATGCCTGTACATAATTAGAAAATGAAACCTATGTTTAAAAGATTTTAAATGTTTTCATCACAATAAAATGGCAAGCATGTGGATTGATACATGTGTTAAATAGCTTGATTTAGAATAGACAAATATACACTCTATACATGGAATAAAATGTCATGTTATATTCCATAGATTATACACACTTTTCAGTTAGTTGGGATCTCTATCTATCTATCTATCTATCTATCTATCTATCTATCTCTACACACACACACACACACACACACACACACACACACACACATCTCCATATATATATATATATAATTATACACTTCTTGCTGGCCTGGAACTCACTGTGTAGATCAGGCTGGGTCTTAAACTTGGGGCAATGTTCTTGTTCCAGCCTCCAAGTGCTGAGATTAGAGACATTTGCTAGCAAACTTGGAAATAATTTTTACTCACCAATTATTTCTTTAAAAATGCAGTTGATATAATTGTTGATACTTCATGGAAAACACAAATTGGATGTCATTTTAAAAGAGAAGCTCTTTAGTTTGGGGACATGGCTTAGAAGAACAGTCAGCTTTGCTTAAGATTTGGGGACTTACAGCTCAGAGTAAGTGAAGGTTAGCCCGAAAGACAGCACTTTCAAAGGTCATCATCATCCATCCTCTGATTGGCAGGTTTATGCTTTCATTGCTTTTACATTCTGGGCAGTTTATTTGTAAAATCAGGCAAAATTTGGACACTTACAAAGGATTGTTCCTGTCAGTACGTCTTGACAATGTTTTCAAAGTTTTAAGGTTATCAGTGGTATTATAATATCTTATATGGCTTCATTTTAATAGCATAAAGCATAAGAGAAAGAGGCTGTGATGATGTTCTGGAGCAGTACGCACTTGAAGACAAATACGGTGATTACTCTTTACACATCGATTGACACCAGGAACAATATGAGCATCTGAGGGCACAAGACTCAATCACAAGTGCCTGGTTTTCTTGTCCTGACGAACCCACAGCAGGGCCTGGATTATCCCAGCTTTTGATCTCACTAATTTCCTATTGGGACAGAAGTTATTCATTTGGGGTGCAATAAAGAAATTCCAATTTGAACGTGCACACGTCTTTTAATCAGAACTTCCCCGAAGCCCAGAAGTGAAAGAGTAAGAGTCACCGCGTTTCATTAGCTCCATTCTTCAGGATGTTTTTGCACTGAAAGCTCTGTGTGAAATTATTACAAGTTTTCAAATGGTTGAAAAAGAAGATGTATATACAGGCACTCACTGAAAGGGCATTATTTAAAAAAGAAAATCTCTGGTCACCCAGATCTCAGGGTAGCTGTGCCCATTCAAGGATAGAGAATTTGCCATCTCTAAGGTTATTTTTACATCTGAACTTTTTTATATAGACCAGAGAGACGCAACACTTTCAGGGTCATTTGCCCAGCATGCAGTGGGATGCCCTATGCAATAGATTCCAATTAATATGGCCATGTTCAAGGGACCTGCATCACCAGTAATGGGTAACGTCTTTCCCCTTGGCTCTATGTGGCCCTGCTTTGTGGCAGCTGCAACCAGGTCTATCGTGTCTTTGATAAAAATTTCAGTTACCCCAGAGAGAAGCTTTCAACTTTATTAAGCATTGAAGTCTACACATTCGTTCCTTTGTGCAAGGGCAGATCAAAAGCACTCTGTCTAAGAAAGTAATATGACAAATTAGGGTAGAGCTCCTGCACTTTGCCAATAATGCTTTTCTGTAATTGAAACCTAAGAACATGTATCAACGGACTAGACCGTTATGAACTTTTTAGCATTTAACAAAAGTTTTTTTTCTTTTTTTAAAAGTAAATAGAGTTCCTTGATTCTATTTAACTAGTTCTTTAGCATGCTGTGTCCTTTTGCTTGTAGTTAGGAAAAACCTCGATGTCAGCTTAGTGACAGGGAGCTGACAACCAAGGATGAAAGCAATCAGCCCATCAAGTTGCTTAGACCAAAGCGCGTGGTTTTCCGTCCTCTCTGGCATCCGCCACTGTGAAAACTTGAGCAAGACGCTTGATGTTTCTGGACCACAGTTTCCTTATTTCCGAAGATGAACAAGGGATGGGACGATGGCTGAGGCCTCTGAAATCTGGGGTTCTCTCATTCAAACGTGTGGATCGAATATGAGTAGACATGCCTGAAGGCCCTTACGTTTTTTGTTTAGATAGGTTTCAGTTTCAGGTTGGTTTGGATAATAAGGTAGCATCATATTACTTGATTGTCCCAAAATATCTGGAACCCTGGAAGCCAGAAAAAATACTGCCTCCCAAAGGAGACAGGAGAGTCTCACATCTCCCCAAGTCCCAAGCTGTAAAAATTTGGAAAAGACACCCCTTGTGAAAACTTCCCTGCCCTACCCTCTGTCCCTCATCCCTTCCCTGATTTCTCTACAGCAAATGGGACAAATGTTGCTTCACATGTAGCTGTGACTCTGACACCTGACCCTGTATTTCCAAAGATTTAGATTTTTCACCTTTAAATCACAATTTGTGAAATTCCAGCTCTCTATAGGGAGCAGAAGTCATTAGTAAATGTGTGATTACATATGTATGGGTTTCACAAGGGCTCCAAATCTCAGACCTGTAGGAAACAGCAAAGTTTTTCTCTGGTCCATGTGCCGATGTTGATAATGTGTGCAGAAGGCTTTCTCCCAGGCTGTTTACCTCGTAGTAAAGATGGCTTTCCTTTCCTACAGAGACTGCTCTCACAGAGACTCGCTAAATCTGTCTCCTTGATCCATCTGGATACCATGAACTCTGCCTTCTTGTTTATGTGTATGGTATAACTCCACCTCCTTGTCTAGCTGTTTAGAATAATCCCACCTCTCTGTTCAACTCTATATAACAAATGCTGTGTTTCTGGGTTGCTATTGTTTCTTCAGCAGAGAATCTAGTTCCATGGATCCCAGCTTTTCTGTGGGTTTATCTGGGTCTGACTTGCCTTCATTCCCTTACCACCCCAGCCATAGTCCCTGGGGCTATGCAAAGACTTGATAGGGCTTTTATTACTGTTTATAAGGTTTTACCAGTAGTGTTTCACAATTAAACTTTGGAAATTATTTTGTCTACAGTTCTTTTACATAAATATGTTGAAATGCTCCAGTCTGCCTTAAACATTAAATAGATCTTTCATCTTTTTTTAAAAAGATTTATTTATGTTATTTGTAGGAATACACTGTCGCTGTCTTCAGACACACCAGAAGAGGGCATCAGATCTCATTACAGATGGTTGTGAGCCACCATGTGGTTGCTGGGATTTGAACTCAGGACCTCTGGAAGAGCAGTCAGTGCTCTTAACCACCGAGACATCTCTCCAGCCCCAGATCTTTCATCTTACATGCCTTGAGTGCAATATTCATTGCTTTCTAGGAGTGTTGATCTACTGACGTCTTTCGGTTTTCTGAATTCTGATGAACTTCACTATACAATTGCTAATATTGCAACCCTTCCCGTTGTAAAAACTATCAAATTCATGGTTATAAATGCTCATTTTCCAAAACTTAAAATTTGTCCTAAGGTCTTAAATTGTTTAAGGATTTGTTTTTATTTTGTATGCATGTGTATTTGCCTGCATGTCTGTATAATACATGCCTGGTACCAGCAGAAGCCAGAAGAGTATGTCAGATGCTGTGGACCTAGAGTTACACAGCTGGAGGCTGCCATTCAGATGCTAGAAATTGAACCTGCGTCCTCTAGCAGAGCGCCGTTACTCCATGACACTGAAACTTTCCTCCTGTCCCATAAATTCTCAAACTTTTGTTCTAGTCAATAAATGCCATTTTTATTTTCCTTGAATTACCAGGATTATATTTTATAAGCAAAAAAAGTCTATAAAATGCCACCAGTTATATATCACCTTTTCCCCTAATGTACTCAACAATTAATGAATATAAAAGTCAGTGCAAGTTTCTTGCTCTAGGGAGAACCATCACACTTGAGGAGATGCCTGCCCGCGTGCGCCTCCAGTCTGCCACACAGATGTTATTAAAAGCGAATACGTCTGACTTGTAGTATTGTTTATTCTATTCTTTGCAGTGTCAGCAACTGAACCCTGCCTTGTTCAGGCTCCGCACATTCTCTCGTCCACCCCCAGACCCTGGCCTTCGTTCAGTCCACGGTGGTGGACAAAATGGTGACAGCCAGAGTGAACTGGTATTACCTCTGTCAGGAAACCCACTGTTTCTCATGCTATTTCTTTCCCACCATCGATAATTATTACTGGGGTAGGAGGGAAATAGCGCTGTCATTTGATCATAGACATAACTTGAAGTTGGATGTGGCAGCATGCTTCTGCAGTCCTTGTGCTTGGAGGAAGAGAGAGAAATGGGGGGAAAGGGAGGAGATCGAGGCCAATCTGGGCTACTTACATCATAAGGATTTGAAAGTAGGTTTCACAATCTAGAAAAAATAAAAAACAACAACAAAAATCACCTACCAATAGGTAAATAAAAACAAAACAAAGTAAACAAATGGACAGAAAGCCTTGACCCTGCAGACTTCCGGAAAAGGCCTTGGCCGATCTAGGAGTAGGTAGATTTCATTTTGGAAATAGTTGGATAAGAGCTTAGGATTATTGCCACTGAGACCACAATCATTTTCGGGGACCTACTTCTCAATGGCTACATTGTCCTTTCTTGTAGAAGAAGAGTTTCCTAGTAGCAGAAAGTCGGACTTGGTGGACTCCCTGGGGAGCAGTTAACCAGAATTTCTTTCAAGGTGATATAGAAAATAATAAAGCAAGAGTTGTCCTAACTTCTGAAGTAGGGGCCTATCAATTGTTTTTCCCATTACTGTCACAGAATGCTTGACAAAAGTATTCTCAAGAAAGGAAGAGTTTGTTTTGGCTTGTAGTTCAGAGGTTCAGTCTACTGTGTTAGAGAAGTCAGCAGGCAGAAACTTGAGGCAGCTAGTCACCGCATCTGTAGCCAGGGGGTTGAGGGCAGTGCATGCTGGTGCTCAGCACACTGAACACTAAGTAACCGCTCTGCAAGTTGGCAGACCTGCAGATGGTTGTAGCTCCAACCTATTATTCCACCATGGAGTCTAGGGAAGAGCATGCTCAGAGTGGTCATTTTTCCAAGATGCCCTTAGACTGACCCAGGGGCCCAACTGCTTCCATTCCCTTCTATTCTTGTCCTTTTCCAAATAAGAAGCAGCTTCCTGTTGCATCCTCAGCTGTAAGCCAGCACTTTTGTTTGTTTGGTTTGTGTGGAGGTGGAGTCTCAGTCTCACTATCTAACACAGGTTGGCCTTGAACTCACGGCAACGCCGCTTTGGCCTCCCAAGTGCTAAGATTCTAGGTGTGCGCTTATTGCATCCAGCTGCATGATTATGTTTTTCTGCAGGCTTGGGATCAAACCTGGAGTCTCTGCTGGGAAATATTGAGTGGATGAATGCTTGCCTAATGTTTTCACAAACTGCCGGTTCCATCCTTAGCGAGACAGAAAAGACATCAGCAAGAGCCAGCTTCTCACTCATGCCAGGTGACTACCCAGCCACCAACTAACACCTGCCTCCCAAAGCCAGCACTTTATTGATTTATTATTGATAACCCATAACCTTAATTTCCTATTACTGTTGTTGAAACTATTCATACTTTCTTATGAAAACATATTTAAATATTCTGTGCGATGGTTCATTTCCATTGTCGACTTTGTTGAATTAAGACATACTGAGGGTAGGCCTGAAAGTATGGCTTGGTGGTGGAGCACGTGCCTGAGGGTGTTCAGCTCCCTGTACCGTCAAAACAAAGGTAGGGCAAAGCCAAGCAACACAGATGTAAACATAGCACCCATTTTCTGGTACTGTCATATAGGTTTTAAAAATTCAGCCCAATACACTTTACTCGGTATCTGGCTCTCTCATAAAGCTAAAATATAGACCAGTGTTACGCTAATGACTCAAACAGAATCCCGGAGAGGAAAATCTCTAACTCCCCATTTGTGCACAATGTATTTCATGCTTGGGTATTTCTCAAGAGCTGCACATACATGCACATGAAATGAAGTCTGGCCACTGTTATCCCTATCAAAAGGTATCTCTTGAGAATGTGGAGATTTCCCCCCTAGTAGCCAAATAAAAGGTAGAAATTCAGCCACTGAAACGCAAAATAAGATTTGAAAATTTAAAGTACATAATCTTCGAGTTATAGGAGAAGCTAATCGTTTTCTTTAGTAGCTCTTAAGCTTCATTCTTCCTGAAAGTTTAAATCGTCCTAATCAGCAAACACGAGAACACGTGAGACGTGTAACACTGGTGTGCTGCAGACTGGTTTCAGAGAGTCCATGTCTGACAGAGCCTGACGGATTGGAGGGTAGAATCGCATTTTAAATGCGTTAAGAAGAATCCTGGTCTAAGAGAGCCCTAAAACGGATCATGCAACTTTTATGGGATTCCATTATTACAAAATTCCCTCTAGTTATACTCTGAATGTCTGAGTTTGTGCATTTCTTGGATCCTTAGGCAGGATGTGGACTCATAGAAGCTATTATAAAAGTATGTCTTTTAAAGATTTATTTATTAATTATATATATATATATATATATATACATATATATGTACACACACACACACACACACACACACACACACACACACTGTAGTTGCCTTCAGACACACCAGAAGAGGGCATCTGATCCCATTACAGATGGTTGTGAGCCACCATATGGTTGCTGAGATTTGAACTCAGGACTTCTAGAAGAAGCAGTCAGTCAGTGCTCCTAACCACTGAGCCATCTCTCCAGCCCAAAAGTATGTCTTTTAATTTACAAGTTGGAGTCATACCGAGTCATTTTATGGTGAGGTATCCTGGGGGAGATAAACTTTCGTGAACTGTGGGTGAGTCTACTACCATCAACGGGAGAGGTGCAGTGCGCATCTTAGATCTACCGGCACAGGTGAGACTCTCAGCCACTTCCTCCGTCTGGAGTATATTATGTTTGGGACTTTTACTGATTCCTGTCTCGGTTCTTTTTCTGTGTCTGAATTGATTGTTTTCATTTCAGAGTCTTTGTCTTTGTCTTCTTTAGACATCTGTAGACAGTGCTCCCTCATAGTTCATGGCTATCCTGGTTCACAGACGTCAGCTTCACAGGGCCAAATCCTAAATACAGAGTCCGAGTGAATAGGACTTCCGTTCTGTGTGCTTTTGCTTCTGAGTTCACACAAAGGAGGACAATAGCCCAGCTCCATGTAGGCATGTCAGGGGCTGAATAAGTACATGTACATAATTTAGAATAGTACCTGATAAATAGGAGGTACATTGTGGATTTTATATGTATGTGTGTATGTTTGGGTGCACATATGTGTGCCTGTGGCGACCAGAGATTAGCCTCACTGTCATTCTTCAGTGCCCTGTTTTTCAGATGAGGTCTTTGCTTGTGCTAAGTTGTTAGGCCAATGAGTATTGGAGATCAACCCGTTTCCTCCTCCCCAGCACTGAGTACAAGGTCACCACACCTTTAACGGGTTCCCGGCCGTGAACTGTATCCACTGAGCCATCTCCCTAGACCTTCAGTATGTTTCCAGTCTTATATGTATCCAGGCATAGCATCTCAGGCCTGTAATCTTGGAAAGTTCAAGAGTAACCTGGGTGACTTAATGAGTTCAAGGCTAGCCTGAGCTACAGAGTAGTTCCTGCGTTCAAATAAACAAAACATCAGGAACAAAAAAGTGCTCTCTGTGCACACCTGGGTACATCTAGCATGCCCCTCATGCCCCTCACTAAGACCTAGCAGGGAAAGACCCAGGCTGAAGGCCTTTACATACTTTCACCTTGGTTTTTTAAAATGTGGATAATTTCTAACTGGCCATATTTAACAACCTGTTTACACAACCACTCAAATTTTAACAATTGGTCCTTATAAATAGGCACAAGCCAGGCCTGGTATACCTGCAGCTAACTTGACAAGTATTTCTGTGGTTAACAAATGTCTTACATGTGTCCCTTCTGTCTGTGTCTGTGGGATGAGTTTGAAGAGTGTGGTTTGAGTCCCAGAACAACACACTTACTGTCCAGTCTCTTTGAAGGGGCTCTGCTGGTTGTTCCCACCAGGATTAGGGTGTTTAGCTTCTCCAGGGTTCTTGTTCTTCATGCTGTCAAGAGTTGGATTTGTGTCTGGGGGTGTGGCTTAGTGGAAAAGCACTTGAGTGGGAAATACAAGGTCATTAATTCGATCCCCGATGTTGAAAACTGAAATGATTCTGGATTTTTTTAAATTCATAACTGTTCTAATTAGGCTGTTGTCTGTCTACTTGACACAAGCTAGAGCTATCTATGGTGGTGTGTGTGTGTGTGTGTGTATATGTGTGTAGAGTTTGGTATGTAGTGTGTGATGTGTGGTGTGGTGTGTGGTTTGGTGTGTGTGCATGGTATGTGTGTGTGTGTGGTATGAATGTATGTGTGTGTGTTTCCTCCCTTCTCCACCTGTGTGTTTACACATGTATATAGAGGCCAGAAGCCTCTACCTCATTTATTTATTTATTTATTTATTTATTTATTTATTTATTTATTTTTAAGTACTCTCCTTTGACAGTTTCATACACTTATATCTTGGTCATGCCCACCTTCAACTGCCCCAACACCTCTCACTTTGAATCCCACATTCTCTCCTTTTATTGTAAGAAATTAAGGCCAGTCAGTGCTGCTGCTGGAATGTAGACTGATTGTGATAGTGAGAGCCTGTGGAAGTAAACAGAGTAGCAGTGATGAATTCAGTGTTCATGTCATGTCAAGAAGAGAGCACTTCCCACATACATGCCCGTTCTCCAGCCCCCACCATCGCTCTCCAGCCCCTACCATTGCTCTCCAGCTCCGACCACCGTGCTTCCCTTTTTCATGACAGTCTTCTGAACTTCCTAGGACAGAGAAGGACCACACAGCCTTCATCAAAGTTGCTTCCTGCAGTAGATGGGAATTTGTAACAGAAATCTATAGCCAGATGTTTTTCAGAAAGTGGGAGACTTTGGAACACTCAGCCCTAAGTAGGATGTCTTTATCAACCCTCAAGGGATCTAGCAAAAGAGCGCAGTAAGCTTGTAAGAGGCAGGGGTTGTGGGGGACTCCAAGGAAACAGCACCTTCTAGACATAACAGCACTGATATGAAATCACAGACTCTGATCATATCATGTCGTCTGCACAGGTTTAAACCAGACAAAATCCCAGCATCGAGAAGGGAAGAGGGTACAGAGTTTCACCTCTAACCAAAAACCTATTTGCAGTTGAAACTCACTGGAAAAAGGAATATCCATTTCTCCAATGGAGTGAGACAGAGTGTTTCAGTCACACTCCAGAACAGGCCCCATGCCCAGGAGTTGTTGACCAATATAAACAGACTCTATCAGACTCTATAGTTTAGTTTTGTCTTGTGTGTGTGTGTGTGTGCATGTGTGCATTTGTGTGTGCATATGTGTGCATGCAAACTCAAGTTTTGTGTGCACACACATGTTCACATTGTTTTGTCTTTTGAGTCTTTTGTTTTGATTTTTGTTTCTGGTTTTTTATTGAAAAAGAGAGTGAAAGAAAGAACATGAATATGCATTTTGGTAAGTATAGAAGGAGCGACAGTCTGGAAAGAGGGACAGGAGGAAGAATATGATCAAAATATATTGTCTGAAAAATTTTAATACATATAAAAATTATTTAAAAATAAAGAAGTTTTGTTGATCAAGGATGAGAGCAACACCAGCATATACATGTAAATGTAAACATTTGGAAAGCAATTTGTTGGCATGTCACTTTAGGAAAAACATAACCCAGTTTTTGGTTCTTCTGTAGGGTCTACCTAGCCACAAGTTACCAGGTTTATGGTACTAGGCATGAACTCCATCTTGTGATGCAGTCCTCAAATCCAATCATAGAATGGTTGACTGTCCCTAGAATCTCCATGCCATGATAATACCAGTGGGTGCCTCTTACCTGGCATGTCAGTATTGTAGCATGCAGGGTCTATCACTGAGTAAGAACACTATTAAAATTTTTACCCTAGTAGTTTGGGTAGCACACTGAAAGCCAATTAGTTACCAAGGAAGAAGTTTGCAGGTCAGGTCCAGCTGGATTGGTATGGTCTCCCATCAAAATGTGGTGTGTCTTCAGCACTAAGGTTTAACTGTCTAGTTCTGGTGGGCAACCATCAGTGCTGGAAGTAGCTTGTATTGTTCCCAAGAACTCTGATGGCGGTATCTCACCCCCAGCACTGAGATTTATATTTAATAACCTATGTCTTCTGGGGGGAGCACGTTATTTTATTTTATTTTATTTTTTTGAGGTTGTATCTGTAACTGACCCTGGGACTCATGTTTCTGTTACACTGGCTGGCTAGCAAGCCCCAGAAATCTTTCCACCCCATTTTTTCAGGACTGGGATTACAGGCAGGTGCCTCCATGCCTGGCTTTGACATGGGTTCTAGGGGATTGAACTCAGTTCTTCATATGTGTGCCACAGGCACGTGACCAGCCGAACCATCTTCCAGCTATAGTTCCGTGGGTGTTACCAGACAGCCTGATAGTCAGGTTGGTTCGTGCCAAACACCACTGAAAGCATAACCTGGAAGATCAGATTCCATCCCCAGCTTTGCTGCTTTCTAATGTACAGACCCAGTCAGCCACTGACTCCCACCAACTAGGTTTCTTCTTCAGACTTTCTAGCTTACTCTAATAACCAGACAAAAATCAATAAAGTTTTGTTTTTTTTAAATCCAAAATAAGGTTTACTTCCTAGTCTGGCATGAAGATTAATGAAGATTAATGTGATGTTAAACACCATACCGTTTAACAAAAATGCTTCAGTATATGGAAGCAATAGATAGATAGCCTTATTTATATCATCAGCCCTCCCAAAGCCAATTTCTCAGTCAACATTGTGAGAGGCAAATGCTCCTCGGCGTTTGAGAGCAGGGATCACCTTAGTGTCTGTCGTTTGTATGTGTGTGTGAGTGTTTATATTTTTAAGTTTAGCATTGCTAGTTTACTGAATTTAAACCTATAACCCATAGGCAATATCAACAATGGGTTTCCTTTATAGTGTGGAATTACAGAAAGATCCAGGTTCATGTCTTAAAAAAAATAAGGTGGAGAGTGATGGAGGAAGGTACCAGATGTTGACCTCTGGCCTCCACATGCACAAACATGCTTATATGCCTGCATACACCACAAACATACAGCACACACATACAAGCACAAAACAACAACAACCACAACATACACAATTGGGTAAGCAGTTTGTAGAAGAATTTGATTTGAAATAGTTTAAGTCTACTTATGACATACAGTGCGAATCAATGCTCATATATGTCACTGCAAAGGGCATGTGTGCTTCCTCTTTACTAGAATGATCTAAAGAAAACCAGGTCAGCAAAGCCAGGACAGAACTGAAGAAATGGCTCAGAGGCTAAGAGCATTCCAGGAGAACCAATTCCCTCTTCTGGCCTCTGAGGATACTAAACATGCACACAATATCTGCATATGTGTGTGGGCAAAACATTCATACACTTAAGATTTAAGAATCTTTAAAAACATAATACTATAAGTGAGACACGTAAGCCTCCCTTCCTCAGGAGCCGAGGTTGTGTATGTGGTTCAGATAACATGAGCAGGAGGAATGACTAGACTATTACAGGTTCCAGAAAGGTGAAAACAATCTCACCGAATGACTCATTGTGTGCTGAAATGTAACACAGTCCCTTTAACAAAAAGTACAGTTCCTAAAATGAACTCTAATTTTTTTTTTTTTTTTAACAAAGGGAAGCAGCCCCGGTTCTTCAAAACTTTTCTTTTATCAAAGTTGAGACTTCAAATATCAAAGTCCTGGATACAGCAACACCTTACTGTCCCATGAATTGGCTTCCAGATGTCATTGTGAGTCTTAAGAAATGAAGAATTGGATTTCCAGGAGTTGGGCTGAATTTGGAATAAGACAGAGATAGGGTCCCTGACCTGAATATTTGCTCAGCTGTCTTTCAAAGCTGCAGCCTGTCCCGAGCCATTTCTCCCAGGAAGAGCTTTCTAACCCTCTGCTCCTGACTGCTTCAGGCCAGGTCGGATCGCCCTGCCGTGTGGTTGTAAGTGCAGCATTTGCAACCAATCCCTTCAGTGGTATTTTGCTACTTAAAAAAAAAAAAAAAAAAAAAAAAAAAAAAAAAAAAAAAAAAAAAGCCACACGTGAGCCTCAGACTAGAAATGTAGAAATCCAAGTGTTAGCCACTTACTTAAAAATCTAAAACATCTTGGGTTTCCAGTCCTCTGTCCCCTTTGGAAAGATCCTTTTACAATATTAAAGAAATAAGTGTCTATTTTATTTAAGAAGTAGGAGAGGGTTTGGGAAATGACCCAGTCTCTAAAATGCTTACTTTGCAAGCAGGAAGACCTGAGTTAAATCCTCACAGCCCACACAGAATCCCATAGGACCCCATTGCTGGAGCCGCCTCACACCTTGTTTGCAAGATACAAATAAACATCTGGGGTTGTGAGAGACTCCTCCCATCCTGGTTGCTAAGCAGGCCAGAGTCCGCCTCCAGACAGTGCTAAGAAGCCTTCCAGTTGATGCTAAGCAGGCTTCAGGGAAAGAGAAGACATTGGCGTTCTTACCTAGCAGGAAACTTTATGAACTACAATACCAACCCGCCAGGCTTGCAACCATTTTTAATTCCAGTTTAAGTGAGTCTGGCACTATCACCCTCATGTGTCCTCGGGCACCAGGCCTACACGTGGAGCACAGACACACATGCAGGCAAAAGAAAGGGCCCATGGCCTGAGAGCTGGTAGGCTCTAGTGAGGACTCACTACCACTGTTCAGCTAAACTCCATCTAAATACCCATGCTTATAGCCATGGACAAACGATACTTTTAGCCTTACTCAGAGAGGCCTCTCCTTACAGGAGAACCTGGCTGTCCAAAGTGTCAAACACACGTGATGGTAGACATTTATGCTTCCGAGTCTAAGGCTTTCAGACATGGCCTTTATTTTGGCAATAGGAAGAAAGCCTAAGAGAAGGGGGAGGAGATGGGAAAGGGAGGGAGGTAAGAGAGAGCACGCATGCGTGAGGATGATGAGAGCTACACATATGTATAAAGTTGTCAAAGGAAAAATTTAATTAATTAGAAACAGATATGACACAAAGATAGATGTAATAAAATCACATAGCTTAATACAAGTCATAGTTTTTACAACAACAATAAAGGTGGTTGTGGTAGCATAGGTTTGTAATCCCTGAGCTGGGAAGCAAGAGACAGGTCAATCTTTGGGCCTCACTGGCCAGCCAATCTAGTATATTTGGTGAGTTTCAGGCCAGGAAGAGGACTTGTCTCAAAACAAGCAAACAGCAAAACAAAAACAAAACCCAAAGGGTGAACATTCACAGCCTGAGAAATAACACCCAAGTGTGTCCTCTTGCTTGCACATACATGTGCACACATGCATGCATGTACCTACATACATGCTTACAAACACACAGAGTGTATCTATATGTGATGGTTTGAATAAGAATGTCCCCCCATAGGCTCATAGATTTGAATGCTTGGTGGCATTAGGAGGTGTGGCCTTGTTGGAGTGGGTGTGGCCTTTTTGAAGGAAGTTTGTCACTACTGGTGGTCTTTGGAGTTTCAAAGCCCAAGCCAGGACCAGTATTTTCTTTCTCTCCTCTTGCTGCCTAGTGATCCAGATGTAGAACTCTCAGCTCCTTCTTCAGTCCCGTGCCTGTCTGCGTTCCACCACACTTCCCACCGTGGTAATAATGGACTGAGCATCTGAACCTGCAAGCCAGCCCCGATTGCGTGTTGTCCTTTATAAGACTTCCCACGGTCATGGTGTCTGTTCACAAACAGAGAACACCGATACTGGGAGGTGGTCCAAAGGGTTTGCACTGGGCAAACCCTTGTTTCTAGAGAGTGGCTCAGCTTGAGGGGCTGTAGGCAGGCAATGCTGGCCTCTACCTTTCCACCTGTAGAGTGGAAGCAATAGACCATGCCAGGTAGGAAATACCTTCGGTGGTGTCCAAGAAGTACTAGGCCTGCCACGCTCAGCGCTGCATCCACCCCTAGTCTGATCTTCATCTTTGCCAATGAGAACTGCTTTAGTGGCTGTCGCACAAATCCTGCTGCCCAAATCACTATGCATTTACAGAGTCACATGCTTCTAAGGACCCAGAGGATCTCCTGATTCACTTCTCTGTGTGCCTCTTCCGGTGTGACTGTGACTCAGAGTCCCTCTGGGCTCTTCACTGTTGGTCCTGAGTTTTCTCTTTTCAGCATTCAGTTAAAAAGGCTCTTATTAAACACATTTGATGATTTGTTTTACTTAAAAAGTTTCTCCTTCAGTCTGCATGCTAGAGTCAGAGCTGGCAAGTCCTGCCTGGCTGC
This sequence comes from Micromys minutus, assembly GCF_963924665.1. NCBI lineage: Eukaryota > Metazoa > Chordata > Mammalia > Rodentia > Muridae > Micromys > Micromys minutus. The sequence goes on along the minus strand of NC_137984.1, from coordinate 33,004,694 downwards.
CATCCCTTATAACTCTATTCCAAACTCTTACTCACTCAAGAGGCATGGTAGAAATGTGTTTTGCAGGAATCCACACTTGTGAGACAGAACACCAGCTTTCAAGTCATGGTTGAGCTGTTGTACATTCATTGTATTTTCATGCACCGACACCAATTCATTCTACTGTCCACAATATAGCACATATCCAAAGGAAAACCTAATTTCTCTATTTCCCTTGTTGACCACCTACTATGTGCTATGGAACTAAATTAGTTTCTTTGCACTATAAGCAGGGGCTTTGGGGAGACAGCTCAGTGGATAATCGTGGTGTAAAAGTATGAGGACCTGAGTTCGAATTCCAAGCATTCAGGTGAAAGGTCGGGTGTGGCAGATGCTACTAGGGTGTAGAGATAGGGAGATCAGTGGAGCTGCTGGCTGCTAGCCTAGCATCAGTTTCATTAGTGGGCACTGACTCAGACTCAACTAGAGAGTGACAGGGCATGGGACCCAATGCCCTCCTCTGGTCTCCACATGCATCTGTGTGCACCCCTACTATACATTTGTGCATGCATGCACACACGAACTCATACACACACACACACACACACACACGCACACACACACTCACACACACACTGAACTGTCATTTAAAGATGCTAGTCTTTGAAAACATGCACACTACACCACCACCCACTCTTCCCACACCAGCCCTTCAAACTCACACTAAAAGAGAAAATAAGAACCAGGATTAAGGAAGAGAATTCGTTCTTGTAACAGGTCATTTTCCGTCACCATTATTTCTGTTGGAGTGAGCACAGGGTAAACAGAGAATGCAGGGTCTAGAGGAACTCAACTACAGCCAGCTACAGTCACATAAGCAACTGCAGCCAAGGTGTCTGCACAGCGCAGCCTAACAGTGCACACCAGCACAGCGGATTCGGCTTCCTTTTTGTCATGCTCGACCTGTTGTCCTGCAGAGTAGGACAGAACAGAGCAGGAGACCTTCACAACGGTTGTCTGGGCAGGTGGATGACAGGCAGGGTGATGAAAGGAGAGCCCGCTCAGAAGCGCCCCAGTACTTCGTGTCATATAGACTTGAAGGCTGGAACACACAACTGTGTTGCGGCTCTTAGCTCTTCCTCCAAGTCCAGAGATGCTGAAAGGTCAGGGTTTAGACATAGCCTCCTTCCAAGTGGATGTGAGTACTAATTTTGCTACTGATGGTTTTGTATTTGATAAGAGCTGACTTGAGGGGCCACTTTTGCTTCTAAAAGAAGAATTTCGTTATAAAAAAAATGTCTTGTAATCAAAGACTCGTCTAGAGTTAGAGTGCAGTAGTGCCTGAGAGACGGGTGTCTCAGGAAGCTACAAGAGAATGACAGAAATGGACAGAAGAGATGCCACCAGAATCTCATGGCCAGCATCTTCACAGTGGTTTCTGGATTAGAGAGGGTGTGAAGAGATGGACAGAAAGGCGTGTCAGAATCGAAAATATCTGCCACCATCATAATTCATTACTGCGAGTGCACACAATGTGTGTGTGCATGTGACACGGAACACATGTGGTGGTGGCAGGGCAACTCTGTGGAGCTGATTCTCTTCATTCATTTTTACACAGACTTGAACTCAGCTCTCTAGGCTTACAGGCCTCTACCCTCTGGGCCACTGCAAACCAAAAGCAGCATTTTGACCATGCGAGGGAGAATGACCTTGTTTCTGGGTCTTTGGGGAAGTGATTATAAGATTATCAGAAATACTGAGTGGTGTTATTTCCAGTGCTGTGGAGCTTCACACAAACTGCGTGGGAGCAGTCAAATATCCGGACAAGCCTCAGGCAGTGTCACTAAGGTTTGGAAGCAGCAATGTGACCCTCTCTTTCTATGGCAGAGTTCCAATGTAATAAGTCAGTAGTAGTCAGACTCAGGTTGAGAACAGACTGACCTCCTGTGTTGGATGCTTCCTGTGACTGAATACTAGCAAAGACTCTGTGGTTTATAAAGTGATTATACCTGGTCTCACTATGTAACCCAGGCTGCCCTCGAACTCACCATATTCCTACCTCTGTCTCCCACAGGCTGATATTACAGACATGTTCCCTCATACCCAATTTGCTTATTCTGTTTTTCCTCTTTAAAGAAAAATACTTCTCACCTCTCTGTATATACAGGTGTGGCTGCTGTGTCATGTGTGCATCGGAAGGTGGCAGAGAGGAGAGAAGCCTGAGGTAGCCACCATTCTGGTGCCATGGGGCCCAGACGTCATGCCCAGAGGGGGAGTGTGGCAGACCATGCTAGAGAGAACACCTGCCTGGTGCCAGAATACATGGAGCAGAGGACCTCTGAGATGAGCCCAGACACTCAGAGACCTTGGGTACCACTGAGATGAGCAAGTACGTGATGGAGAAATGGAAGAGAAACTGAAGGATGTGGGCGCCGTGAAGAGAGGCAGAACTGGAGACATGAGGGTCGTGAGAAACAGCCTGATGTGAGTATTCAGTGGTGCCACCTGAGGCCATAGTGGGGTCCTGGCCTGTGATGTTACTGGGGGCCACATCTGGGTCCATGATGATGCCGCAGAAGAGTTCTATGACTACCAAAGGCCAGGTGGATGTCCAGTTCCTAGTTTGGGCTGCTGCCCGGGGACACATCGATGTATGAGGGCTGTGCAGAACTGGCCTCATCTCTTGCCTGGGGATTGTGGGAGTGATGGCCCTGGGGAAATGGGAGCAGGAGAGCTGAGCCCACTCCTAGCCAGCTGCAGTACTTGGGGGAGCCAGCCCCGCACATTTTGGGAGATGTGGACGAGCAAGCTCTGACAATATGAGCATGGGAAAGTTGGCTCTGCAAGGCTGCTCTGGTGCAGGTACATTTGGTATGAACAAGGGAGGTCTGGCCCCAGGGTCATTAAAGTAGGAGAGCTGACCCTTACCCTGGTCTGTTGTAGCATGTAGGAGAGCAGGCAGTGCAGTAGAGCTAGCCTTTGATGTAGGCACTGCTCGTAAGCCAGCCCTGAGGGCATGAGCACCGGAGAGCTGGCTCTGCCTCTTGTCTGCTGTGCATAGATGTCCCCTTCCCCTCCCTCATCCCTTTCCACCTGTGGCAGGTGGGAGAGTTGGCCCCAGGGTCATGAGAGTAGGGGAACTGGTCCTGTCCCTCACTGGCTGCGACACCCAGGAGAGTGAGCCCTGCACAATAGAGGTGGCCACCGGCTTGGACATGGATGGGTCAGCCCCAAGGGCATGAGAACAGGAGAGCTGGCCCTGACTCTTGCTGGCTTTGGCATTGGATGGGACAGCCAGGGCGGAGCAGAAGAGCTCACCCCTGTGGTGTGCATGCAGATAGTCGGTGTGCTGAGTCTTAGGCCCAGATCCCGGGCTTTGAATTGGCCCATCCCAGCATCTACTCCATGCATAAACTGCTGGAGTTTGTGATGGGGCTGGTCTTACAGATCTAGAACTATGGGATCTCTATGAGACAGGGCAACAACAGGATATTCCAGGAGGACTTCCAACATTGGTAGTGTAGCAGAAGCCAGAGGCTTCGTACCAGACCAAAGACTCATGGCACTGGACATTTGCAAGCAAAGAAGTGCAGACAAAAGAGTGTACTGTGGGACACACTGAGACACACCACGGCTTCCACATCTAGATATATTTTTCCTTTTCTGGGGGAGGTTGCAAAGGTGGAGGGTGGGTACTGGGGACAGGGAGCTGAGTGGAATTGGGGTGCATGATGTAAAATTCACAAAGAACCAATAAGAAGTTTTAAAAGTACTTTTATTTTTGCAATTACAATTACATAATTAATCTCCTCCTTTTCCTCCCTCTATATCCTCCATGTAACCCTTTCTTCTCTTTTCCAAATTCGTGGCATTTTTTTCATTAATTATTGTTATATACCTATATGTATATGTAAACACATATGTATCCCTAAATACATATGCACAAGCTGCTCAGTGTGCATAATGTTACTTGTATGTATGTTTTCAGGGCTGACTGTTTTGGACAACCATTTCATGTGATTTTCCTTGGGGAAGACTGTTTCTACAGTTCGGCATTCCTCAGTTGCCTGTAGTTCTTTGTGTAGCCTTGAGGCCTCATGGGCTTTGCCTAGCAGTTTAGACTTTCTTAAAAAGGAAAAGATTCAGCACTTGGAAGACAAGCTCAGTGTATAGGTAGCTAGACTTGTCAGTCTGAGGATCTGAGAATAATCTCCAAGGGCAGCTTTAAACAGACAAAGCGAGGTGTGGGGGTGTGTGCACTCTGCCTCCAGTCAATCCTCCTGTTCTTACTGCTCTGTGCTGTGTGTTCGTGTGTTCATATACGGCTATGTGTGTTTAACATTGTTTGTTTATACTTGGTCTCTCGTCACAGGCTGACCTTGAACTCACAACGTAGGTGAGGGTGACTGTGTAAATCTCATCTTCTGGCTTTTGCTCCTGAGTGCTGGGGTTAAAGGCATACGCTCTGCTGATGTGGTGCTGGGGCTTGAACCCAGATCTTTGTGCTTGCTGTTTAAGTGCTTGCTGTGCCCGCTAAGCTTCATCGTCACCCAGCCAACCCCTCTTACCTTGACATCACAGTGTCACCAGGAAGTCAGGTCCCCAGCCCGCAGTCCATTGGAGGATGCCCAGCACCTCTCAGAGTACAGGAAAAATACGGACCCATAACGGGATCCACTCTGTCTGCTACGGCAATGCCATCTTCTTCACACATCACCTCCAGTTGGCTCACTGTTAATGTCACAGAATATTAAAACTCCAGTTTTGTGTTGTTGAGCTACTTTCCCCTCTTAACCTCAGTGGGGCCTAGGAGAAAAGGCAGAGACACATATCCAGTTAGGTGCACCTTAGCAGAGCCTTGCAGTTCATCTAAGCCACTGACTGAAGGGAGGTAAAGCCAGAGACGGATTGGTTAATTCTCACTGAGTCAGTTGGTCTAGTGCTTGTCCAGTATCCACCAGACCCTAGATCCCATCTCCAGTACCACATAAAACATACATATGGTGGAGCATGCCTTTGATTCCAGCACTAAAACCACCCCATTGATAGCCACCTTGGATCCTTTGAGAGACATGGAGGCAGCTGGCATATCTTAAATTTGTCTATGAATACAAAGGTGTAACTTGTTGAGGCAGAACTATGTTGTATCAAACCCTTAGAGATCCTTGGTATCACAGCCTGGATCCCTGCAAAGGTAAAAATGTAACCTTCAGGTAAGCTCTGTCCTCTGGAGGTTCTATTTTGAAAACCCCGAGAGCTCTCAGCCTTCCTGTGATGTGATGGGCTCTGTCCACCACACTGAAGACTCATTTTCTGTTCATTCAGACGATTACTTGGTCCTTCACAGAAAAGCTTCCTGTTAACTTTCAAACTACATTTCACATCAGCTTCCAGATGTAAGTCTATAAGACACTAAGAAGCAGATCTCAGAGGTATTCTTGCTATAAGAGAAAATCCATACTGGTGTCAATTACTGGTGGCCTGAGAAGTTGAACAGTCTTTTTTGTTTTTAAATGATTTGCTTATTTATTATGTATAAGTACACTGTAGCTGTCTTCGGACACACCAGAAGAGGGCATCAGATCTTATAACAGATCGTTGTGAATGGCCATAAGTTTGCTGGGATTTGAACTCTGGACCCTCTGGAAGAGTAGTCAGTGTTCTTACCCACTGAGCCATCTCTCCAAGCCCAAAGTTGAACAATCTTAAGGATGTTTGTGCACTGATTTTTAACTCTTGAAGCCCCACAGAAGTAGCTTGGTGTCTATAGAAGACAATTTAAAGACTTGTTTGGAACAACACCCTAAGATTATTTTTGTGTTGTAGACCTGGACTGTTTCTATGGAAACAGGTTTTCTCTATTTCGTTCCGCTGCTGCCATCTAGAGCACAAGGTTAGTACAGCAACTCATAATGCGTCATTTCCCCTGGCCATCATGTTTGTTGCCTTGAGTTAGTACCGCCCTGATTCTCTCCTGCCCTTTCTCGGTTTATATTCCAGGGTTCTTGGCCAGAGGATGGGTCGATCCTGTCCAGCTGAGCATACTCGGGGGTAGAGTGAGCCTGCTGCCTCTCAGTTCTCTCACAGCTACGTCTTCCCCTCTCATCACGGATGTGAAGTAGGAAAGAAATGGTTGAGAAACTTACTGTGGGATTCTTTCTTAGTGCCGGGCAGAGTACCTGTGGAGGTTGTAAGAGGCACTGGTACCTTTAAGAAGGATTAGGATGTCTTCTTAATGAATTCTCTTGCGGGACTGGATTAGTTACCTCAAGAGTACAAAGTCATACTGTGTTCTATGCTTCCCGCTCCTTTTTCCCACTTAGCTGAACCACCAGGGGTTCTCACTAGAAGCTGGGCAGATGGCCATGACATTTTCTCGAACTTTTTACCATCTAGTTGTGAGCCAAGAGAAACTGCATAAAGTGTGCCGTCTCGGAAATTGTTTTAAACTAACAGAAAGTGAGCGTGCAGGCTTCCATCTTATCTGTTTTAAGGAAGACTTCTAGATTGAATGGGTAAACACCAAATGGCAATAAAATCATGCGTATTTGAAGCCACATCTCAGTTGCTCTGTATTTTGTGTTATTTTTCACCCCAGGGATGCCCACTGCCCCTGGCACTTGCTCCAATAGAACGTTCATCCCATTTTGCAGAAGTGACTCAAGTTCCTGCCTCCCTCACAAAGCTATTGGCCTTTATCTGCCCATGTCTGTTGTAGCTCTTACACGGAACATTTCCTGAGCGCTGTGCATGAATAAGTGAAACATATATGTTGAAACGTTGTGAGTTTCTCCTGTTCCCAGAGTAGTTTAGTGTGGAATGTGGTCATAATAGCATAATTCCAGGCCAGTAGGCAGCCACTTCTGACAGGGCTGTGGTTACAAAGTTGGAGCCTCTGATCTGTCATTAGCTTCTTTACTCCATCCCTGTCATTAGGTGGTGCATTTGGACAAATTGTAACAAGTTTCTTAAGTGCAGACAAGCCACGGTGCTGAAGCAGTAACACCTCTCTTCCCAGCATGAGATAGTTAGGCACACCACTAGTTGGAAGGAAACCACACCACTAGTTGGAGAGAAGCCACGCCCATTGTGAGCCTAGCAATCAGTAACAACAGTGAGGGGAATTCCGACCACAACCAAACCAGGTGTGGAAGCCAACTGCAGCCCTAGGACTTGGTTGGCTGAGGCAGGAGGATGACCAGCGTGAGACCTCCTCTCAGATAACCAAAGCTAAACAGAAAAGTCTAGGCCAACAGGGTCGAATTAACAACAAAGCAGGCCACAGGGAGGATTCCAGTTGCAGCTGAGCGGCTGAGCAGTGGTTCCGCAGGTGTGAGGCTGGAGTCTGATCCCAGCATGAACCCCATCCCCCCACTCAAAACAAAAGGCACCCTGGGTAGTTACTGCTGGTAAATTAGTGTCAGATGTGTTAGTGAATTGTCTGTGAGTCAAAGGGACCAATGGAGACACAGTTCAAGTAGTCAGAATTTTTATACAACCCCCAAGTGCCCACAGGAAGACAGGTGGACCTGAGACTCACTGTACTGCCCAGGCTGGCTCTGAACTCTTGATTCTTTAGTGCTGGGTGTGTGTACTCCAACACCTAGCCAGAACTTAGTACTCATAAAAACTCCCACAGTAGTAACAGGGCACAAAAGTGTTGTAATTGGGCTACAACGTGACATTAGAAAAATGTACAATTGATATAAATTCAGTTATAGCTTAGACATTAAGTAGACTCCTCTGAGGGACTGTTAGCAGTTCCAGTGGATGACCATCACAGCATTTCCTTCCTTCCTTCCTTCCTTCCTTCCTTCCTTCCTTCCTTCCTTCCTTTCTTCCTTCTTTCTTCCTCTCGTCTCTCTCCCTCCCTCCCTCCCTCCCTTCTTTTCTTCCTTCTCTTCTTCCTTCCTTCCTTCCTCCCTCCCTCCCTCCCTCCCTCCCTCCCCCATTCCTCTCTCCCTCCCTCCCTCCCTCCCTCCCTTCCTTCCTTCCTTCCTCCCTCCCCCATTCCTTTCTCCCTCCCTTCTTTTCTTCCTTCTCTCCTTCTTTCCTTCCTTCCTTTCTTTCTCCCTCCCTTCCTTCTTCCTCTCTCCCTTCTCTTTTCCTTCCTTCCACACTATGAGAGTGTTGTAAGCTGTCACTCTCTACAAGACTGGCTGTTGGGACCTTGTCATTACCCTTAACACATGTGTGGCCCAGCTGTGGCCCCTGCATCTTCCTCCTGTCTTCACATCTGGCTTTTTGTTTTAAACCTGGGTTCTGGGTCAGGTTCTCATATCTGCAATGTGAGCACTTTACTGACTGGGTGTCTATCTACCTAGCAATACCAACATTATCACCATTTTACATTTGTCCATTTATTTATTATGCGTGTGTCCACATGAGTACCTGTGTGGTGCTCAGAGGACAACTTGTGAGAGTCGGTTCTCGAGCTCCATCATGTGGGTCCCATCTATTGATTGATTGTCTTTCAAATGTGGGTAATTGCTTATTCTTTTTCTTCATCTTCAAAAATTTTTTCTAATCTGGAGTCTAGTGAGGTGACTCCCTGGGTGAAGAAGGGACTTGCTGAGAATGCCTGGAATCACCCCCCCCCCCCCCACACAAAATGATCCCGATGCAAAAGCGTGCATCTGTAAGTACTCCAAGCACTGGAAGTCAGCTAGTAAGCTGGCTTAAAGCATGCACATGAGCAGAAACAAGACCCTGTTTCAAAACAGGAGAGGGGGAGAAAACTCACGTCTGGAGGTCATATTCTAACCTCTACACATCACAGGAAGCTTGGGAGAACGAGCTGCGGTATGTCACTTTCCCTCATCTGCATATTTAGTGGTAGTCTCTCTATACATACCTTTACACCATGACTCATTTCCCTAGTCTCTTTCTGGGACTTGTGTGTTTTTAATATTTTATTAGAAAATTTTGTATAATTAACAATACTGTGCAGCGTGCTTGGGCATATTCATGAGGTCAAGTTGTGCACTTCTCAGAGGACACCAGCTTGCCACGTTGAGTCTTCCAGTCAGGTTTGACTGTCCTGTAGCATCTTCAGCCACAGACCAATGTATCTCCACCTGTCAGATAACGAGAAAGCAAACATTATTCCTACCGATGGGATATTTGTAATCACTCTTATAAAAACCACTTGCCTGGGGAGATGACGCTATAGAAGCACTTGTTGTCCGACCTGGAGCACTTAAGTTCTATCGTCAGAGTCCACACATTATAAAAGAGAATTGTCCTGAAGTTTGTGGAGAGGGAAGGCGGTACCTACTAGTTGTCCAGCGAGCTGCGTGTGCACACTCTGGTATAGGCGTGCTCGGACTCACACACGTGTGCCCACGTGTGTGCAAATATTTCTGAAAGCTTGTTGATGTTCTTCTTACATATTTTCCTGTATGTTTCTGCTTATTTTCAGACTCAAGATGTTTTAGACATAACAGTTCACGTTGACCTTTGACTTGATGAGTCGGATGTAAAGCTTTGTGGACTTTCTTAAGATTAGCAAACCTTATACAGAACATACAGAACAACACAGGGTGTGTGCTCAGCGTGTCCTCGCTCTGAGCCAGGTCACTTCTCTGTGTCAGTGATGCTCAGGCATGTTACAGCAACAATATGAAGTAGCTGGCAGCCCTGGAACAAAATGGATACAGCTATGCTGGGGGTGGGGCGTGTGTGTCAGACCACAGCACACAACTCATTGGTTCTCCCTCAACAACTTTGGGGTTTTGTAAATATGAAGCCCATTCTTATTCTACAGCAGTAGGGTGCTCTCCAATGGGGTCTTATTTATTTCTATGCTGATGCCTCACATTTAAGCCTCTGACTCTCTGGGATCTCTTTCCAACTCAGAAGCAATGATAAACTGATTTACTCTACACCTGCTTGGGCACTCGGGGGCTTGCTGCTCCAGCTTTAAGCTAGTGACTGATTGCCTCTGATGTCAGACTGTAAGTGTTCTATGCTCTGGCTTGTGTTTCTGGGCTCCACTGTCTAGTCATTCACAGTCCAACATTACAGTTTGGTTTGTCAATATAAAACATTTAAAAGTAAGGCTGGTATTTCCCCCACACCAATATATCTCTAGATAATTTATAGTAAGGGGCAGGACAGTGGTCAAAATGGTCTACTGTTTGTGTAGATGATCAGGGTTTGGCTCTAAGCACCCATGTGGCACCTCACCACATTCTGTAACTTCAGCTACAAGGGATCTGACACCCCATTCTGGCCTCCAAGGCAACGGAGCATAAGGTGCACATTAGTACATCTGTGCAAAACAGTCATATCATAATGAATAAATCCTTTAAAATATGCAATACTAAGTTTATAGAAAAAAGTGTATAATAAAATAAATTCTCTGTTATTTCTGCATTAGTGTTTTCTCTAATCAGTTTCAGCCTTTTAATTAACAACAGAGCTGTTAATTCATTTTCGGTTATTATATTTTATTGAAGGACTCATCCTTGTAATGAATCCAACTTCATTGCTGGTACTCATTTCTTCAGACTTATGTCCAGCCTAACTGCTGTCACACTTGTGTTCTTTGCTGGTTGAAGAATCCAGTCCTTCTAGGTGGGTTGGAATTGTTGGTGTGTGTTTCTCCTTCTTGGAAGCTTGGGTTACTGAGCATTGTCAGTGTGCTTCAGGGACCCTTAGCTGTCTCACAATTTCACTCCAGCACACATACATGGCACACACATACACACACACAGAGAGAGAGAGAGAGAGAGAGAGAGAGAAGAGAGAGAGAGAGAGAGAGAGAGAGAGAGAGAAAGAGAGAGAGAGAGAGAGAGAGAGAGAGAGAGAGAGAGAGAGAGAGAGAGAGAGAGAGGAACCCGTTTTCTCATAGCTTCAGCAATGCGTGACCTTCTTTCCTTTCATTTTGATTTTTGAGAGTCCTGGTTGTCCTGGAATTCACAGGGATTTGCTTGCCTCTGCTTTCTCGAGTTCCGGGGTTAGAGGCATGAGCCACCATGACTGGTTTGTCTGATTTTCAGTATTTGCCATTATTATGGGTATAAAGTCATTTCATGTTGCATTTTCAAGAGAAATAGGATGGGGGAAGATAAGCACTTACTGTAGTTACATTTTAAAACGCAGTTGAGGACTGCAGAGATGGCTCAGTAGTTAAGAGTGCAGCAGGAACATAGTTGAGCACGTGTCTTTGTGGTATAGTGGAGCATCTTTTGGGTTTAAGCCCCAGGAGTGGTATAGCTAGATCTTGTGGTGGAACTATTCCCAGTTTTCTGAGAAACTGCCAATTTGATTTCCATAGTGACTGTGCAAGTTTGCACTTCCCTCAGCAATGGAGTAGTGTTCCCCTGGCTCCACATCTACTCCAGTATGCAGCGTTGAGTTTTTGATTTTAGTCATTCTGATGGGTATAAGATGGAATCTCAGGGTTATTTTGATTTGTATTTCCCTGATGATTAAGGATATTGAATATTTCTTTAAGTTCTTCTCAGTAATTTGAGATTCCTCTGTTGAGAATTATCTGCTTAGTTCTGTGCTCCATTTTTAAAAAGTTGTGTTATTTAGGTTTTTTTTTTGGTGTCTAATTTCTTGAATTCTTTATATAATTTAGATTTTAGCTCTCTGTCTGGTGTAGGGTTGGTGAAAATCTTTTTCTGATATGTAGGCTGCTGTTTTGTCCTATTAACAGTGTCCTTTGCCTTACAGAAGTTTTTCAGTTTCATGAGGTCCCATTCATAAATAGTTGATTTTAGTGTTTGGTCTATTAGTGTTTTGTTTAAAAAGTTGTCTCTTGTATCAATGCTTTAATGATTATTCCCCAGTTTCTCTTCTGTTAGATTTAGTGTATCTGGTTTTATGTTGAAGTCCTTGATTCACTTGGACTTGAGTTTTGTGCAGGGTGATAAATATGAACTTACTTGCATTTTTGTACATGCAGACATGTAGCTATAACAGCACCACTTGTTGAAGATGCTTTCATTTTTCCGTTGTATGTTTGTTTGGCTTCTTTGTCAAAATTCAGGTGCTCGTATGTATATGAGTTTGTTTCTGGGACTTTGGTTCAATTTTCTTGAACATCCTGGCTGTGTTTATACCAATACCATGCAGTTTTTATACGATAGCTCTCTAGAACAGCTTGAGGTCAGGAATAGTGATGTCTCAAGCAGTTCCTTTATTGTATTTGATTATTTTTGCTATCCTGTTGTTGCTGTTGTTTTCTGTATGAAGTTGATAATTGTTCTTTCAAGGTCTATAAAGAATTGTGTTGGAATTTTAATGGGAATTACATAGTTCTACCTCAAGACCCACCTATATCGCTCCTGGCATATACCAGATCCTACTACATACCACAAGGACACTTGCACAACTTTGTTCAAAATATCCAGAAACTGGAAACAACCCAGATAACCCTTGACTGAGGAATGGATTTTAAAATGTGGTTAATTTCATAGAAGACCTAATACCAATACTCTCCAAAATATTCCACAAAATAGAAACAGAAAAAACACTACCCAATTCCTTCTATGAAGCCACAATTACACTTATACCTAAATCATACAATGACCCAACAAAGAAAGAGAACTTCAGACCAATTCCCCTTATGAATATTGATGCAAAAATACTCAATAAAATTCTTGCAAACGGAATCCCAGAACACATCAAAACAATCACCCATAATGATCAAGTAGGCTTCATCCAAGGGATGCAGGGATGGTTCAATATATGGAAATCCACCAATGTAATCCAATATGTAAACAAATTAAAAATAAAAAGTCATATGATCATCTTATTAGATGCTGAGAAAGCATTTGACAAAATTCAACACCACTTCATGTTAAAAGTCTTGGAAAGATCAGGAACTCAAGGCCCATACCTAAAGATAGTGAAAGCCATATACAGCAAACCTGTAGTCAACATCAAATTAAGTGGAGAGAAACTTGAAGCAATCCCACTAAAATCAGGGACAAGATGAGGATGCCCACTATTTCCCTCCCTATTCAATATAGTATTGGGAGTCCTAGCCAGAGCAATTAGACAACAAAAGGAGGTCAAAGGGATACAAATTGGAAAGGAAGGAGTTAAAATATTACTATTTGCAGAAGATATGATAGTATTCTTAAGTGACCCCAAAAATTCTACCAGAGAACTCCTGTAGCTGATAAACAACTTCAGCAAAGTGACTGGATATAAAATTCACTCAAACAAATCAGTAGCCTTCCTCTCAAAGGATAAACAGGCTGAGAAAGAAATTAGGTAAATGACACATTTCCCAGTAGTCACAAATAATATAAAATATCTTGGTGTGACTTAACTAAGTAAGTGAAAGATCTGTATGACAGGAACTTCAAGTCTCTGAAGAAAGAAATTGAAGATCTCAGAAAATGGAAAGATCTCCCATGTTTGTGGATTAGAAGAATTAATATAGTAAAAATGGCCATCTTGCCAAAAGCAAGCTACAGGTTCAACCCTATCAAAATACTAGCTCAATTCTTTATAGACTTAGAAAGAACAATTTGCAAATTTATTTGGAATAACAAAAAGCCCAGGTTAGTAAAAAACTATTCTCAACAATAAAAGAACTTCTATGGGAATCACTATCCCTGACCTCAAGCTGTATTACTGAGCAATAGTCATAAAAACTGTATGGTATTGGTACAGAGACAGGAAGGTAGATAGATCAATGGAATAGAATTGACGACCCAGAAATGAACCCACACACCTATGGCCACTTGATCTTTGACAAAGAAACTAAAATCATCCAGTAGAAAAAAAGATAGCATTTTCAACAAATAGTGCTGGTCCAACTGGTGGTCAGAATGCAAATTGATCCATTCTATCACCCTGTACAAAGCTCAAGTCCAAGTGGATCAAGGATCTTCACAGAAAACTAGATACACTCAAACTAATAGAAGAGAAAGTGGGAAAGAGCCACGTGGGCACTGGGGAAAATTTCCTGAACAGAACACCAATGCTCTAAGATAAAGAATCAACAAATGGGACCTCATAAAATTGCAAAGCTTCAGTCTCTGAGTGCTTATAAGAGCCTTGCTCATTTGATTCATAGAACCTTGTTCTCCTGATGTCTTCCATCCACTTTGGGTCTTACACTCTTTCAGTCTCCTTTTACATGGGCTTTCCTAAGCTCTGTGGGGAGGGATTTGATGACGATATCCCATTTGGAGTTTCAGTGTTTCAAGTTCCCCCCTACCCTGCATAGTGCCTGACTAATCTCTGTATATTTTTTCCCATTCCCTCAAGAGGAAGGCTTTCTGACGATGGCTGAATAAGGCACTGATCTGTGAGTATAATTAAATATCTTTAAGAGTCATTTTCCTATTACTTTGTTGTTGCTGTTGTTAGACCAGTAGTGCTTGGTTTTACCCTAAGTTATCTTATCACTGGTTCTTGGGCCTTAAGTCACATCAGACACTGATTACCTCCTCCTACAGGTTCCTTGCCACTACTGCTCTAGCAGATCTTGAAGGCAGGGCAGATTGTGGGTCAGAGGTTCTGTGGCTGGGCCGGTGTTTATGCTTCTCTCTTGGTAGCATGTGGAGTACCTTTCTACACCACAGGCACTAGTAGAGGTGAAGGTACCATGTAGTCTCCAGCTCATTTTCTCCATGTTCCATGAGTTGTGAAGATAATGTCCTCCACAATTCAGCCCCAGAAGTCATTTTCCAGAGAGCAACCCGTTGCTTTAGCAACAGACAGGGTTGTTTGGGGATTTTCATGGGACCCCTTTGGCCAACATACCAATTTAATTCAACTCAGTATCAGTACTGGAAGACTTGTTTGGTGACAAGAGATGACCAGTTAGTTGGAGAAAGTTCTGTGAGATGCTAAGAAAAATAAAAAGGTATATTCCTTCATGTTTGGATGTGGTATTTTGTATATCTCTCTTAAATTCTTTCAGTTCAGGATGTTTGTTAGCTCTAGAATTTCTCTGTTAAGTTTTTGTTTGGACGACCTGTCCATTGGTGAGAGTGAGGTATTGAAGTCTCTCATTTTCAGTCTGTGAGGCTAAATATGTGATTTAAGCTGTAGTAGTGTTTCTTTTACAGAGTTGGGTTCCCTTGTGTTTGGAATATAGTTGTTAAGAGTTGAAATGTCTTTTTGGTGGATTTTTTTCTTTGAAGAATATCTAGTATCCTTCTCCATATCTTTTGATTTATTTTGGGTTGAAGCCTATTTTTGCCAGATATTAAAATGACTATACCAGCTTGTTTCTTGGGTCCATTTACTTGGAATATTTTTTTTAACCTTTCCCCTTGAGGTAATGTCTATCCTTGATGTTGAGGTGTTGTAGTAGTTTGAATATGTTTGGCCCAGGAAGTGGCACTATTTGAAGGGGCGGCCTTGTTGGAGGAAGTGGGTCACTGTGGGAGTGGACTTTAAGCCACCTGTTGTAGCTGATTGCAAGCCAGTCGTTAATGACCTTCAGATAAAGATGCAGAACTCTCAGCTCCTCCAGCCCCATGCCTGTCTGGATGCTGCCATGATCCTATCTTGATGATAGTGGACTGAAACTCTGAACCTTTAAGCCAGCCCCAATGAAATGTTGTTTTTTATAAGAGTTGCTGTGGCCATGGTGTTTCTTCACAGCAATAGAAACCCTAACTAAGACAGGTGTGTTTCTTCAAAGCAGCAGATAGATAGATCTCGTTTTCAAATTCATTTTGCTACTTTGTGTCTTTCTATTGGGGAATTTAGACCTTTAATATTAAAAGATATCAGTGATCAATGATTGTTATTAATTCCTGTTATTATGCTGTTGTTGGCAGTGATGTGTGTGTGTGAGTGTATGTGAGCGTTTTTGTTTGAGTGTGTGCTTTTTTTTATTTTGTTGGCATAAAATTATTTATTTTCTATGTTTTCATGAACATAGTTAGCCTACTTAAGTTAGAATTTTCCTTCTAGCACCTTCTGTAGGGCTGAAGTTATAGATAAATAGTGCTTAAATTTAAGTATCATGGAATATTTTATATATTTTCTCTATCTATAATGAATGAAAGTTTGGCTGGGTATAGTAGTTTGGGCTGGCCTCTATGGTCTCATAGAGTCTGTAGGACATTTATTCAGGTCGTTTTGGCTTTTAAAGTCTCCATTGATAAATCAGGTGTAATTCCAATAGAGACCTTAATATGTGATTTCATCAGTTTCTCTTGCAGCTTTTAATATTTTTCTTTGTTCCGTATGTTTATTGACTTAATTATTATGTGCCAACTGAACTTTCTGTCCTGGTCTCATCTATTTGGTGTCATGTATGTCTCTTGTACGTTTATAGGTATGTTTTTGGGGTTTAGGAAATTTTTCTTCTATGATTTTGTTAAAAATATTTTCTGGGCCATTGAGCTGGGTTGCTTCTCCTTCCTCTATTCCTATTCTTCATAAGTTTGGCATTTCATACTGTCCCAGACTTTCTGGATGTTTTGTATTAATAGTTTTTAGACCATTTCCTTTGACCATTGTACCCATTCCTTCTATTGGATCTCCTATGCCTGAGATTTTTCTCTTCCATTTCTTATATTGTCCATGAAGCTTACTTCTGTAGCTCCTATTTTTGTTTCCTGAATTCTCTCAGTTTTAGGGTTTTTTAAAAATTGATTTTATTATGAGTTTCAGATTTTGATCAGTTTTATTAATTTCCTTCCACTATTTATGTTTTCCTGTACAAATTTATTTATTCCTTCATACTTTTGCTTGCCTTTTCCTGGATTTTTAAAAGGGGTTTATTTGTTTTTCTCTTTAAGGGTCTCTTTTATATTCATATAGTTGGCTTTAAGATCTTTCTCTTGTGCTTTTGTGTTAAATATTCAGTGCCTGCCATGGAAGGAGAGCGGGGCTCTGATGGAGACACTCTACTGAGGCTGTTATGATTGTGTTCTTACGGTGGCATCTAGACATCTGGAATTGGGTTGGTTTTAGACCTAGGTGCTGATTTCTGTATTTGTCTTCTTTGGATAGGTGTTTTGTTCCTTGGTTTCTGTTTTCTCTGCAGATTTTTAGAGAATGGTGTCTGTATGTTGCCTGGTAGGAAATTTTCTTTGGACCTGATAGTTGTTGCCAGTGAAGTAAATCCTGGGTAAAATGTGTTTCTGAGTATTGGAAGCTGTCACCTAGGGAAGTCTGAGTGGGGCCAGTGGGAGGGAGGAGAGCACTCTTAATAAAACCTCCTTACCTGCCTGCCCAGCTGAGACTGTTTCCTCTCCTAAGCATCTAGACCAAAGCATTGGAAAGCCACTTGGGGGCATTTTCTGTCCCAGAGGCCTGAGTGAAAATTTCAGAGTTCTTTGGAATTTGGTTCAGGTCTACATGCACTACAGTCTGTGTTACTGAGGACAGGACACTGACTGTCAAGAAAGGACGTCTGGGGTGTGTACCTGTTTTCTGTAGTGATGTCATTGTGACTGTGTTTCTGCTTCCTCTACCGTGCAGCACTGCATTGCTCTAGCAGTCCATTGAGCATTCAGTTCTTCTCTGGGTCAGAGCTTTGTGAACTGCTTGTACTTTTAAAATATAATACTCCAGTCATGAGGGTTAAGGCTCTGTTAATGTGCCCTGTGGATTGTGTTTTTGAGTGTTTATGGTGGAGCTTGCTGAAGTTGAACTATTCTTTGTCACATGTGATTGTTTGTGGTAAGTGCATATGTATATTTGTCTTTCACATACATGTATATGTGTGTGCACATGTGGGGGCCAGAGGTTGACAGCTGTGTCTTTCTTGAGGGCCTTCCACTTTATTGGTTGGACAAACGCAGTCATTGAACTGAGCCTGTCATGTTGGCCAGTCTGGCTACCCAGCTTTCCCTGGGATTCTGGTCTCCACCTCCCAAGCACTGGTTGACATTTATGTACATTCTGGGGATTCGAACTCTGGTCCTCACACTTGCACAGTGTGTATTTTACCAACTAAGCTGTCTCCTCAGTTTTTAATGTACTCATGACAACTTAAGCAGCAGGAAGTACTTGTCCCTCTTTGTGACTGGCTATGATATGAGGAAGTCACTGCCTTCCCTCACATCTTGGGGCTGGAGCTGTTTGTATGTGCAGCAAGGGTGCAGGATACAGTCTCATTCCTTCCACCACTGCTCCATGCCGCGTCACCATTGCCACAATGATGAAGTGACACATGCTCACGTGTGTGCTCACATAGGTTTGTTAATCTACTGGTGTGTGTGTACTGTGTTTGTTAATCTACTGGTCTGCTTCTATCAACAGTAACGTGGCTTTAATCACAAGCCTTCCTAATGCCTTGCTAGTTCATAAAGTAAACACACCCTGCTCTTTTTGAAAATGTGCTTGCTGACATCATTTTTACATGTTTCTACATTAAATTTAGGTGCAGCCTATCACAATTCACAAAGGATGAAATTTTGATTGTTTTCTATTTAATGCATGGATTAACTGAAGAAAAACTATATCCCACTTGAGTGCTCTGCTCAGTGAACATGGTGTATCTCTTCATGTAGGCTCTTTTAGTGCTGATTAATAAAGTTTTATTGTTTTCCCCACAGAGGTCTCAAATTTATTTGTCTTCGGCTCTAGGCCAGTCCCGTGCTATCACAACCACCTGTTGAAGGCATAGAGGATTACTATACTTTTTTTTTTCTATAAATAGATTTCATTTCTACTAGTTTTACAAAACTGCTGATCTAAAATCACTGGTTGCTAACTTAGGACTTTCTGCTTTATAATCGTATCTTATGAAAATAACAAAAACCTAGGATTGTTTTCTATTAACTCTCAGTTCCTTCAAGCCTTTTGCTGTGGAGTCTGAGGTTCGTATACAGCATCAGGCTGAATTGTAGGTCTTGCTCTTGGTCTCAGAGGGAAAGCTTTCAGGAAGCTATGCCTAGGTGGCAGACCTCTGTAATCCCAGACCTCTGAGAGTAGAGACTGGCGGATTGTGAATTTGGGCTATTCTAGGCTACGTAGTGAGATCCTACCCCCAAAACAAACCAAACTAATATGAAATCTAAACACAAAGGGTGTGTTTTATTGTCTTCAATAGCTTATTTATTGATTAATACTCTTTATTAGGTCAAAGAGGTCCTTCATTTCTAGTCTGGGGTTCATTTTATCATATCCAGATTGTTTTAGTCAGGGTTTCTATTCCTGCACAAAATATCATGACCAAGAAGCAAGTTGGGGAGGAAAGGGTTTATTCAGCTTACACTTCCACATGCAGTTTATCACCAGAGGAGTCAGGACTGGAACTCAAGCAGGTCAGGAAGCAGGAGCTGATGCAGAGGCCATGGAGGGATGTTACTTACTGGCTTGCTTCCCATGGCTTGCTCAGCCTGCTTTCTTATAGAACCCAGGTCTACCAGCCCAGGGATGGCACCATTCACAATGGGCTTGTCCCTCCCCCCTTGATCACTAGTTGAGAAAATGCCTTACAGCTGAATCTCATGGAGGCATTTTCTCAACTGAGGCTCCTTTCTCTGTGATAACTCCAGCTTGTGTCAAGTTGACACAAAACCAGCCAGTACACAGATGTTGAATTTCAAGACCCTTCTTCTGCATCTGCATAGAGGATGTTCTGGTGCTTCCCTCAGATGGGATGTAGCTCAATCACATCTTCATTCTGCAAACACATTGCCCTGCTTCAATTCCCGCACCAGAAAACAATGCTGTTTCTCCACCCCCCCTTCTCTGTGTATAGGGGTTTTGCCTGAGCGTACACTTGTGCAACACATGTGTGTAGTACCATTGGTATCCAGAAGGATGCATTGGAGTTCCTGGAACTAGAATTGTAGCTTGAGAGCCACACGGGGGTGCTGGCAATCTAACATGGGTTCTTAGCAAAAGCAGCCACTCCATGGCTTAACCACTGAGCCATCTCTCCAGACCCTCTGTAAAAGTATATGAATTGATTTTAAATTAAAGCGATCTTACATTCTGTGATGAGTGCAGCTAAGGCGTGGAAAGTCATCCTTGAACAAATATTAATGGAGTTAGCTTGACGATGCTTAATTTAGGAATGCACGCTGCCTGTCATGTTACAGAACACAGCACGATACTACGTCATTAGAGAAACATAAATGGCACCAGCCAGGCACAGTGCTCTTCTTAGTTTTTTCGTTCCACTGTTTGAAGTAATTTTTTGCCATAAATATTTATTCTATTATTAGGTGTGACTCTTTGATGTAAGAAAAAAATACAACCAAGGAATACTGTTTAATTTACTTCAAGAATGAAATCGAGGAGCACCAGAGAGGAGGCTCCTGAAGGGGTTGCCCAGCACTTACGCAGCTGTAGAAGACTGCATACAAAATACTTCAGCCACAGGCGGTGACTGCATCTCATTGAATTGAAAGCGAGGTAAGAAGAAAATTCCCTACAAAGTGAATCATTGTTTGTATTTTATATGTGAGGAGAGGAATTTTTTTTCCTTGAGCCTTTGATGTGTGTGTTTTAGGACCAATAGATGTCATGCATTTGCTTTTCTGACTCTGACTTGCTGCTGGTTTGTGTGAGGCAGAGTTGTAAATGGAGTGACCAACCCAAGCTTGTAGCTCTCTAGAGTTAAGAGAGTTTATGCTGGGTCCCAATGGGCCTCCCTGGACTGTGTTTCTACACTCGTTGCTCTTGTTCTGGCTTTGATCCCACTGCCCCATGTTCGATAAACATGGATGAGCTGTAGAATTCAAGAACTGTCAGGGAGGAGAATGAGAAAAAATGCCCAATGCAATGACAGCAGTCCTTGGTATATTAAGCCTAAAATATAAAATGCCACCAAAATAAATTTAAAAAAATAATTTAAAAAAGTTTCTTCAGAAAGAGGTAGAAAGATTCTCTGGGTGCAGTCTGGACTTGCTATTGTCAGTACTGTGAAGCATTTTCTGACTCAGTATTTTTAAAAACATTCTTCTCCATCATCCTCTGATTGGTCAATACAGAGCTGATCAGCCTATAGCTGGGCAGGAGAATATAAAGCAGGACTTCCATGCCCTGAGAGACAAGGGGCCTCAGGGGGGCAAAGGGGGAGTGGCCATCAGGATAGGATGAAGAAGAAGGTGCCAGAGTGAGACCAAGATGGCAGGTAACACCACACATCTGGGACGTGACTGAGAAGTAGGCCAGGCCAGGTAGTCGGGTTAGAGTAGGCCAGTATCCGCCCAGCTAGAAGGCACGAAGCTTATATGTAAATATAAAGGTCTCCTTGTCATTATTTGGGAACAAGGGCAGGTGTAGAAAAGCACTTGGTCCTAAACGAGATGTCTTTATCAATGCTCTTAAGGCCCAGCTGTCTATGTGGAAGAGGAGCAGAAAGAACGTAAGGACCAGAGATAGCAGATGACTTAAGGAAACACAATCTTCTAGACACAACAGGACCGACACACACACAAACTCACAGAGACACGGCAGCACACACAAGCTCTGCACACGTTCAAACTAGACAAAATCCCAGCTCTGAGATGGGGAAGTGGGCACAGAGTCTCATCCTCAGTGAGGCGTCTCTGCAATCGATACCTGCAGGAAAAAGAAAGTCAGCTTTCTCCTGAGGTAGGACTGGATAAGGGACCACAGAGAGACAGAGACAGAGAGACAGAGACAGAGACAGGCAGACACAGAGAGAGACAGAGGAAGAGACAGAGATACACAGAGAGAGACAGAGTCAGAGACAGAGAGATAGAGACAGAGACAGAGAGACAGAAAGAGATGTTATTGCCACAATTTGTCTAACTTCAATATTTTTATTTTATAGAACTAATATTCTATAGAATGTGTGTATGTATGTATGTATGTATGTGTGTATGTATGTATGTATGTATGTATGTATGTATGTGTGTGTGTATACCTATGGCAAGTTCTCAATAAACATACGATCAATTAAAAAACAGTAGGGGCTGGAGAGATGATCAGATAGTAAAGTATTGTCCAAGAAAGTGTAACTCTGAGTTACATCCTCAGGCTCATGTAGAAGTTCCTGGCATGGGACTGTACACCTGGGGCTCACAGGCACACCGAGCCTGGCTGAATCTCTGAATTCCAGGCCAGTGAGAGACACTGTGTGGTAGTTTGAATGAGAAATGTCCCCCATAGTCTTACCTATTTGAGCACTTGGTCCATGGTTGGTGGTGCTGTTGGGGGAGGCTATGGGACCTGTAGGAAGTCCAGCCTTGGCACCTGTAGGAGGTCCAGCCTTGGCACCTGTAGGAGGTCCAGCCTTGGTACCTGTAGGAGGTACAGCCTTGGCACCTGTAGGAGGTACAGCCTTGGCACCTGTAGGAGGTCCAGTCTTGGCACCTGTAGGAGGTCCAGACTTGGTACCTGTAGGAGGTCCAGCCTTGGTACCTGTAGGAGGTACAGCCTTGGCACCTGTAGGAGGTCCAGTCTTGCTGGAGGAAGTACATCACTGGAAGTGGGCTTTGAGTTTACAGTCTGGTCCCATTTCAAGTTTGATCTTTATGTTTTCTCGGCTTCCTGATCTGGCTGCCATGCTACCTTAACTCTTATGGACTTTCCTTTGCAGCTGCAAGGCAGAATAAACTCCTACCTCAAGTCACTTTTGATCATGATATTTGTCACAACAACAGAGAGTAACTAATGTGTCCACTTCAAAACAAAACAATAAAACAAAATTGTCAACAGTGCCTGAGGAATGATACACAAAGTACTCCTCCAGCCTACACACACCAACACCCACCCACCCACCCACACACACACACACCAACACTCACACACATACACACATACCTGTAGACACACAAGTACACACATACTCATACATACACATACCCCAACACACACACACAACATACACACACTCATGCTCACATATACACACTCACATCATACCAACACACACACACACAAACATACACACACACATGTGCACTCAAACACAGGAGCATTCACACACCCTTACAAACAAACAAGCTCCCTCCCTGAACTGAGTGTGTCCCTATCTCCCTTATTTATCTGACTCATCTCACTGCAGAAAAGCCCAGCCTGGAGCTACACCTGACAGTCTGGGACCACACTGGCACACAGAAGGTAAGCAAGTCTCTAGAGTGACCCAGTTACTTATGAAACACTCCAGCAGCTGTCTGAGAGCACATAGGAGAGTGACACGTCAGAAGAAATAGTGACATGTCATGGAAATCCCTGAGTCATCATGGCCACACAGTTTTGGATGGTCCCTGCTTAAGGATCTGCCTGAGTGTGGCTCTGTCTGACTCTCTTTTCTGGACTGGGTGGATGAAGATATTTTTGTTGTTGTTAAACTCTCTACAGTTCTTTACCAATCAGTGGTATCTTTTGACCATACAATAAGAAATTTTATTACAAGAAGGCACATTCAAATAATCTTTCATGTTATAGTGCATGTAGGAGGCTTTCTTTGCCCTCAAGATGCAGGCCGTGCTTCGGGATGCTGCGAATAGGCACTGTAGCTTCAAAGGAAGGTAGCTCTAAGTTACTTGGTAACTCTCATCCCCCTTCCCCCTTCTTTCTTCACTGATAAAAATGAAACGATGAAGGAAGGCAGGATTGAAAACAGTCAGGGAAAAGGGAAAGGACATAGATAAATCAGTGTCCAATCTTCTTACCCAACCTGGTTATTTAATATTAAGAATTCTGATAGAGACACGGATGCTGAGTGGAGGACAATAAATCTCTATGGACAGATTAGAGCAACTGAGTAGGGAGTCTGGAGAAGGGGCTCCGGCTTGTCCTGAAGAGCAGCTTCTGAGAACAGCAGCCCCATGTAGACGCGGGTTTAGCTTCCAATGCTGCCACCAGGGGGCGCCAGAAAATGTTGCTGAAAAGTCCGCAGAACCTGCCGGTCCCAATACTCTTCCAGTCTCTGCTCTTTGGCCCCTTTCCCTTCTCATCTGTAAACTAACACATATTTATAGCCATCTCTAAACGGAGGGCCTAGAGTTTTTTTGCGTTTGATTCTAAACGGGGAACTCAGTTTTCTAGTTGAAACCGTGCTTCGAATTCACTCAGCTTTTTGATATAACGTTATAATAAGATAATAATTGTTATGAGATCTTGGTTTAAACAAAAGACAAAATATCTTCCTCCTCTTCCTCCTCTTCTTCTTCCTCCTCCTCTTCCTCAGACTGGGTTTCAGATAGTCCAGGCTAGACTCACACTCACTATGTAGCTAAAGATGACCTTGAACTTCTGACCCTTTGCCCCTCCCTCTCAAGTGGTAGGATTTCAGAAGTTCACAGTCACACCTGCCTTATGCAGCGCTGTCCACTGAGCCCAGGGTTTTGTACACGTTAGGCAACAATTCTACCAACAGCGCTACATCCCCTGCATGGATCTCCTATCCTTGAGTGCCCGGCCGCACCTGGACTGATCACTGGCTCGGCAGTCAGGTGCTCACTCTACAGCCCAGGTGAGAACCTCTGCACCACCTGGACGTCTGCTGTGCACCTGGTGGAGTCTGTTCGGATAGCCAGAGATGAAAAAGCTGGGGTGGTCCAGTGCAGGCGTGTTTTCCCAGTGTAGGCAGACGCCAAGGCACTGAGGTGGGAGAGGGTGGTTGGGAGAGGGGGGAGGGATGATGGAAATAGGGGGAAAGGAGGTAATATTTGAAATGTAAATACAGCGAATATCCAATAAAAACAAAACAAAAGCTGGGGTGGGGTGGCTATGGGACTTGAGACTGTTCGCACCATCTAGTACCAACCTGTACTAACCAGCACTACTGGGTAATTTGAAATAGAATAAAAAAATATATTCCCTTCTAACGAGGAGAAATGAGGAAGAAGAGGCTTAAAGAACTAAACTGTGGTCACACACCCCAAAATAATGTGCAGAGACACTGCAGTGGACGCTGTTGTCAAGACTGGGTGCTTACTGTGATGTATTGAAACCACGGTCTGTTTAAATGTAATTACAAGTTTACTAATTAGTTCCACATTATGTGTTTTAGTTGTCTTTCTTCCTTTTACAAATGAACGGAGGGGAAGCACGGAGATTACACGTGCTATCATTATTTTAGTAAAACAGAAACAAGTAATTATGTCTTGGGCTGAAGGTCCAATAGGCAGGTTTCCTTCAGGAGGGAGTGAAGGAAGGGACACAGTGGGAACCCGGAAGAGGCCGGTTTTACTTCTTCCATGAAACAAGGCTGAAGGCACTCAGTGACAGGGACCATCAGGCAGGTGTGTGGAGACCTTGGCTTTGATATTCAGCACTGAAGGGTAAGTAAGCGTTTGGGTGTAAAGAAAGGTCACCATTATCTTAATAGTGTTGCATGGCAAAAAAATGTCTGTCCAGCCTTCTACAATAGCACGCCTACAGTTCCTTTCAATAGAAATCCCCAAACAAAAGACAGGTACTACAGATACGGAGGGGTTACCAGCCAGCCTAGCGTCCATTGAGCTCTGGAGCAGGCGAGAGAGCGAGGAAGGCACCTGATGCTGACTTCTGGCCTCCACATGCACACATCTGCGTGGGTGAGTACATCTGGTCACTCATCCCCCATGCCTACGCCAGCCCCAGACACACAGCCAGATATTGGCCGGTTTAAATCATCAGTTGACTGTCGGAGGCAAGGCAGGCAGGCTAGCCCGGCCCAATCTCTGAAGGTGTTTGCTTATTAAATCAGAAAAATGGGTCTCTCAAAAAAACTCAGACTTTCTCCAGTAGTAAAAAAAATAAAAATAGAAATAAATAAATAAATAAACAAAACAAAGGCAACAACAAAACCCAAACGTCCTCAGGAACCATTTCCTATCCCAGGACTCTGCTCTAGTCAGCGATGGATCTTCTTTGTTCCGTTCCCTTTCTCTCCAGGGCCCTTGGACTCTTCCAAGACTTGGTGCTCCCAAAGCGACTCTCAGAAGAGGGCTCTTCCTGGTTATTTTTCTGTGAAAGGAGAAAATGAGTAACATTCCAGCTCCACAGAAGTACTGGCAAATACAGGTTCTTCCACAGGATCAAAGAGCATGCAATCCTTCCCCCGTGGAGCAGCGCTAAGAGGGTAGAACGGACCACCCACAGGATACCTTTCAGTGACTTATTCTTTTCTAGATAAAGTACTATGGGTTTGCTCACAAATTGATTCTTTCTTTGAATATGCAAAATAAAAATCTCCACAAAATGGAGACTTAAAAAATATTTTTGTTTGCAAATACACAAAACAGAAGCTTCCTTGAGTTTCTCCGCCATATTTACTCTGAAAAAGAAATACAGGGGGCAGAGCCTATTTACTCTGCTGAAGGCATTGTTTTTATTACATACAAGGGAACCCATAGTAGTAACAGACCATTTGTATAGACAAACAGAAGTAGCAAACCAAACAGGAATATTTGTTGCTGAGCCATTGCCTAGTCTGAACCCAGGCTCATGTGCTTGAACGCTGTTGGAAAACCTGTGGAACCTTTAAGAGGTGGAGCCTGGCTGGAGAAAATAGATCACGTGGGCGGGGCTTGAGGCTGGCAGCCAATGGCACTTCCCTTCGCTCTGCTTTGCTTCCTGGTTGCTGATTTGATAGGGACATACATCTTCACGGTCTTGCCATTATGCTGCCTTTCCTGCGGTGGAGGACTGTGTCCCTTCTTAAACAATAAAGTTGCTTGTCAGGAAATTTGTTATAACAGAAAGAAAGCAACCAGCATAGTCCTCCTAGTGGCTAAACGCTGGCCTCTCTCTGAAGAAAGAGTTCTACTGGGTACGACCCTGTTGGTTCTTAAGGATGGTCCCTGCCGCTGAGCTAAACTACCATGACCAAAAGCAACCTGGGGAGCAAGGGATTTTTTTCAGCTTACAGGCCCTGACTCATGTCTGTCATCATCTCAGGAAGCCAAGGACATTCTTACCAATGAAACTAAAAAAGAAGTAACTTGTCAATTCTTTTTTCTTGAAAATAAATCAACTTAATACATTGATATTTTTAAATTCCTGGGGCTGGAGAGATGGCTAAACAGTGAAAAGCACTAATTCTTCCAAAGGATCTAGTTCCTAATCCCATCACCCACACAATTCTTGCAACTGTCTGCAACTCCAGTCGAGAGGGCCTTCTGCCCTCTTGTGGAGTCACTGGGTACTGCACAGATATACATGCAGACAAAACACTCATACGAATAATAAAAGCAAAAAAGATTAAAATTTAGAACCTGGTTTTGTATTTGATGTGAAATGTGGATTCTCACTGTAGGTGAATCTACCCTGTTCATAATTATTGGTATTTCTGGTATGTATGCTGTCTGAATTATGATGTTTGTAATGATTCATGATACATAATTTTTTAAGTGTTTCTTTATGTATCCTCTGTTTTTATATTTTTCGGCATTTGTAGGGATGTCTATTTTTGTCTTAGTGCTTACTGTTTTAATTGTATCTTTTTAGTACCTTTATTTTACTATATTTTTGTGTAATTTGTTACCATTACTAGTGTTAGATAAAGTCCTTTAAACTCCCAGCCCATCCTTTACCTATATCTAGGGCAGTAGTTAAACTGGGGTGGATTTGACCTCTAGGACAGTGGAAATTAATTTTTTTCTTGGATGTTCTCTGTATTTACATTTCAGATGTTATCGCCTTTCCCTTAATTCCATCCCCCTCCCCCTCCCATTGCCTCCATGAAGGTGCTCCCTCTCCCAACCACCCTCTCCCACCTTAGCACCTTGGCATTCCCCTACACTGAGAGAGCGAGCCTTCACTGGACCAAAGGCCTCTCCTCCCATTGATGCCAGAGAATGCTGTCCTCTGCTGCATATGAACCTGGGGGCCTTGTGTCTCTCCATGTGAACTCATTGGTTGGTGTTTTAGTCTCTGGGAGCTGTTGTGGGTTTGGTTAGTTGAAAATTTTGTTCTTCCCATGGGGCTGCAGACCCTTTCAGCTCCTTCAGTCCTTTCTCTAGCTTCTTCATTGGGGTCCCCATGTTCAGTCTGATGGTTAGCTGCAAACATTCTCATCTATATCAGTATGGCTCTGGCAGAGCCTCTGAGGAGGCATCCATATCAGGTTTCTGCCAGTAAGCACTTCTTGCCATCATGGGTTTAGTGGCTGCATATGGGGTGGATCCCTAGGTGAGGCAGTCTCTGGATGATCTTTTCTTCAACCCCTGCTCCTCTATTTGTCCCTTTATTTCCTCCCATGAGCGTGAAAATTATTTTGTTAGTGAAGCTGGGGTCATTGCTGGCATCTGATGGGTGGAGGCCAGAGGTGTTTCTCAACACCCTTCTGGGCTGAGATGGTTGCCACTCAGATCTATCTGACCCCGACTTTGGAGGTGCTGAAGTCAAAAGACTGTGGAGCTGGCCGTGTAGCTCAGTGGTCTAATGTTTTTCTAGTGCATGTGGACCTAAGAGAGAAAGTTGGGGGAAGAGGAAGGGAAAGAGCAGAGAAGGGAGGGGAGGAACTTTTTTTTTTTCATTTCTCGAGTTATTTTTATGTTATTTATTTCACCATGACATATAACATGTATGCTGTTCTTCTCTCTCCACATTGGCTGTTGTTTTCTCAGCAAAGCATCTTTTCTAAAGTCCTGCTTCCTAACATGGCAGTCACTAGTTCACCGTGAGACGGGGACATAAATTGTGCCCTAAGTGGGTTGGAATATGGACATGTAAAACACACACTAGATTTCTGTAGCATATTCAATAGGCCCCCTGCATTATCACCTTCAATACAACTAGCAAACGAAGCCTTTAGAATGTACTTATTAATTGCTGGCAATGGTTTTAGATGTTTCCAATATTTCCCCATTTTAAGTTTGTAATGACCTTCCTTGCAGGCACACAGGTGCTGTGGTGCTGTGGAGAGACCCAAAGACAACTTACAGAAGTTGGTTCTCTGACTCCATGGTGTGAGTCCTGGGGATTGAACTCAGATCATCAGGTTTGGCAATAGGCATCTTTATACACCAAACCCTCTCCCTAGCCCAGGAAGACCCTCCTCCCCACCAATTTAAAAATCTTAAGAAGTGATTCACCAAGGTAAAGATTGCTCACATTTTTAAATTTCCTGATTCTCAATGTAGAATTGCTTTTGAGAAAACATTTGTCAACGGGTTGTTCCTAGGGCCATGGACACTTGATAACAGCATGGGCTGTCCGTGTGTCACAGCCGTTTCTCAGATGCTCAACTGAAATCTAACCATCTGACTATGTGTCATTCGCAATCTGATGCCTAATGAAGGATATTTTAATATCTGAAGTGTGTAACTATTCTATCCAAGAGACTAGTATCTATAGCTACTGTCCGTGGCTACCAAGCTTCAGTGTGTGTAATGACCCAGGGCAAAGGTATCAGCATACCGGATGGGCTTCCACAGGGTCAGCCAGGTGTTATGTTTCTGACTGCTGACCTTAGTTTTGAGACTGACAGCTGCTGACTGTAGTCTGGGAGTCACAGAATGTGACGCTCACCTTCCTGTCAACTTTGTCCATCTTAGAATCACCATGGAACGCTCTCTTGGGTTGTCTCTGAGGACGTTTATAGAAGAGTTTACCCGAGGAGAGAAGCCCAGCTCTTGAGTGCTGACAGTACTATACCACGAGCTGTGGTCCAGGACTCAATACAAAGAACAGTCAGAGCTGAGAGCAGCCCTGGTCTCTGTGTGCTTCCCCATGGCAGAAGACCCTCAAACCAGAGCCAAACAAACCCTTCCCAGTTGTTCCTTGGCAAATGTTTGTTCCCAGCAAGGTAGTGAATGGAGAGTACAAAAGCAAATGAACAGACAGGCTCTGTGTGTTCCTCAGACCCCATAATGTAGGAAGATGGTTGGAACCTTTCAAGAAGGGATTTTATCTTGGTGCTGTATTATAGAGTCATAATTTCATTTCTTATTCTGTTGCATTTGTTTCATGTTGAGCAAGGCCAACCACAGAAATCTGAGCTTCCTAGCACAAAGTTTGCAAGTCTTGGGTTAAGTGATTTGTTATTTCTAGGATAGTATTTCTCATGATTCCCTTAGAACATTGAAGAAGTTAACGGAGTTCTTCAGACACTTGACTTTTACTGTAGAGTTCGGGTGAAATGCAATCTGTATTGTTTTCTAGGTTTGAATTTTCAGGCCTGGCCTATGACTTCCTAGCAAGCATGCATTAGCATTTTATATTTGAATGCTTTTTCTAGTCATTCCCTTAATGAGAAATAGCCAAAGGAATCAGTTTTGAAATTCTTCATTTCCTATTACTACCTGTTAAAGTAAGATGTGATTTAGAAGAACTGCACATAACAGGAATAAAGCCGGAGTGACTAAGAACTTAACACTCCACGAGACCTGCTTTACAAGTGGCAGGCTCTTCAGAGTTCAGAATTTCTGATGCTGGAGTTTTCTGAAAGGGTTATAAGAAAGGTCTTCTGAAACACTCCTGCAGAAAATTATTTTGGCTGAATTATAAGTCCTCAAAAGTGGGGCTTCATTGTGACGAGGCAGAGTTAGAGTGAACCCTAGCAGCAACTGTCATTGGCACCCCGTAATGAGCGTTGAGTGTGTCACTCACTGTGTTAGGATGGGAAGCGGATCTTTTCATTACCTCTGTGAAGCACTCCTGACTTTTATATGCCGTGTTATTGGTCAAGTACTGTGTGAGTTTCTCTGGTTCTTTTCATCTGATTGTTTAGCGCATCTTATACTCGAGAAGCACCGCCATCTCAGGTGACTCTGTCAGGTTTAAATTATTAGCCCTGGACCATTCTGCTAGAAATAGTCTACATATTTGTCTGTGGAAGCAAATAATAGCTTCAACTTTATGTGTCAACAACTCCATAGAGCGTTCTAGCCAACTCCGATGAATCCTACCCTGTTAATGGGGCTGTCTGGAATCTGGTTGGCCGATAAAGATTAGAAAACATAATGAAGGTTAACTCCCCAACTCTTTTTGTAAGGGGGTGGGGCGGGGAGAGTATGCTGTGAGAAGCAGGGTGCCCAGGACAGGCTTCTTGAGATCACTGGGGGTGGAGCCGCCCTGTGTGCTGCCTGTGCCAACCCATTACAAGGGCGAGACAATGAGACAATGTATATATTTAAAGGGTTTTAAAAGGCAATTTAAAACAGTGTATTCATGGCAGGTCTTCCTAGAACAAAGTCTGAAAGACTCTATGCCGGTTTGTTGACGGAGTTCCTTGCTCTGCTCTTCCTGCAATACTTACCTCTTACGAGTTAGCTTTCGGCATTTATTCAAAAGCCACACACGCTGTCTTGCTCAGCTTTGCTTTCAGACTGGGTGGCTTCCATAGCAGAAGTTAGTGTTTTCAGAGTTTCTCAAGGTCTAAGATCACGGCTCTGGCTGGAGTGCCGTTTCCAGTGATGGCTGTTCTCCGGTGTGTAGACCGTACCTAGTCTCAGTTATTTGTCTTTGCGTGACTTTTCCTTGGTTTATGTTCAAGGAGGGTGGCCATCCTGCCAGATCAGCGCCCCACCCTGTGCCTTTATTTTAACCTCCTTAGTTCCTCACTCCAGATGGAACCATGCTGGGGTAAGACTCCCACATATGAATTTGTGGGAGGGCAACAAATAACTCACAGAATTATGGGAAACAATGAACATAAATACACCAACCGGGACAGGGGGTTCCCTTCTCTTCCTGCCCATTGAGAACCACTGTTTCAGCCTCCTCTCTGCTCAGGAAACATCTGTGGGGTGGAAGACATGTACACACATGTACAAGCTCACATGTCACATGTAGACTCTCACATTGAGATTATCATCTATGGTGTCAGCACTGTGTGCTCTCTCTCTCTCTCTCTCTCTCTCTCTCTCTCTCTCTCTCTCTCTCCCCAACTGATGTCAAAATCAGTACAGTTCCATCTCATTCTTTTTATATTTTAAACACCTTTTTTTTTTAGAATTTCATGCATCCATACTGTATTTATAAAGCTTCTTCTATTCCTCTTGTTTCCCCTGTGACTTTTCTCATATTCTTCCATCTCCCTCTCCACTTCATGGCCTCTTCTTCCCTAATTATTATTGTAACAATATTACAATAACTGTAATTATTATATAATTAATAATAATATAATTATTATTATATGCACATACATACATATAAATACAATGTGCTGAGTGTTGTTCATATGCTGTGTTTAAAGCTGACCTGGGATTGGAGAACCTATAGGGGACTTCTTCCTGGAGAAGACTCTGCCTCTCTTAGCAGCCTTTAACTGCCTGTAGCTCCTCCTCCACTGTGTGTATCTGTGTGGAACTACACACACACACACACACACACACACACAGTTGTGGTGTCCATGGAGACCAAATGAGGGCGTTGGAACCCCTGGCTGGAATTACGGACACTCGTGAGCCACCTGGTGTGGGTGCTGATAAAAGCACTCAAGTCTTCTGCCAATAGAAACTCTTAATGCTCAGCCATCTCTCTAGTTCCTTCTCCCACATGGGGGTTTCATTCTTCTTAAAACGTACTTAGATTCTTTATCAGCACCATCCTCTGTTAAAAGATGTCTGGAAGATTCTCATTATCCTTGCTTCCTGCTACCTTGACACTCGTTTCAGGGCCGGGAAAATGGCTCTGTGACTGACAGTGCTGCTTTTGTGACAGATTTGGTTCCCAGCATCCATAGCATCGGCTGACTCACAACTGCCTCTGACTTCAGTTCCAGCGCACCTGACACCCTCTTCCGGCTTCTGTAGCAACATAAACATACATGGCATACATATGTGTGTGCGCGTGTGCACTCACACACACACTCTAACCTAAATAAAAATAAATTAAAAAATTAAGCAGAGGCATAATTTGATTAAAGTAGTATAGCCCTGGTTTTGAACAAATAATTGATTTATATTCTTAAAATGTTTTAGGCAAAGGAGCTGTAAACATTCAATGGAAAAAGGACAGCCTCTTCAACAAATGGTGCTGGTCCAACTGGCACTCAGCATGCAGAAGAATGAAAATAGACCCTTTCTTATCTCCTTGTACAAAGCTCAAGTGAAAGTGAATCAAAGATCTCCACATTAAATCAGGTACACTGAAATTATTAGATGAGAAAGTAGGGAAAACCTTAGAACACATAGGCACAGGAGAAAGTTTCCTGAACAGAACACCAGTGGCTCGAGCTCTAAGGTCAAAGATTGACAAATGGGACTTAATGAGATTGCAAAGTTTCTGTAAGGCTAAGGACACTGTCAAGAAAAAAAAAAAAAAAAAAAAAAAAAAGAAAAAACAGCAGCCAACAGATTGGGAAAAGATCTTTACCAACCCCACATCTGATAGAGGCCTAATATCCAAGGTATACAAAGAACTCAAGAAGTTAGACACCAGAGAATCAAACAACCCTATTAAAAAAATGGAGTACAGAGCTAAACAAAAACTTCTCAATTGAGGAATATTGAATGGCCAAGAAGCATCTAAGGAAGTGCTTGACATCATTAGCCATCAGGGAAATTCAAATCAAAACAACCCTGAGATTCCACCTCACACCAACCAGAATGGCTAAGATCAAAAATTCAGATGACAGCAGATGCTGGTGAGGATGTGGAGAAAGAGAAACACTCCTCCACTGTTGGTGGAGTTGTAAACTGGTACAACCACTCTGGAAATCAGTCTGGCGATTCCTCAGAAAATTGGACATAGTACTACCTGAAGACCCATTTATTCCACTTCTGGGCATATACCCCAGAGAAGCACCAAAATACAACAAAGACACATGCACCACAATGTTCATAGCAGCCCTATTTATAATAGCTAGAAGGTGGAAAGAATCCAGATGTCCTTCAGTAGATGAATGGCTAGAAAAATTGTGGTATATTTACACAATGGATTACTACTCAGCTATCAGAAACAATGACCTTATAAAATTCTTAAGAAAATGGATGCATCTAGAGAATATCATCCTGAGTGAGATAACCCAGTCACAAAAGAACAGACATAATATGCTGTCACCGATAATTGGATACTAACCCCAGAAAGCTCTGAACACCCCAGAAACAACTCACAGACTATATGATATTCAAGAAAAAAGAGAAAGAAAGAAAATGAAAAACCATTATGCTTAATCTTTATACACCAAGAAAACTTTGACTAATTCCAGGTTACATCTTGTTTTACATGTACTTCATGCTCATTGTAACTAGTAAGATCTTAATGCACACTATCAAACCTTTAAAAAAAACAAGTACTGACAAAAAAAAAGGTTTTAGGGAAAAGAGTCAGAGTATAAAAATGTGTGTTTCTTGCTGATGGAAATGTAGGTAATTGCCTATTTTTATAAATAATTGCTTTGTTGTCTGCCTCCTACTTGATAGAGTGGTAGGGTGTTTTCTTCCGTGTGTGTGCATTGTGTTTTAAACATTTTATTCATGTTTATTTGCGTTGTGTGTGTGTGTCTGTGTAAGGTATGCTCACATATGCATGTTTGTACACACACACAGAGGCCACAAAGGCATGTTTTCCCTCCCATCACTTTCTGCCTGTTGTTTGCAGCAGGATCTCTCCCTGAACCAGGAAGCCGCAGAAACCCTGCTATCCTCTCGCACCTTCGCGCACCTGTGGAACTGAGGTTCTCAACATGCGTCGGAACACTGGATTATGAGTGGGTGCCGGGATCCAAATTCCTGTCCTCATGGTTGCTGAGCCATCTCCACAGCCCTCATGCCTCACTTTGCATCAGAATCTTGCTTTGCAACTCTGCTGCCCAAAGAACAAAACTACAGCAGGAGAGTTTACCTGTAAACTAGAACCAAAGGAACACCCGAGGCCACATCAGTGTGGTCACTTCGTGGGCACGAAGACACGCCTTCTTCTGGAGAAATTGTATATCAAGAGAAGCATGCATGGGCTACGTGTCTGGTAGACTTAAGGTTTCTTTTCTTCTTGGAGATAGTCTTACTGTGTAGCCCAGGCTGGCGTTGAGCCCTCAGTTATCTCAACCAGCGCCCCGTGTCTATGATTCAAGGCATGAGCCGCAGCATCCAGCTAGCCTTAGGTTTTCCACCGGTATGGTTTGAAGAGTTCACTCGATTCCCCCAGCCCAGTGTTCCCAGCGGCTAAGAGGTGAGCCGTGGGCCTCCGTGCGCACGGCGCCCAGCACAGCTGGTACAGCCGCTTCTCAAGTGTGGACACCGTGCCGCCTGTACTCTTAGGGTCTCCTGTGAATCTGGGTGCAGGACCGAGGAAATGTTTGCGCTGTCTTTGCTGGCAGTTTACAGAGCGGTTGAACTGGCTTCTGTACATCGACACCTTTGTTCTGTTGTGCGAGCATTTAAAAAAGCCATTCAGCAGGAGGAGTATGTTTCATTCCTGGCATCCGTCAGGGCCAGCATTGAGGGTAGGGTTCCTTCCCTGGCGTCATTGGCCACTCTACAAGGTCCTTTTCCTGCTCTATTCTATATAGCAGAAGCCTTGTGTTCTGGTCCCTGCCTCTGGCCACGTCCCCAGACTAACTCTGGCGTGGGTATGCAGAGGTCCCTCACAGGGGATCTGCCTCTGGAATGTTCTCCCTGGGCTTCAGACATTGACCTGGCTTTCTACCCAAGCTTGGACAGAGATGGGCCAGGTCTTTAAAGTTATTACCTCCTTTCTGCTTGTAAAGAAAGAAGAAATAACTCCAGAAAATTTAAGTTATGTCATGCAAGTCAAAAGTGAAAAAAAAATTAGAAACTTCTGTATTTGCTCCCTTCTGACATTTTAAACATATTAAACATATGGGGCAAGGGTACCACCCAAACCCTAGCTTAATGCTATATATCAAATTATAGACATACATACCTCCATATACATGTAATATGTATGTATTCTATATTGCACACATTTTGCTGTGTACTCTATTTAAAACTTGTTAGTATGTGTGTTGCCTGAGTGTGTGTATGAGTTCATTGAGGTCAGAAGAAGGCACTGGACCCACCAGAACTGGAGTTACAGTCAGTTGTGAACTGCCACGTGGGTGCCAACAACCAACCCAGGTCCTCTGCTAGAGCAAGAAGTGCTTGTAACTGAAGAGCCTTGTCCTGGGCCCCTTTGTTTGTGCCTTTTGAGACAGGGTCTCACTCTGTGGTCCTGTCTGTCCTTAAACCTGTTGTGTATTGTCAGCTGGCCTTGACTTTCGACACTGGGCTGCAGGTGCATACCTCCTATGCTCTAGTTCTCGTCCCACAACCACCGCCTCTGGGCACAAGTACAACCGGCTCTTAACCGGTTTTACACTTTAGCCTTATATTCATAACTTAGAGTGCCTCTGGGTTCCTTTCTTCCTTTCTTCTTCTTCCTTTTCCTCCCCAGACCCGTCATGCTAAAGATGTGTGCATTAGGATAACGGGGGCCGACGCAGCTGCCTAGCAACTGAAGCAGCATGCTTGTTTCCAGCTGCTTTAGACCAGCCTCGCCACACATATGGACCCTCGCCACTCTCCCTGCCCAGACTGTCCGCAACAGGCTGGCCTCAAGATCTGCCCCTGATGTTTGCTTACAGATTCAAGGGTGACACAGTCTTGTCTAGACTATAGTTGGCACAGAAGGCCTTGAACCATCTTAGGTGTTATCTTTGTCATTTCCATGCTCACCTCTACTCCCTGAGGGCCTCCTCGGTGGATAGAGAGGGTTGTGTCAGCCTGGGCCATGTGGCAAAGCCTTATCTCAACACTCTCTGCCTCCCAAAATGACTCACACATATTTTTTTTTAAAAAAAGGATTTTACCCCGGTCTTCTGATTTTGTATCTAATCAACAATCAGGGCTCAACCAGATGTGCTAATTGAATTCTGCCCCCTACCTATAAGCAGGTAATGTAATAGCTGGAGTTTTTTTTTTTTTTTTTTTTTTTTTCTGAAATAAGTTCCTTCTGCTGCAATTTAAGGTTTAGGCCTCTCTGTTTCTGAGGATACAAAGAACAGCTATTTGTGTCCACAGTTTTTCTGATTAAGCCAATAATTGGAAAATAATCATATCCGAATGGGCTTCAGGTTCTCAAGTGGTGACTGATCTTGGGAGCAATTGGGAGAATGCATCTTAGAAATCACCAGGAAGGCTCTCTGCAGCTCCCTGTGCCTTTCAGTACAGGCTGACGGAGGAATGGTAGCTGTAGGAGCATTTTTGTCTGACAAAGGAAAACTAGAAGCAGGATCTATTCTCTGCCACATGGTACAGCCCCAGGGTAACTCCCAAGTCTTGAGTATAATAACAATTAAACACACACACACACACACACACACACACACACACACACGAGTTCTCCCATCTTGTTTCCATCCTGTGGAAGTGTGGGCTTCTTCCTTCAGCCAGTAGCTATCCCTCAAAAGGATGATCAGTCAGTCCTACAGGTCCTGTAGTTCTTTCTGTGGAGATCCTGTGGCTCAAGTGAGTGTGGGTAGCCATCAATAATGAACAGAAAGGCACAGCTGGGTTTTGCATGTCAGTTAGACTTCATAAAAAGAACAGCAACAAATGTGTCTGGTTCATTCCACCTTCTCACACATCCAGTACATTGTGCTGTTAAAAGCCTCCTCTTTATTTAAAACAATTTTTAAGTTGTTGGTGGTATTTGTTTCTAGGTTTCATGGGGACCAAGTTAGCTGCACCTCCAGTACTCAGAACAGTACCTGGCACACAGTAGTCCTCCAATAAGTATATATAAATCGACAATAGTTATTGTCTGTCTATGATAACCATATGAAGGTTTGTGATAAGGGTAGCCGGTGCCATGTTTTTTTGAGTAACCACCAAGTACCTTTGGCTGTGGCTGTGGCTCCGTGGTAGAATGCTTGCTCAACAGGCTCAAGCTCTGAGGCCACTCACCATAAAAATATCCTGGGTTCTAATTCCTTGGCAGCACCTCCTCTCTTTCATGCCCTGTTTGAGGTCAGTGGAAGCAAGGCTCTGTACACAAGCTCCCAAGGGAGGCAGATGATGTCAGATTTCTTTCTAGTGACCCTTCCCAAGAGACCTTTCACACAGCCCAGAGCTCGCCAACAGGAGAACTGGGTAGCACTCCGTTTGTATAAGTGGAACGGGGACTCAGGCTCTTTTCTTGAATTAGTAGCAAATGGCATTTTTACTCCTTACCTGTGTGTGGCCAGAGCACCGCACCCAGAAAGACACAGGATGCCCATGGTGATGATGTGAACACTATGCTGAGCTCGGCTGGAGAATGGATTCCGAACAGCAAGTGGCAGAGGGAAGAGTGACTCATAGCTACCTTCAGT
The DNA here is from genome assembly GCF_963924665.1 of Micromys minutus. Taxonomy (NCBI): domain Eukaryota; kingdom Metazoa; phylum Chordata; class Mammalia; order Rodentia; family Muridae; genus Micromys; species Micromys minutus. Next base: position 32,966,659 of record NC_137984.1, on the reverse strand, counting down.
ATGGAAAGCCAGGGGACATGCTCTCTGCAGCTGGAATGGGTCATAAAGAGAGGAAAGAGGCAAACGTGGTAATAGGAACCCCATGTGTCTGCTCTGGACACTGGCTGTCAGGAATACGGAGTTTATTCTTTTCATTTGGGGGACAGTATTCCACTGTGTGGGCCAAGCTGGCCTTGAACTTTCCACCTTCCTGTGTCAGCTTTTGGGGTTTTCGGATGCATGTCTACACTTGGCCCATGTTGATTCTTACTGTTTGGAGACCATTTCAGTCCCAGACCCACATCCTTGAAAGCGCCTTCTTTTGTCTTTGTCTTTCTATATGGCTGTACTGTAGGAGGAGACAGCCATCATCCTGTAAATTGAACTGAAAGAATATGGAGAAAAATTTGGTTAGCAAAACATTGTTTTTGTGTAGTTTATCCCTCTTTGTTCATTGCCTGGGGTGTGGGGGAGTTCTTTGATGCCCTGTGGCCATCGCGGGTGTTCAGCTCTTCAAAGGCACTGGGAAAGTGCGGCCTTTGACCTGAGGTAACAGGAATTTGCCACAGAGTTACAGTGCGTGCTCTGGAGATTCCAAGGCAGAGCCGGTCTCTGAAAGACGATGCTGCTGGCATCTGTGTGGGTCAGTACTTTCTGCTCAGGTAGTGCTCAGAGGTCCCCATTCAAAGCTGATGTCCATTTGCTTTCTTCTTCTGCCAATGACTATCTAATGATTCATCCGAATATGATGTGAGATTTTTTTTTCCCCTCAAAATTTCTAATTTCCCACCATGAAAAACTAAAATGGAGCCAACTTAACTGGCCTCAGAGAAATACCAAGAGCCACTCAAAGACTTGTACATTTTAAGTTTCTTAATGTGATTCCTAAGGTTTGTTTTTAGTAAAAATAAAAAAATGAACTCCGATAGCAGTCCATCAGAGCACACTGTAATGACAGGCAGAGCTGAGAAAAGAGAAGGTATGAGAAAAGTTGTGCCAAAGGGCAGGAGAAAAAAAAACCCACCCAAGTGCACACTGTATTTGAAGCCCTCCAGTGGTCTGTTCTATACCACCTTCCTTCATGTTTCTTCTGTCAAGCCTAGACAGATTTGATCTGAACAAATTTCTACAGAGAGTTAATTCCAATAACTTCACAATGTACATACATACTCATTTAAAATGGCTTTCACTGTAAATTAGGTCGCCAGAGGCTTGTGTTCTGGGGAATAAAGCACTGTAGAGAGAAGTCACTTGTGGCAGGTAGCAAAGAAATTTCAATAAAGTAAACTCTTAGTATTATCAAAATTATACATTTGGGGCTGTTAGCATGGCCTAGAAAAAGATGGGGACAGGCTCATCTCATTAACGGAGAAGAAATAGTGGAATTAGCTTGAATCTAATTACAAGCCACACTATCTAATGTAAAAACACGACTGTTTTTCACTCCCATTCATTTTGACTAGTAATTAGTTTTGGCCTCTAAAATGCCACCCTTTAATCATCCCAACACAGATGTGATTTGCCGTGCAATTTAATCTCGCTTTAATGAAGAACTAATGGACGCATCGCAAATTACTTTCCCTGTTGGAGAAAAATTCTATTTCCTGCTTTTCAAAAGATCAAGAGTGTCTTGTGATAATAGCCGGCGGCCCTGGTAGTCTCACCCACACAGCAAACAGGCTCTTTTACTCAACTCCCAATTCAATGGAGAAAAAGAAGCTACAATTAGCAACAACGCAGGGGAGACCGCAGCATTACAGCCCCGAATCACTCTCTGTAGCTCAGCCCCCGGCAAGCACTGGCTTGTTAGAGCCAGGTCTAAGTGTCAGGCGCGAACAATGCGCGGTGATAAATTACTCTCTCCAAACAGCTGCACCGCTAATTTTCAATTATACACACAAATGGCTCTCAGATTGGAAGAAAATGGAGTGCCTGGGGAGAACAGTAGTGGATTTCTGTGTTTGTTTGGTAGTGAGTGTGGAGGCGGGAGGATGGCATCTTGAAAGCAAACCCTAGTGAGGAGCCAGCCTGGGTCTCCCAGGGACTCTGTTTCATGCTAGGGACTCCCAAGGTGTGAGATTACGAACCACCGCTTTCCTTCCCACGTTTCTGCCCTTTCCCTTTTTGGTTTGTTTGCTTACACCATCGCCCACGGTATTTGAGAACTCACTCTACCCTCGCTGCTTGGTCTTGGGCTCGGTACACTGGGAATTGTAATGTTCTATTCCCTTGCAGTCCGAGCCGTCATTCTCCCTTTCCCCTATGGCTAGCCCTCCCATGGCTCCTCTCACTTCCTCTTTATAGTCCACTGCGCTGAGGTTTGAGCCTTCCACTCATCTTCTCTCAACAGCCAAGCATCCCCCGATGCCTAGACTCTAAAGATATCATCTGCCAGAATCCACAAAGCATTCTCTCCTACACAACAGAATCCCAGATAGCCCAGGCTGGCCTAGAACTCTTTATAAAAAAAAAATTATGACCTTGAACCCCCAATTCTCCTGCCTCTACCATCGATTGCTGCGAAAGCAGGGTTGGGCCAGCACCCTGGATTTATACTGTATTTAGGGCTAGAACCCAGGGCCTCAAGCGTACTAATCTACCAACTAAGTTCTATCCTCCAGCAAAAATTAAGTTGTTTTTCTGAACAAAAAGCTTGAGTTAACAAAAGTGACATTTGTCCAGAATTCTTCCCAATGACAGTGGCAAGGTAATTGTCTCTGGGTTTTCATGCTAGGATGAAGCAAGTTCACGGATGCATGTTACTTCCACTTTGTTTCCCCCCCAACCTTCTTCCTGTGATTGAAAAGTCATGCTTTTGTGGGTTGAAACTCGAAACTTCACAGAGGCACATGGTGCTGGGCTATCTCTGGTTCTTTTGGGGGGAAGGATTATAGTAGATCTGAGACAAAGTGTCCCTATAGACCATGGTCCCGACTCTGGATTTCACTGTGGCTGTTTACCCAGAAACATAAGAGAGAGGCTGGCTTGGCCACAGGCAGATGCTTGCTGCAGAGCCTCATGGGATCTTAGATTAGTTTATTTGAGACAAAGTTAGTGCTACTTTGTTCCCTGGGACTCCATAGGTAGACCAGACTGGTCTCAAAACCCCAGAACTCTGCCAAGCCTCAGTCTCCCAGCTGCTAGGATTAATTAATTAAGGCACACTACACATGTGCCTTTATTTTTGGGAAAGAAAGCTTGAAGTCTTGTTGAGTCTGTTTTTGTGCTGAGCAGGACATTGCAGGCAAAAGAATGACACAGGCTTTCCAAGAGGAATCACTTCAAAAGTCTAAGGTAGGTAGGGGAGGTGCCTTTTGGAACAGTCTTTTGGCCAGGAAAAGCTCAGAGCAGGGGAGTATTTGAATTGGGGGCACTCCCATCAGGAAGCCTGCTTGGTTTAAAATGTTAGAGGTTACTTTTGCTGTGGTGGGGTGGCTGCTGGGAGCAGGGGGATGGGTGTGATATGGGGTGGAAATGCCCTACCTTTTTTTTTTTTTTTTTTTCTGCTGAAGTAGGATTTTGCTCCTTCTACTTTATAATCGTTACAGAAATTTAAACCTCAAACCATTCCAGCTCAGGCTTATCCTAAGCTTGTTAGTGGCCTCCGATGCTGTGGACGATAGGCGGCGGCATTACCATAAATCAGCAGAATTAACTATGATCTTCAGAAGCATGCTGGAAAGTGGGTGACAGAGCCTGCAATTGGTACCCTGAGTCTTATGATAACATTCTACATTAAATGTTCATAATCTACTTACAGCTAGGCTTCAAGTACACTCTGTATTTGTGCTTTGCCCACTATAGAAAGCCAGGAACAATAATTATAGACACGTGAGCCTCATTATCTGCAAATGTAGAGTGCAGAATATATGACCTTCCATGTACCAAATGCTCCTTTAATTAATTTAAAAATGGCTCTTTCTTCCATTGAAATGCAGTTACCTTCTCCACTTCAGAGGGGGCTTAAAATCACATTGTTTCTTTTTGTTACCTTGCCACTCTTAAGGACTGTGATCTATAAATTCAGACAAAAGGATACTAGATTTCCAACTCCTCAACTACGTGCTGTTTCTCCTCTTCCTACAGCAGACATTAATGTTTGTATGATCTCACAAATCAGAAGGAAGAGACCTGTCCTGGACAGAAGGAATGATTTGTATTTAAATATAGAACTGCTACTACCCACAAAGTGTTTTTTTGCCTCATTTACCTAAAGACAGAGCCTTTGGCCTGGGCCAGGAGCAGCTTAGTTATGAGCAAATCCAGGTTTGTTCCTTTGTTCTTACTATTCTCTGCTAAATTCCATCTAGCAGAGTGCAGTGGTCAGTTTATGAGACACAAAAATGCCCAGGCAAATCTTTGTCAGATGAGTAGCAACACACTGTCTGTGCACTGCTGAAAACACGGAGCCATCCATTGCCCTCAGGGGGGCATCACCTGGCCAGCTAAGCATCCCTTAAACAACCCCCTTAGGAATTAGCAAGTTAAACATATTGAGGATTTATTTTTACTTGGTCCTTTTGAGGTAGGCCCTCAGGCAGCCCAGGGTGCCTTCCAACTTTCTATGTAGCCAAGGACAACCTCAAACCCCTGATCCTCCTCACTCTAGTCTACTTCCTGAGTGCTGGGGCAGCAAGTGTATGCTTTCCTGCCCAGCCACCATACTGAGGATAAAAAACAAGTTTTCTACTGTCTTCGTTAATGTGGAAATGTGGGAGCCTTAGGAGGCCAGAGGAGGTCATTGGAGCCTCTGGAGCTGGAGTTACAGGCAGTTGTGCTTTCCTTGAAGAGGCTGCAGGAAATCAAACTCAGGTCCTTTCCAAGAGCAGCAAATACATGGAAATGCTGAGCTGCTTCTCTCCATGCGCAGGGTTTCTGATGTGGAATTTATTGGGCTAAAATGAAGGTCAGATAAATGATGGGACATAGTGATCTAAAGACGTTCACCTAAAGCAGACCCCAAATAGGATTGTATTTGATCTGTATTAAGTGAGTCACCCTTACAGAACCTCCTAAAATTCACATGCTTTCAAAGAAGTTCTGCCCCTGGGTCTTGCTGGGGGCTGCAGAGGAATGAGAGCCCTCCGGATTTGGGGTGCAGGGCTGTGAGCTTGCCCTTGGTTCCCTCCCCAGTGTGCACAGTTGCCAGCAGGGCTTCTGTACCCATGAGAAGAGGAGATGCATAAAGCACTTGGGAGAGCTGCTGTCTGCACAGAAGACATAACACTGAAAGCCAGGCAACGCTGCCAGCAGCCCACCTCCTGGGCACCTACGGAGTACTTTGGTTTGTCCATGATTTGTGTTCACAATTCTCCAGTCCTTACAAAGAAGACAGTTGCTTGAATCTTTGGGTAGATAAGGAAATCAAATCTCTGGAGTTGTTAAGCAAGTTAATATACAACATTTAGATCCAATTCTTTTTTTTATCCTAAAGACTACAATTTAAATTACTGAGCTACATTGACTTAAATTTTTATTTTATTTATTTTGAAACAGGATCTCACTATGTAGTTCTGGCTGTCTTGCAACTATGTAGACCAGGTAGGCCTTGAACTCATAGACATCTGCTTACCTCCTGAGTCCTGGGATTAGGGGTATGGGCTTACAGTCTGAGCTGTTTTAAATTGTAGAGGGATTTTAATCTAGCAATATGGCGACTCTGACTAAAATATAGACATGTCCTTGGTACATACTGTTAATCCCTCTGGCTAGAATACAGATTTACCCTTAGTGCATCCTAAACAATGAAGGTGAAGTTATTTTGTAGAAGGAGGCAGCCATGTTTGAAAGTGATGTCTAATTGAGAGGCAGACAAAGTAATGAACCAGAGAAAGATTTGACAGAATGGGATCTGCCCGACTGTTATAAGAGGCTACTTAAGAGAAAGCAGTGCACACAGAGAAAAGGAGACGGGGCAGTTTTGCCAGAACAGTTGTGCAGAGACAGGTTGCAGAGTAAGAGAGAACAAGCTAGACATGGGTGAAGACAGACCAAGCCAGAGAATTTGAAGGCGTGTGAAGATTAGAACAGATTGTCAAAGGTAGTATGAGGCCAAGCAGAGCAATCCAGCCAGAGGCAGAGAGAGAAGCCAGATTCAAGCTGTCAGTTTAGAGAGGAATTTGAGCCAAAAGGGCTTTGTTGAACCAGCCAGCCAGAGTTCAGAAAGAGCTTGACAAAGGGTGAGCTTATTCAGCAGCAAGTCTCAGAGGCTGAAAGCATTCTAGGTCTCATGAGATTGTACTGAGGCGAGATACTTCCAGAACTAGGTCTAGGTTAGCAGACAGAGGCAGTAAGCTTCAGAGACAACAATTACTACAGGAGAATAAAAGGTACATTTACATAAAATTTTAAACCAATCTATCATATATCATCAATATTTAAAGATATGGGCTAAAAGAAACCTACAGACTATTTAGTTACCATTTTATATTATCACTTAGAAAAGACTCTAGAATTTTGTGTGTGCAGGTGTGTGTGTGTGTGTGTGTGTGTGTGTGTATGTATGTGGGTTCATGTGTATGTGTATGTATGTAGATTGATGTGGAGATCAAAGAGAAACCTTGGGATGCTATCCACCTTATTATTTTGAGACAAGGTCTCTCACTGGCCTGGAACTCTCCAAATAGGATAGGCTAATAGGCCAGTGAGTTCTGTCTCCCTAGCTCTGGGTTGCAAAGAAAAACCACTGTGTTTCACTTTCTGTGTGAGGTCCCGGCCTCCAGTTCAGGCCCTCACACTAGCAAGGCAAGCTCTTCCCTGTCTGAGTCGCCTCCCTAGACCTAAGACTTTCTTTCTTTCCTCTTTTCTTTCCTTTTCTTTTCTTTCTAAATCAGTTTTCTTCCCCAGTGGAAGATGATCTGGATGTGGCTATCTACTGATCACATGACTTAGAGAGAGGGAAGATGGAAGGGACCTCTGTTTTCAGTATTGCTCAGCCAGGGGTGCACACAGTGACAACTTCAGACAGATGTTTTCTTTTTCCTTTGCATCGTGATGACCATTAATGATGGCTTCATTAAAGGCATCATTACTTCCTAAATGAATTGGAAAAGTCTCAAGAGTGAACAGGTATGCTGTGTATCTGGGTCCTTTGGCGGGCACTCTTACAATCGTGAAGGGAGAGGTGGATGCCTGGATATCCTCCTTTTGGGCAGCAGGGAAATTTAGGTTCATCAAGATATATTAATATTGCAAAGATATTTAAGCAATGTGGGCCAGGAAGTCAGTGGGACAGAAACACAAAGCCTAGACCAGTGTAAAGTATAGAGAGACAGTTGTAACACAAGGGATTCCAAACAAGTAGAATTGGTGAGTCCTTGTGTTGAAACACTAGGTCATCCATTTTAGGAGGTTAAAAAAATATAGAACTGGCCTCTTATCTTTTACAATGAAGGACTATAAGGATTATTGAATGTAGAAAACAAATAAAACATAGCCAACAGAAAATATTATAAAATTCTAGAAGAGGTGCTGGAGAGATGGCTCAGTGGTTAAGAACACTGGCTGCTCTTCCAGAGGACCCAGCTTTGATTCCCAGCACCCACATAGCAGCTCATAGCTGTCTATATCTCCAGTCCCAGGGGATCTGATGCCCTCTTTTGGTCTCCTTAGGCACCGCATGGCAGTGAACGGAAACATGGAGGCAAAACATACATGCATGTAAAATCAAAATTTTGAAAAGTTATAAATTCCTAGAGGAGAAGATTTTTGTAGCTTTTAACTAGGAAAGTGGTTTCTGACCAAAACACAAAATGACCTTGTCACTAATGAAGACTACAGAAGCCTACATAACGACTAACCTCTTTTCTAAAGTTAAAGATTCATTGAAAAGTTAAAGGATAAGCAATAGGCTGAAAGCCATTGCCTCTAACACATCAGATATTCAAGGTTACAATGTGCAGAGTTCTACAAACGAGCCACGCGACTTAATTCAGCTGCAGGCCAGCAAAGGGTACAAAGAGCCATTTAGTTCTTGGAGGATGAAATACGGTGGACAGGGAATATGACTGAATCCTCTCACCAGCATTTGAAGAATCGAAAATGCGACAAGATGTCAGCATGTACCCATTCCACCAGCAGAAAAGCAAGAGCCTGCTAGGGTCTAGTACAGATAAAAACATGGGGCAGGCACACTTGTCCTCTATGATCCAGTGTGAGTGGGCACCATAGTCAGCCTCAAAACCTTCATACACACTGCGGGTATTTAGCTTGGGCTTTCTGTGAGACTTCTAACAGTGGAGTAAGCTTGTCTCTGGCTCATTTCCCTGCTCATGGGAACCTCCCCCTCCTCATTCTAGGTTGCCTTGTCCAGGCTTGATATGAGGGTTGGTGCCTAATCTTATTTAAGGAAAAAGGAGGAACAGTAGATCTGGGGAGATGCAGGGAAATGAGGGGCTGGGAGGAGGAGAGGCTGTGGTTTGAGATATATTGTATGAGAAAAGAATAAAGAAATTAAAAAAAAGAAATAACAAAGCAACCCCCCTAAAACCATCTCAGTTTGCAACCTATTTCCAAAATACCACAGAGAACTTTGCTTCTGAATTCAAGATATATACACAACAAGCCAACATTCCTCTCTTCATTTCTTTCTTCCTTCTTTCCTTTTCTTCTTCAGACAAGGTCTCATGAAGCTTCAGGTTGACCTCTAACTTACTTTTAAGCTGAGGATTGACCTTGAATTCCTGATCCTCTAGTTCCAGTTCCTAAATGCTGAAATTACAAGAGTATATTACATGCCTAGTTTACGGAGTGCTGAGGGCTGAACCCAGGGATCATATATGCTAGGCAAGCACTCTACCAATTGGTCCACATCTCTAGCTCTTAGCATTTCTCAGAATAGAATCATTGGAAACCTAGGAGTCTGTCAACATTAAGTTGATGGACTCTTATTGATACTAACCTTTTAAAAAATGTGACTCTCAGAATAAAATGTTCAGTGAAACCCTGGGTTTATACAACCTCTTGATGTATCATTAGTATAGTGCATAGAAAACTATTTTAATCCTCCACACCTGCTCCAACAGCTCAGAAACACACATTTCTCTATCCCTAAGTTGTTAACATAGAGAGAAAGAGCAGAGCTGAGAGTGTGTGTATGAAAGTTCTCTGAGCATTCCTGAAGTGACTAATTAAGGCAGCATTTATGTACAGTGTATAGCGTGGTGCTTGTTGTAGGTCCCGGAGTATGATGAAGCCAGGAAAGGTAGCTTCTGCTCCTGTAATGCTTGCTTCTGTGGTAAGAACACTTAAGCCCTTCTGTTCTGAGATTCTTAAGGATGTGGTACACTCACTGACTTGTATTTGTGCTGGAGACACAAGAGAGAAGGTCAAAAATGGAGTCTAAGGACAATGCACAGGGTTTATAATGGCCCCCCACCTAGACTGGCTTGAGTCTGCATCCTCAGACAGTGATTAATCCTGAAGTTCCCCAGCGCGTTCTTGGTTGGTTCCTTTCAAATTTTGATTGTTTTGAAACAATCTTTATATTATGCTTATAAATATCTTTATGTTATCTTGGTGATGCAGAAACATTGGGAGGTGTCTTTGAGGTGATAAAAACTATCTTGGGGAGCTAAGATCACAGAAAATTCACAAGCCACCAAAGCTACCTCAAGATGGAAGCTCTCTGGTCTCATTTTATGAATGAAATTTGAAGAATAAAAACCATGAGCCAAGTAGGGTGAGTTTTAGGGAGAAGCTTATTTTGGTTGGGATCTTAAGAAGAAATTGAGAGCTGGAACTCATCTACAGCAGGAGAGGTCCTAGGGACCAGGGTGCCATGGAGAGGTGACTCTAGTGGCTGAGTAAGGCATGTGGAGGGGGTGAACTGTCAGTCCAGCTGGCCCAACCACAGGGAGTCCAGGGTGTCAGTTTCAGTCTTAAACATGCATTATCTGTTGACAAGATGCTCACTAAGGAGATACAAAGATACAGGGGCCAGGCTCTTCTCAGAACTGCTCCTTAGGGACCCTGCCCTGTTTGAGAAGTTTCTCCTCCTGCTTGCATCATTGGCTAGCCGGAACCTGCTATATAGACCAGGCTGCACTTGAACTTGTAGTGGTCCTCCTGCCTCCAACTCCTGCACAGTTACAAAAAGGACATCCTTCTAGTTGGGTGAGTTACAGCATGGGTGCATGAAGGCCACACATTGCTTATTAAAAATTCTTTCCTAAGTTTTTGTTTACCCTATATTTGCTTATTAAGGGGATTTTTGTAGGTGACATTTAATTTTATTTCACAAAGAAGACAGTCTGAGAAATTGTGCTATCCACTGATTTGTTGTTGTTGCTGCTGCCATTGCTATTGCTGGTGTTGTTTTTGCTGTTTTGCTGGTATTGTTGTTGCTATTGTTGTTGCTGTTGCTGTTTTGGTGTTGTTACTGCTGCTGCTGCTATATTCATTTGTAGCCAGTACTCCCAACTCTTTTGCTCTTGAGGAATTGTTCTTGTGGGAAGATTATTCACTGCATATCTAGTTGCTATTGACACAGACAGAGAAACCAGGGCGTGCTAATTAACTCTCTGTACACACTTACCACATGCACCAGGGTTCTTCAGTGATATCCTTGGAATGTGAATTCCACCATCCTATTTTTCACTATCGTCCTTTCAGTAAAGTCAGGGTGTGTTGCTCAGTACAGAAATAAGGGTCTCTAGGCCTTGTTCTTGACCGTGAGCTAAATTTGGTTCTCCTGAGGGCTTGGGATATAGCTTAGTGGTAGTTAACATGCTTGCCTACCATGTGTAAAGCCCTGGGTTTCATGCCCAGCACCTCTTAAACCAGTCATAGTGGTTCACATCTGTAATCTTGACACTCCCAAGTCAGAAGCTCGGGTTCAAGGTCAATCTAGACTGTATAGTGAGTTCCAGGCAAGTCTGAGCTACCTGATACCCTGTCTCTTTTAAAATGAAAATCTTGAAGAGCCCAAAGATTAGAGCTTCAGGCCTCTGGAAGACTTCCCTCCTGGAGGTCAGTTCCTTACAGACTGCTGCCCAGGAAGCACAGGAGCATAAGAAAGTTTGTTTGGGACTTCTGATTTCTGTTAAATCTCCTGCACACTTCTAAGCAGAGGGCGGGAGGGGTTACTCTTTGTGAGGAGATCTGGTGAAATTTTTGTGCCAATTGAAGACGACGAATTAATGCTTTTCTGATATTCCTCAAATGAAAACCCCATGAACTAACCATTTTAGAGCATTAAGCTTTGCTTCATAATGCATTTTCCACAGATGAATCAAAGGCCCTAATGCATTTGCTGTTTGGGAATAATAAACCATGAAGTGGGGCGGAGGACTTTCACATTTACATAAGAAGAAAGAGCCAGGAAAGTTCCAGAGAATCCAGCACAGAGGAAGGTGCCCTGTAAGAATGGCTCTAAAGAGACAGGCCTGCCCATAGCTACTCTTCAAACCGTTGCTCTTCCTCCTTCTCCTCACCTCCCTAGAACTTTCTAGATTCCAGCATCTTGCTAGCCTTGGCTTGTGCTCCTGAAAGTGTCAAGAGGTCAGACGAAACAAAGGAAAGGACAGTGGTGGAGGAGAGTTTTCTGTCTTGATAAGCTGACACAGTTTCTATTAGGAAAATAATGTCATTTGCAAAGGAAGAGCGCGCAGGCCAGTTTTATGTCAACTTGACACAGACTCAAGTAATTTGGGAAGAAGAACTCTGAACTGAAAAAGAAATGCCTCCCTAAGACTGGCCTTTCTATGGCTAGCATGTAGTGCATTTTCTTAATTAGCAATTGATTTGGGAGTGCCTAGCCCATAGTGGGTGGTTCAATCTTTGCACAGATAGTCCTGTATGGTGTAAGAAAGCAGGCCGTGCAAGCCATGGGGAACAAGCCTGTAAGCAGTGTTTCTATGTGGTGTCTGATTCAGTTTCTGCCTCTAGTTTCTGGCCTGCTAGTGGTTGAGTTCTGTTCTAACTTCTCTCAGAAATGGACTGTTCTGTTGGAGTGAAATAAACTCTTTCCTTCCGGAGTTGCTTTTGGACATGGCGCCACATTATAGCAATAGAAACCTTACAGGAGACAAATAGAAGAAATCAAATGTAAAATTCAGAAACAGCAGCAATCTGATCGTGGAGTTAAAATGTAATCCGTGTACTCTGCAGGAACAGCTGTCTGAATCACAGGGAAACATAGTTTCTTCTGAGGACCCCTGTACCTCCCTAAGCTCTCAAGCACATCAGAAAGCAAACTCTATCTGTATGCCCAATAGCTTGTTAAGTAGGAATTTTTACTTTTATACAAAAGAATAATTATATAGAATCAGTTTTATTTTGTTGATTCATAACAAAACAAGTCCAGGGCCAGTGTCTGCTGTATGTGGAGTCTGGGTAACAGGATGTGTTAGTACGGGTTCTGCTGTGTGTGGTAGCAAACACCATTATCAAGTCATAGACAAGACTAAATGTTTCTTTCTCTAACAAAATGAGCAGGGTTGAGCTGTCTGGTCACTGGCTGTTTCACTGCTCTGGGCTTGCCTCATTTCTGAAAATGGCTACTCTTTCTCTAGTCATCCAGCCAACAGGAGTGAAGAAAGGATGAAGAATCCAAAGCTCAAAGGCGAGTGTGAGTAACGTCTGCCTTGCTCCATTGTCTGTATTATAAAAGCCGTCAGTTGACCTTGGGGTTAGCCTAGCGGCAAGGGAGGCGGAAATGGTGTTTTATTCTGGGCAATGATGTTTCTGTTAAAACTTGGGAGTTTCATGGATACAGGGTAAATGCCATCAGTTAATACTAACTAGACACTTATTGAAAGAACTATTCATCACCCTACTTACATCTTTGTTTACTTTTATCTTTACTGATTTTTCCTTGGACTCTCATAGTAGCTGACTCTTTGGTTACATTTTGGTTACATTTGGTTACATTTTGTTACACTGGTAGTTAGGTAGGAGCCCAAGAGCCAGCAGCAAAGATTGTTTGTAACTAAGCAAGGGGGAAAGAGGCAGAAAGAGCCTCTTGGTCCCTTTGTTCATGGGCTCATTTTCCCTAGTTTTGGGGCAAAGTGTCTTATCACACCATGCAAAGACAAGAAGAAAGTTAGCTGGCTTTTCTGGTGTCAGTGGCAGAGCACCTCACAGAAAGGAAAGCTGATTTCTCTAGAGAATCAATGCAGAGGAGAAGGGCAACACAATGAAGGCATCAGGTTTGGAAAAAAAAATCTTTTCTTTAAAAAATAATCACTGCTACCCAACAAAAGCCAAAGCCTTTGAGTCTCTTGGCTAACTCAAACATTGCTTCTCATTAAACACCCTTTGCTCTCAAACCGTTGTCAATGGGACAAAAGGTTCTTTTACAGAGTTAACCACACTAGAGGTGATGGGTTGTGGGTGGAACACATGACTAACAAAACCCAGTTTATTCACTAGAGAAAGACTCATCTTCATGGTGCAGTGCATTGTCTCACCTGGGCAAGCTGACCAGTAGGTGACATGTGAAGGGCAGAATGGGAAGAAGTCTTCTTTGTTCCAGGATTGGGAACAGGGGAGCGAGGGTACCAGCATTACCATATATTGCTGGAGAAAGTTGCTGGATGTCTGGTGGTTCAGTAGAACAGACTTCTTGAGCTGTTAATATTACTAAGAATGGAGGCTACTGTGTGCAACAGAGAAGTGAGGTGTGGATTGAAAGCACCCATTGCTGTGCACCTTCAAACTCTGACTCAATGTATCGAGCATAGATCTAGGGATATGAATTTTATGAGCATCTTAGGACCAGGCTTTGAGATTTGCTGATCTATTGATTCAGGCATTGTGGCTACATAGAGGATTCAGCTCTATAAGAAATGGAGTGAGTCATGGTTACCAATTGCTGATTTTGGCAAGCTATGGAACTTCCGAATTCATATTCTTCCTTTTCAAAAGTTTGATATCTAATTTTTACTTGTGTGTCTGTATGTGTGTATGTGCAGGACCCTTGAAAGTTACAGGACCAATCTAACCCACTAGAAATGGATTAATAGGCCATTGTGAGCTTCCTGACGTGCATGCTGGGAACTGAACTTGGGATCTCTGGAAGCGCCATCTCTCCAGCTCCCACGTTTTTCATTTTCAAAATTGGTGGAGATGCGGCCTATTGCATAAGGGTCATTTTTCAGATTGCCTAGAGAAGAGCGAACGAACACACGCAGAACATTCTTGACAGTGGCCAAGCACAGGAAGGGCTCCTTCATCATGCTGTGACCCAGGGCCTCATAGGGTTGCTGGTGATCTGTCATTGTCAGAACCGGAGTTCCTATCAAAGGGTCAGGCTTTAGACTTGTGCCATTAGAAAACACCCACTGTCAGCCAAACACACCACTTTGAAGTTAATCCTTGTCTTGTACTTTGAGAGGTGTGTCTTATGGAAGTGGGTCCTGTGGGGCAACTGCTTCTAGTTTCTTTTTAAAAAGAGACTCATAATTGAATAATTTTGGGTGATACTGGGTTGAAGAAAACCTCTCTCTCCCTATCCCTCCTCCCCTTCTCACTTCCCCTGCCCCTTGAGTTCAGGTCTCAATATGTAGCACACAGACTGGCTTTGAACTTGGGATTGCCCTGACCACCTTCTGAGTGAGTGGTTGTAGGCATGTGACACTAAGTCTGACATTTCCTTGGTGTAAAATTCTCTGAGGCTCAATATGGTGATGAATATTTTTAGCCTCCAAGAGAGGATCTACAGATTGTACTAGGAGTCGCAGGGTAGTCTGCACAGCCACGATTTAGATTCTGTAACAGAAAAGCAGCTAATCACAAGACATTAACAATTGGCTGGCAGATTTTTGGGGAGTGAACAGGCAAAGGTTTGGCACAGGAGCTGCAGTGTGGAGAGGAAACCGGAGGAAGAACCTCAGAGTGGAAGGCACCGGAACAGCACCTGGGGTCCTGAAGTTTGAAGTCATAGAGTTGGAAAGTTCTGAAAGAGCAAAGGGTGGCTGACCTCAGCCTTCAGGGAGCGTTCATCAAGAGACACTGCAGGGCCTGGAGGCAGCATCCAGGTGACAGGAAATGCCAGGGAAATTCCATACTGAAAATTCCTGTTGAGCCAGTGCTCGAGGGTTATGCTTGAAAGGCAAGGATGTAGAAACAGGAGATAGCCTGTGCTGGAAGCAGGGTCAGGCTGATGAGCTGAGGGCTGTAACCCTTTAGGGAGTGAAGGACAGGAAGTGAGGATTAATTCCCACCACAGAGATACTCAGAAGGCCTAGATTGGGTGGAGTTTTCCATGAATGACACAGTAACACAGCAAAAGGCCAGTGCAGGGGATTCCATGAACCTGGGCAGTTCTGGGCTCCACCACAGATCCAAGGATCAGCTTAGGCAGTCTCTTATCCTCTTGGATCTTTTTAGGAGGTCATATTGGGACCTCCTCTAGCCACAGCCTCACCTTGGGCAGCTCATTTCTGCTGTCTGTCAGGCTAGTTCTTGACTATTGAGTTCTGGAGACCAGTGTTTTCATATGAAGTTTACCTTTTCCTCTAAGGAGCATACAGGTCTCAGCTGGTGAGATCAGAGCCCTCTGGTGCACACACTAAGAATGAGTCACGTTTTCTGTTTTCCTTATTTTCCTGTGTCTTTTTACTGAGTCAGTAGAGACTACACTTTCAATGTTAACTGTAGACCAGTGGACAGAAAAGGAGAATTGCTACACAAAGAAAGTTATAAAGGCCAAACGCACATGGGGGTCATCTTCCAAGCTAATAGCACTCCCTGCTAGCTTGCTAAAGGTTATGCTGGGGTATACAGAGCGCCTATAGCTCTCAAACTATCAAGCCTTCTCAGTGAGAAAACCACATCCAGGACCCAGGACTTGGGAACATGTCCCTCTATCTGCACTATGTAAATATATTTTAAAAGAAAAGAAAAGGGGCTGGAGAGATGGCTCAGTGGTTAAGAACACTGACTGCTCTTTCAGAGGTCCTGAGTTCAAATCCCAGCAACCACATGGTGGCTCAAAACCAAATGGGGTCTGATTCCCTCTTCTGTTGTGTCTGAAGACAGAAACAATAAAATAAACAAAATCATAAAAAGATAAAGAAAAGAGAGATAGAGATAGACAGACAGATAGATATCTAGAGATATTAGACGAAACAACTCGCTATTTCCCAAGACTCTGGGAATAAGAGTTTTAAAATTATAGCAATAAAACAGTAACCAAAATATACGTACCCATCAATTCTTTTAAATTAAAATTTACTGAGAGCCCAAGTGTATATGTCAACTGTCAAGAAGAAAAGTAGGGTCTGGTACCTTTCCTTGGCTGCAGCTTTGGGTAAACTCTAGCCAGTTGTCTGCAGCGACACCTCCCCAATTTTTCTCTTCCCACTGTTACATCCAGTCGGGGCA
Source organism: Micromys minutus (assembly GCF_963924665.1). Classification (NCBI taxonomy): domain Eukaryota; kingdom Metazoa; phylum Chordata; class Mammalia; order Rodentia; family Muridae; genus Micromys; species Micromys minutus. The sequence continues at coordinate 32,950,354 of NC_137984.1, read as the reverse complement.
AATTAGTTTTCTCTGAGAGAAAAGTTCATTTAATAATTTCTTGAATGGCTACACTGTTGCCGTCGGTAGGTTTTTGTTTCGTGAGCTGATGGAGAATGCCTTCGTGGACTTGTCTCTTCAAACACTTTCTCAGAATAGAAGGAGCACAGAAAACCCATCTCTAGTAAATGTGGCGTTCTGTCAATATTGTCAGCCATTGTCTCACGGTTTCCCGTTAGAGTTCTGGCTTGGAGTGATTGAAACTGGGCTCATAAAGAACAGGTCAAATTCTACACTTGTAGCTCGAAGGAGCTGTTCAATAATAACAAAGCAAAGTTTATTTTCATTGAAAATAGTGAAGAGTCACCATAGGTTGACATTCTGAACAATTTAGTTTTGAAGATTTTTCTTCCTTTTTTCCCCCCCTTTCAGTCTGTACTCTAAAGTTTAAATACAAGTGTGAAGAGGCAAGAGTTCAAGGAGACTTTGCTTTCAGAGGCTGTGTGTGTGAGGGGAATTGAGTATTTTAATCACCAAGAAAGATTCAGAATCTAATGTTTACAGCGGTGACTCTAGGGAGCTTTCCTAGTTACCCATCTCTTGGCCTTTTAATTTATTAGACACGTGACTTTGGTTTTCTCATCTATAAACTGCTATTATGTAAAGGGCTTTAATAGATATAGATGATAAAGTTCCTATAAAGTACTTATCACAATGTGGGAAACCCATCACGATAGCTCCTTATTGTTCTTGCCCTTCCTGTGTTAATGTAGAATACTATTCATGATTGAAACCAGAAGGCCAGATCCTGGGAGGAAGAATCTGGAGAATTTATTTCTCATGGAGCTCAAAAGAACTTTTATCAAGAGCAACAGTACGTTCTTTGGGGACAGCTAGAAAGAACACCACTACTAGAAGAGATAAGTGATTAAATATCATTTTATATCTTCTAAGAGGCAGCACAGACATGCCCGTTGGTCAACTCACACTCCTAATGATAGACTACAAAGCTGACAAAGGGGATTGAAATAAAGTACAAGTTAGAAGCCCAGGTAAGTTAAATGTACTGTTTCCTACAGACTGAGTATCTACTACTATTGAAAGGCAATAAAGAAACTTCTAGTTAATTCAGGGTCACACCTAAATCCTGGAGGTTCACAGGACACTCACTTGGGTGTCTGTGTCCCCTGCTCCCCACCTAGACAGATCCATAGTCCTAACTAGGTGGGATTACTAGACAGTAGGGGAGTAATTAAGGCTAAATGAGGTCTTGGGGAGAGCTCTGGCATGGCAGGACTAGTGTCTTTGAAGAAGACTAAACGACCACATGATGGCTCCTTTACTGTCTCTGCCACATGAAGATGCATTTGCAAAGAATGAGACCAGACAGGGAATCAGGTGGAATACTCACTCTGGTGCTCAGCCTCATGTGTGAGAAGATGACTTCCCATTGGTTAAATGGAAGGTCTGTGGTAGCTGGTCATTTCAGCCTCAGCACACCAACACACTCATCATGGGTCTCCGAAGCCTGGCTCTCTAGAGGCAGAGGCAGGGGCGGGGCATGTTCCAATCTATCCTAAAATGCTAACAGTACAGGCTTTATTTCATGCTTACCTCTCACAAGTCTAAATGATATCTTTTCAGCATGTGGCACAGGGGAGTACATTTGTCCTCTTTGAAAATCTTTATATATATATATATATATATATATATATATATATATATATATATATATATATATATAAAACATTGATATCCCTATTTCTCTAGAGACCAGAATTTAAGACACTTTACCTTCAGTGTTGCAAGGTGATCAAAGGAACATGGCCTGATAGGTGCTGATATCAAGAAGTTATAGCTTACTGTTTAAATCCGTCTCTTAGTTAAGGTTTCTATCACTGTAATAAAACATCATGGCCAAAAGCACCTTGGGGAGGAAAGGGTTTATTTCAGCTTACATGTCCTTTCATATCCTGAGTCACATCTGTTAAGGGAAATCAAGACAAGAACTAAAGGCAGGAACCTAGAGACAGGAGCTGAAGTAGAGACCATGGAGGGTGCTGCTTATTGCTTGCTCATCCTGTTTTTTTTTTTTTTTTTTTTTTTTTTTTTTTTTTTTTTAATCACACTTAGGATCACTTGGCCAGGAATGGCACCACCCACAATGCACTGGGCCCTCCCACATCAGTTGCTAAATAAGAAAATGCCTCATAGGCTTGTCAGGCCAATCTGGTGGAGATATTTTCTCAATTGACATTCTTCCTTCCCTAATGACTCTAGTCTATGTCAGTTGACATAAAATCTTGCCAGCACAATCCAATAATGTGATACTTATATTTTTAAAAATGACTCCAGATCAACTAAAACATGGCCTGCAGGCACAGATGGATAGATAGAGAGTGAAAAACAGGATTTAATTACTTGAGTGCTTATTTTTTTATTATTGAAGATATAAGGTGAATATTTGTATAAAATTATACAATATTTGGCATTTACTTTCAAAACTTTAGGACAAAAGAATAGCATTAGATGTGCATAGGTCAGGGTTGACTTTGAGTTGAAGGTTTAAACTGGGTATGGCATGTCAGGATTTGTTTTGTACTGTGTATGCATGCATTCATGCACGTGTATATATGTATGTGCATGTGTATGCTCACTTGTGCACGTGTGTGTGTGTGTGTGTGTGTGTGTGTGTGTGTGTGTGTGTGTGGTGTTAGGATCAAGAGAATAATGCTATTTTACTTTATTTGTATTTTTTGGGTCATTTAGAGACATAAAAATATCTTTTTAGGGACCAGGTGGTGGAGAGCAAGCCTATTAACTTAAAAACACTGCACTACTGGGCTCTGACAACTTGGGAATTCAGAGTGAGTTTGATGTGCAAGTGAAGGTGGTTCTCTCTCTCTCTCTCTCTCTCTCTCTCTCTCTCTCTCTCTCTCTCTCTCTCTCTCTGATTCATTTATTCTCCCACTCATTTCTTATTTTCTTTACTCTTCTATACCTGCTAGAGTTACTGGGAGAAGTATTTTAATTTCTAAAAGGCTCTACTGTGGATGCGCGAGAGAAATAATGCCACAATGGAAAGAAGTGTTGGAACAGGAGAGTGCCCTCTCTGAAGGACGCTGGAGCCGCTAATAGCTCCCTTGAGAGATTAGCGGTGGAGTGGGGCCTGCATGAAAGGAGGTGGCTCGAAGGATCATTGCTTCGGTTATTATTAATGGATTGCTACTCCACAGAGATCATCTGGGGACAGCTTTGGCTGGTTGGCTGGCGCCATCAAAGGTAGTTTGTTTAGCTGTGTGATTAACGACACTGTTTTCAAGGTCTGCTCATGGCCCTTCAATTAGATGGAGGCTGTGTCAGTTAAAGAAGCTTTCTTGAACTCTTCGCTGAGTTTCAGGGAAGGAAAAACTTTTCCATTAACTGTGAAGTTAAAAGAAAAAAAAATCCTATAATGTATTTCTTAACCAGATTAGAAACCAGAACCCTGGTAGGCTTTTGTTTAGCTATTTTGCTGAGGGTGTTGTGCTGAGGCCAAGCAAAGCATGCGTAATTCACACTGAAAACCTTAGCATTTTACTTAAAAGCCTTATTTTCATTTTTGGAAAATGTGACAGCAAGAATTAGTGCTGGCACTTCTGTTTCAATAATGGTGGCGGTGCTTAAAGGACAACAAACACATAATTGGCTGTGCATGCACATTTATGGACACAAAAATGTCATTACCTATTTGGGCGAAACATTTTATCCTTACTCTATAGATAACAGAGATCAGCTTAAGTTGTTCGTATCTGCAGGCAATGAATCGACGGGAAGCCCTTGCCACAGTCCTACTTGGGAAATGTTGCCTCATTTTCAAAGGATGGAGTTGTTTGTTTTGAATGAGGCCAGAGTGAATCGTTCTGAAATACACCATAACCCATTTTCATAGTTCTCCTAAGCCATTTTAAACAGTCAATAATTAGACTTTTTCCCACTTCATGGACAGTGGCAACCATGGTATAACAATACCTCTCTGCTTCCTCAGTTCAGCTGAGATCAAACTGTTTGATCGGCACAGGGTGTGAGATCTTTCATGGAGAACGTGCGGCAAAGCAACTGAGGGACTGGGTGCTGTGACCTGGATGGGGAACACATGGGTTCTGTCTTGGGTATAGTACTGGCTGGTTTTGTGTCAACTTGACACAAGCTGGAGTTATCACAGAGAAAGGAGCCTCAGTTGAGAAAATGCCTCCATGAAATCCAACTGTAAGGCATTTTCTTAACTAGTGACCAAAGGGGGAGGGCCCAGCCCACTGTGGGTGGTACCATCCCTAGGCTGGTAGACCTGGGTTCTATAAGAAAGCAGACTGAGCAAGCCAGGGGAAGCAAGCCAGTAAGAGACATCCCTCCATGGCCTCTGTATCAGCTCCTGCTTCCTGACCTGCTTGAGTTTCAGTCCTGACTTCCTTTAGTAATAAACAGCAGTATGGAAGTGTAAGCTGAATAAACCCTTTCCTCCCCAGCTTGCTTCTTGGTCATGATGCTTGTGCAGGAATAGAAATCCTAAGACAGGTATTAATCATTTTCCTCAAGGAGAAGAAAGGTTGGCTACAATAATACACCTAATGAAGGATGAAGGGCCCCGAACATTGTGTCTTCAAAAGTTAAAAGACAAGGTCAACTTTTAACTTGCAATTTAATAAGGGGTATGGTTATTGCTATGAATCTGGCCTGCAAGTCCCAGAAGAGAGGCTTCTCTGGGGTTTCTGAGTCAGGTAATGTTATAGATATACTTGACCCAACAGTGTCCTGCAGGGTAGGGTATGTTCCATTGTTTAGTGTCTCACTAGAGATTTCCCTAGATGTTGGGTTAAGGTCATCAGCATTACTAGGCTTACAGGGTGTTTCATGGTGGCCATCAGACACCAGTGGTTTCTCTTAGATACAGTGACCGATTGAGACACCTGGGAAAACTTGGTAAACTATGCTTAAAGCTATTGGCTGAGTAGGATAAGATTAATCACTTTATACCTGCTCCTCTTGTAACCCCGAGACATCATGCAGTTTCCCTGGTTTCAGCTCAGTCCCAGATCAACCTCCACCCTTTTGTGTCCAGTTGTCTGTCTCAGGACTGGTGAATCTCCCATGGTTCTTACACAGATGATTTGGTGTCATCTGTGCCTGTCAGTTCTGGGTGGGAAAACAGAACTCCAGTGCAGTGGAGTGGAGTACAGCTGTCTTTTTGGAGTCTGACATTCGGGTTTCAGCTCCACTTCAATCTTATCCCTGCCTACCCTCCATTTACTATCAAATATGATGTAATCAGTTACTGTTTGAAATCTATATCCCCTCCAGCCACACCCACATGTCTACCTATACTAGCTGACATAAGTTTAGATGATACCATCATTCTTAGGAAGAATGCCAGGTAAGTAAGAGTGTTTGTAAAGTTCTTGGGGAGTGAGGAAGCAGAGACTGAAGGGTCCTGTCTGCACCTCGGGAAAAACACCCCTGATCTCATATGCTGCCTCCTTAGGAGATTAGTTCTGGTGGGAACAATTCCCCTTCCCTAGGCCACCTCTCTCCCACCTTCACAGAGGAGATCAGGGGGCCTTCAGTAAGCAGCTTTGCTTGATTAGCTGCTTCAGCCTCTTTAACGTCTGGCCCACCCTTATCAGGAAGACCTCCAAAGGCTCAGGCACTTGCACTTTCACAAACCCTACATCATATTGCATGAAGATGCACCGAGAGCCCCCTTCTCTCTCTCTCTCTCTCTCTCTCTCTCTCTCTCTCTCTCTCTCTCTCTCTCTCTCTCACACACACATTTCTATAAGAACAATTTGAAATGTATACATCCCAAATTATCTGTCTATGCACAGCAGATCATTATGTTAAAGAGAACCGTTTGGAGGCTGTGCGCTCTCAGAAGTTCTTGTAGTGAGAAACCATTCACTCGCCTGGCTGTTGGCTACAGAGCTTGTATTTCAAAGAGTCGAAGGTGTGGTCAGTGTTGAAGACACTGGCCTGGAGTGTTTCATGGGTCGTTTTCACATTCCTCTTCTTGAGTTTTCTGTAAGAACCTGGATCATCTGCAGAACTGACCTGCAGCAGTTTCTAACCTGTCAGGCCTCTCGTTTCTACTGCAGGGCTGGAATGGCCACAGTAGGATGGCCCAGGTATATGGATTCTGCACAGAGAGGCTCTTAGGTCAGGGATTTATTATTGCATTTTTATAGATGTGGAGCTAAAGCTCAAAGGGAAGCTTGCCTAAAGTCAGAAGTATAGCTATGTTCCAAAGCTGGGTTTCCATGCCGCTCACAGCCCTCAATTTTACCACTTTACCAGGGACATAGAGCGACACCACCATGACACACCCGTGTCACAGAGACTGTGTGTATAAATGCGTGAGTAGCTATGTATGTACTCATTTGCTTATTGATTTCCTTCTGCGATCATGAAATGTCTCAGAATCTTTAAAAAGAAATTAAAGTAAAACCACCTAACCCTATAACCAGGAAGAAATGAAACCATGCATCCAGAAATAATAACCCAGAAAAGAAAAACCCGAAAGAAGCAAGCATGAAACCATCTCCACCATGCTCCCAGGTTTTGAGCTTCGTCATAAGTTTTTTTTTTTCTACTCTAATTTTTGTCTCCTTTAGCAGGAAATATTACATTTGATACATATAATTTTTGGCAGTGGAAGACTTCATCAGAATAAAAAGAACTGGAGTGTTTCCCATACTTAGGTGAGCATTAGAACAACAGTTAGCCAGAACAACGTGGGTCTTCATAGGACCCTTGGTATTTTAAATGAACTGATCTGAAGATTATGTTGGAAGTTGGGAGCAGAACTCGCACAAACACTGAGTTAGAGGAAAGATAGTAAGGGGAGAAATTCCCAAGAGCCATGAAGATTACCCTGTGCTGTGAGTTAGAAGAATTCTGACTTGTGAATTGTGTGAGCTGGTTTCTTAATACAGCTCCCCCTCCACCTAGGTGATATCACGGAGTAAGGCATAGATAATGCACTTAGCAAACCAAGCTGGATGAGAAAATGTAATTTGCATGCAATTTGGGGGAAATATAAAATAAAAGTTGTTTTAAATGCCACAAAAATACTCATAAAAATAAAGTATGCTAATCAGAGAAGAAATTTTTCAAAAGCTTATTTCATAAAGAAAAACAATTTCCTTGCATTGGTTCTCGTACTGAGTGCCCTAAGCATTGCCAGGCTGTTACATTCTCTAATGACATTACCGTGTGTGGCACATCTCATCTAATCTGTTAGTAAAATCCTAAAGTCACTTATGTCCGTCTCTAATGCAAGCCAAATGAGTCTTTCCAGTAATAAGAAGCTTCGCAGAATTAGTTTTCGTTTTGCAGAAAATTGCCATTGGGGCTGGCACTTTTATCTAAAAATTTCACTCGTGCATAAGCAAAAAACTCATATATTATTTGGTTACATTCCATCAGTATGAGAAATAACATTGTGAGAATTCTATGCATGCTAATGATATATAGAAATCCACCTGCTTTCAGATAAAATGAGTTTAATTTTCTGTTGCCCACTGCCTGGTTGGCCTTTCATAAATTACTTATGCACAGCTATTATTAAAATAGAGGGAAAGCAAATTAGAAAGTCCTCCTATCTCTCCACTGGATTTAGCCAAGGCAGGGCTGTGACAGCTAGAGTCAGCGTTTTTGAAAAAATTCTGCTCTCTTGAAAAATTTTGCATCTCTATACAATTCTATACCACTGTTGTAAACGTTCTGACCTGCCTTCTCACCAAATTAACCTAAATCCTTTCTATTTTTCAACATTAATGGAATCCTCTAGAGTCCTGCTGATATATATTAAAATATATTTATTGGTTAATTTGAATTCCAGCATTTTGTACCTCATTTCCAGTACCCCTGTTATATCTGAACAGCCTTGAGTTTCAGCATTAAAAAAAAAAAAAAAAACCCTACAAATTAAGATACGTAGAGTACATCTTACAGTTATCAGATCGGAACAACTTAAGTTTTATCAGAGTATAGGATGGTGCATTTAACTCTCTGGTAAGATAGAGAATGAGGGCTGCTTGTCAGAAAGAGTTAGCAGCTTCTCCACCGTGTGGGTAAGAAGGATCTTCATTGGTCAACAGCAGGTAAAAAGTTCTTGTTTCCAAGGGGGCGAGGAGGGTTGAAGGCTATGGGTCCCAATCACTTATAATGAGTTCCTGAGAATTATTGATGCCTAGTCTGGCTCGAGTATTAGCTAGGGTGTTCTAGGCTGGCCTACAAGGGCCAAACAGACACCGTCAGTGACAATAAGCTGCCCTCCCAATGGCATAATGAAGAACCGTGTTGTAAAGCAACTTCCACTCAGACTCATCCAGGAAAAGATTAAGAGAGCTTCCATGCCTTTCCATATATCTTTAGTATAAGTAGATCATCTTCTGTAAAGACAAATTTGTACTGTACAAAAAAAAAAATAGTAGGCTACTCAGTCAGCCTTTTAACCTAATTCTGGAAAAATAAAGCATGAACCTCAGCAGCTGTTGGGATTCTCTCTCCTGTTCTCTGATGGCACTGCCCACAGCTAGGAAAAGCATATAAGAGAGTATCTTGATAGGTAAATGATCAGGAATATCACATTAAGGTGAACATTTGTGGTGCCGGTGTGAAGTTGGAGTAAGGGGCCATTGAGGAGGTAGAGAGCAAGAAGGAAGGGCTGCAGATAATCTTCACATCTCTGTGTTGGATTCTAGTTTTAATTTTCTTCCATTTCAGGAGACACCTCCAGGCCAAGAATTTAAATGCATGTATAATACACTATACATTACAGGATTCGCACGACACAAGTTTTTTTTTTTTTTTTTTTTTTTTTTTTTTTTTTTTTTTTTTTTAGTTGAGTGTGAGTGTATAAACATTGTTACTGCTCTATTTGTTTCACCTTGAGTGTGCTTTGTGGTACACTGGTTTCCATGTGAGTGGGCCTCAGTGTTACAGAGGATGGACTGACCCTCAAAATAAATTGTTTTATTCCTAGTAATTGAAAATTACTATTAAAATTGTGCAAACAGTGCTGGTGGTTGAACCCAGGTCCTTGCACACAGTAGGTAAGTTTTACACCCAGTTACAGTTCCTTATACACTGTAGGTAAGTGTTTCATCCAGTTACAGTCCCAGCCTGAATATAAGTATTTTTTGAGGTATATGGACTTAAAACCTGACTTTGAAAGAGTTGTATCACTTTATATTCCTATAAACAAAGTGACATATCCTTAAGTGTGTGCTCATGAGTTTTTGAAGCTTTTGTTTTTCAATTTAATCATAGAAAAATTTAATTTCTACTTAAGATATATGAGTACCATTTTCTCATGAATGGTCATCAGAAGTGGATATCATAAAAATAAAAAACAAGGTATTTTATTGCTTTAAATAAGTTTTATTTAAAAAGATTTATTTTATGTATGTGAATACACTGTTGCTGTCTTCAGACACACCAGAAGAGGGCGCCGGATTCAATTACAGAAGGTTTTGAGCCACTATGTTGTTGCTGGGAATTGAACTCAAGTCCTCTGGAAGATCAGACAGTGCTCTTAACTGCTGAGACATCTCTCCAGCTCTTGAATGAGTTCTAAAACTGAAAAACATAATTTATTTATTTTTTATTAGGACTTTGCTGTTGCTTTAGGTTTGAGCGTTTGCGCTTTGTCTATTGGAGTTGTGTGGAATCAGTGAATCATCCTTTCCTATTTCTTTTGACTTACGAGAACAATTGGCATATTAAAGATAAACTTAGATTGTTTGGGTCTTATTATTGGTCTGCTAATATGATGATGCTTTGCAAACTTACTGTCACAGTCCCTCTTCTTGTTGTGGTGACAAAACACGTTACTAGAAGAGTTTACTTGAGCTTACATCGAAAGGGGCTGCCAGCCATCATGGTGGGAAAGCACGGGCAGAGACTGGAGTGTGAGGTGGCTGATCACATTGTACTTGTAGTCAGGAAGAAGGCCAACAAGTGGGCACAGACCATCCCAACCCCAGTCCTTGCCTGCAGGGTCCCATTTCCTCCAGAGAGGCTCCACCTCCTAAAACTCTCACAGCTTTCCAAAACAATCCCCCAGCTAGGGAGACAGCATTTCCACACACTGTGCCTGGGAGAAACCTTCCCGCTCTAGCTGCAGCGTCCACTTTCAAGTGTGCACAGTGGGACTCGTGCCCTTCCGTCATGTTCAGTGCTGTGCATCCAATACTTCTACAATATTGTCTTCAAACATTTCATCAGGAAGGTGGAAGCATCGCTGCTTAAAACCCATAGTGATCTCTCAGTTTTATATTTAAGAGTTGACACAGAAATCTGAAATCTCTTTTGAGCTTGGGATTGGTAGGAGGCTGGATCTACCGGTCCACATAGTGTGCTTTTTCCAAACCCGTGAGTTGGATGAGGCTCCTTGGTTCCTTACAGTTCCTGACTGGCTTCTTGACCACCATCACACCTGTGCACCTGCCCACAGCATGGGTTGTGCTCTATGTGGTCGTGACCTTAGTCACCTTGTCATCACTTTGATAGTCACCATCTGTGACGGAAGTATCTCCTTCTTTCTCTGTTCCCTGGGACATTGGGTAAGTTCCTCTACTAGAGCATGTAAAATGGAAACAATTGGTAAAATGAAGAGAATATTATCTAGTGAACACTTGGCTCCTGCCAGTATTATTCTCTGCCAACTCCATAGTGGTCAATTATAATGCTCTCATGTGTCAGAAGCAATCTAGGGCCAACATGAGGAAAATCTTCTTAATCAAGCTTCATGAGAAAGAAGCATCCTGTGAGTACTGGAATTCTTCCTGTTTCTCCTTTGCTCAGACACAGACACACACAGTCATACACTCCTCTTCCCCTCCCTCTCCCTCCCTCTCCCTCCCTCTCCCTCCCTCTCCCTCCCTCTCCCCCTCCCTTTCCCTGTACCTCTCCAGTACTCAAAGTGTCTGACCAGCTTAGCATTAGTATTATTTCTGCAACACTCAGACCACACCTAAGTAGAACAGCTCATGGGCCCAGATGTTTCAGGTCAAGCATGAGGACTGCCCATTGTCAAAGGTTTGCTGACTTGTATATAATTACATTAAATATACATTATATGTATAATGTGTATTATTATATACATTAAGACATTCATAAAATAGAAAGGAACTAGAGATATAAAATTTCATTATCACGTTTAACAACTAAAAAGACTTATTTTCTTACTTATTTGTTGCAGAAAATCCTATGTCCCTGTCAGTCTTTATTGGGATACTTATGGATTTCATAAAAAAAAAATCTTCTCAGTAAAACTCCAAATGCCAACATACTGATCTTAGAAAAAGTCACTAAATTGGGGTCACTTGAGGATTTTTCCTTTCTGTTTTCTTCTTCTCCCATCTCTTTCTTTTGTGTTTTGGGGCAGTCTCCCCGTGTAATCAGAGCTCCCAGAGTGCTGAATATGGAGGTCCCTCATGCTACCCAGCAATGGAAACTTTTCTAAGTTAAGGCTCATTCTCAATTTCATTCTTCCTGTCACCTTCCTAGTGACAGGAACATCACTATCATCTACCACCTCAGTCATGCCCTGGTTAGGTCCTGAGATGTGCCATAAAATGTTGTCCACATTCGTGCTTAGCACACAAGAACTGAGACTGTCAGCCTGCTGATGAGTCAGGCTTACCCGCCAATTCTCCGCATTGCTGATGTCACATATTTTTAAGACTGGCAACCCTTTTATGACAGGTGGGCCAATTTTGAGTGTCCGTGTATACCGAGCACTGAGCTTATTTTATTCCTGTTTAGTTCCATTCAGTTAGATAAGCATGTGTAATTTTTGTAATTGTTGGAGTGTGTGCACTTGTGGGGTATGTGCACTTGTTAGGGTGTGTGCACTTGTTAGGGTGTGTGCACTTGTTGGGGTGTGTGCACTTGTTGGGGTTTGTGCACTTGTTGGGGTTTGTGCACTTGTTAGGGTGTGTGCACTTGTTGGGGTGTGTGCACTTGTTGGGGTTTGTGCACTTGTTGGGGTTTGTGCACTTGTTAGGGTGTGTGCACTTGTTAGGGTGTGTGTACTTGTTAGGGTGTGTGCACTTGTTAGGGTATATGCACTTGTTGGGTTGTGTTTGTGTGGAAGCCACAGGTTGATATTGATTGTCTTTGCTAGATCACCTTTTACCTTTATACTTTGAGACAGAGTCTCTCATTGAACCCGGAACTCATGGATTTGGCTAGACTAACTAGCCACTGAGATTCCTGTCACTGCATCAGAGCTGGGGTTACAATTATAAACAATATTTTTTATTATGTGGGTACTAAGGTCCTAAATTCAGGTCCTCATGATTGCATGGCAGACATTTTGCCAACTAAGCCATCTTTCCTAGTACAATTTTTATTCATTTCATAATAGAAATAAATATATGTGTGAATCATTTTTATATCCTCATGATCTGTGAGCACATATCTTGGACTCTATTAGTTAGATAGCAATTACAAGCTTTTAATCCTAAACTCATCTAAGTTTTTTCCCTCCACATAGCTATCAAGGGGTCAAGGGGTAAGGTGTTAAAATCCAGCTGGTTCTGGTTCTGGGATTGCAGAGTGTGGATCTGCTTTATGACTATAGCCACAGTACTAGATAAAGGTAGTCTGTCCTACTGTGGTGAAAACTCAGGAGGTCAATCAAACCCATGACTGTCCTGCTTGTTCAGAGGAAGAACAGTCAGCTTAGCAGGGAGGAGCAATTAATCACCCAGCTCATCCCTCCTGTCAGCAGAGTAGAAAGCTGGCTTGAAATGAAGGCTGAGTGTAGTTCATTTGGGGACCTTGATTCCTAGGCAAAGAAGTTATGCCACATGGCAGAACTTTGAATTTCTGAGAACTAAGTTCAACCCTTTCATTATGTTTCTTCTTTCTCGGGTTTTAAGAAAATTAAGAGTTAGCATTCAAAGTGATGAACTGCGGTATTATCAAAGATGTGTGTCATTATACTTTACCTGTATTTTAATGATTCTTCTGAACTTCCTCTCATGAGTTCTGGCCTTTAAAGCCATACAGAGTCCCCCGTGTCTTTGGTAGAGGGTGCCCCTGCAGTATGGGCAGCCCACAAGTCCTGATGAAGTGGCTCCACACCTGCCCTTTCTAAGGCTCATTTCACTTGGTGTTCTCACTGGGGCCCCAAGTCCTCCTCTTTCTGCACGGTCTGCTGCGTCACACCAGCAGTGGCCCTGAAACAATCTGGGGCTGTGGTCCAAGGCCTCAGTTAGTTTGCTGACATGAGATTCTCTCCAAAAAGCCAGCTGTGTGGATTTTACTGCCGCTGTTACAATTGACATCTCAGTTTCTTAGCCTTCTCAACCTGGCCCTGGGGGTGGTTTGGCTTCTCACCCATGAAGGTCAATGGTCAATGTGTTTCATGTTGACTTCATGCCAATGGATTCTTTCACTGGTAACTCCACACTCTGTATGGATAATTATAACATACTTCCCGCATCCCACTTCAGTTTTTCAATTATTTCTTTCTCAAGATACAGGAATTGGGAAAGCAGGAGAGAACACCCTGACACACAGGATGGAGTCCCATGTAATGCAAGTGGCTTATTGCCAGATCTCCTAGTTTCTTATTTCTTGAACCCACTAACTCTGGATTGCTGATTTTGGATTCTTAGCCACCAGAGTGACTCTTCACATTTTTGGCTAAAATAAAGTAAGAAGTAAATTAATAAGATATTAAAATGAATAAAATGTGTTTATCCTGTGTATCACAATAATTTTGAAAATATCTGAATCTTTACCAAAATGGGAGCCAAGGGTGTTCCCTTGTTCTGTTTACCGTTTTGCAGTTCTTTTAGGACCTTTCCGAGAAGTCACAGAAATGTATTCATAGCATAGAATAGAGTTCAGTAACCAGCTCTGTCTTCTCAGTATTTTAAGTTTTCCAAAGCATTCTCTCCAGACTCTAATTTATTAGGTGTTCAGAACAGTAAAGAGAGGTAAAGGAATTAGGAAGTATCTCAGGGAAGTCTGAGGTAGATCTAGACCACCGAGGATGGACAATGGGGACAGGTGGCAGGAAGGGGACCTTGGTCAGTGTTCACTGTGCTGAGTGCATCCTCTTTTAGCATGGCTCACGAGACTGATGTGAACACGAATGCTTATGTAAAGCCTCCTGTAAGCAATCCTAATGAGACTCATGTGGTAACACATTCCCACAAAAGGATAGCGAAGTAGAACAGGGTACTAATTGGGCAGAGAGGACATCAGAGGCAGAGGATCAGGACAAAAGACAGTAATGGGGGAGAATATGACCAAAATACCTTACATAAAACGTTATCATGAGACCCATTCTGTATAACTAATATGCTGATGACTGTATTCACTATTGATGGATGGGATGGCTGACTAGTTGGTTATTCATAAAGACAGTCACCTTCATTGACTGAAGCAAGAAGCCCCCTAAGAAGCTCAGAACAGTTTTGGGGAGCACCTGCCAGGTGCTTCCTCATCACTCCTCCCCTATTGTCTAGGAAGGGCACTTAGGAATACTCAGGCTCTAGCAGTGGCAGTAGCAGCTGCTGCTTGATTAGGATTAAGGCGGGACCTCAAGAGACATAGCAGACAGTGACTTCTCCCCTGAGCAGGCTGTGGAGCTGTTGGGGATGGGGGGCAGCTCTTTGCTCCCCATGCAAGGGGGACAAGTACATTGGAACAGATGAGTAGCCTACCTTGGCTCTGACTCCTAGGACGGGGTTTCAGTATGATATACCACATATCAGTACCTACAGCACCCCAGTATAACCCGCCCTTTGTCTCCAAAGCTAATTTCTCTTTGTACTTAACACAGGGCAGATCCTAGACACTTAGAAAAAGACATGCTACAATATTAAGAACTCTGTAATTAATGTTGGCCAGATTTGAATTTAAATCCTTTACTCTTCAGGGTCTAATTAAAGCCAGACATTATTACCAGTAGAATTAGACATTTTCCCAACCAGCCTTATATTAATAGTTTCATGTATAAGGGATTTCATGTTAACAGTTTAAAACATATTAGGAATAATGCATTTCTCTTTGAAGTCAGGAAGAGTAAAAAAGTTATCTTGCCTTAACATAAAAGGAAATCACCTTTGATAAAAAGTAGCCTTATTAGGACAGATATTATTTTTATCTCTTTACGTTTTTCAGTCAGTCATTCTAAAACCGATGCAGGGTTGTAAATATAATTATCTACACTGTGCCAAGATAATGGCTGCACTTTCGTGGCTTTTGGTTCTACAATAATTAATTCATTTTAGATAACAGTTTTAGTCACCGAACTGTTTGGGAGGCGATGGTAATATCTTCAGAGAGCTCAGAGCTGTGGTGTTTGCCAGTGTTCATTTCGGTAAGTGGCCTGGGAAAGGCAAGAGCAGCCGGGAAGAGAAACCACAAGGAGAAACACCATTTGCCAGCATTCCTCGTTCTGTGCAGAAGACCAACCATCCCTTCTAGGGTGCTCTTTTCTGCCTGGAATTACCAGTGTGTGCCCATCATGTAAAGCCCCTCGAGATCTGTAACAACTTCACCCCTGAACTCAACTGCATTGATGTCTGTTTCATTATCTCTCAACACAACCCACAAATTGACACTACTTGCAGACAGAAGTATAAAACTTAACCCCCCCCCCAAAAAAGGTGAAAAGGACAGCCTTAGAAATCTAGGAGAAGCACACCGTTAATAGTCCTGTTCTGTCAGGTGATTTAGCATCCAACTAATTACAAACTCATCAGGCATTAAGAAAATGGTTTACAAAATACTATATGACACCTCTTTTATTATTATTATTTTTATAAAAGAGAAGTGTTCCTGTTACCTAGGCTTGTAATCTTCATTTACTCTGTCCTTCCCGGATTTTAGGAAGAAAGAGTCAAGTTCTCTTATATGTCTCTCTGTTTTGTCATGCTTAAAAAAAAATGTATCTGAAAACAGGGACCGAGAAAGCCAGACACAGGGCCCAGCTGAGGGCCAAGAGCTCCATTTCGAGTGGACTGAGGCGGCTCTCTGGGAGCCTCAGTTTCTGGCCTCAGCTACCGGCATCTTGTAGAGCATACATCTAATCATCCATTTCTCCTGAAATCTTACAACTAGTGCTGTCAGAAAGAGTTCAGCTTTGGGTAAAGGGGACCTGTGAGCATCTCAAGACAGAGCTGGGAGGGACACTTGGCCTTTCAGGGTCCTGAAGCCCTTGAAAGTCCAGAAGCCTGTGGGCCAAGTTTCCTTGCAGCTTGGCCTGGGTTACAACGGGGCTCCCACACCAGAAGTCAGATGTTTAAGAGAGCGCGAGGCAGAAGTAAAATTTTCTGTTCAACTTATCAGGACTTAGACCATAATAAGGAAAGCTAAAAAGGCTGCTGCCATCCCTGCTCCAAGAAGAGAACGGAAAGTAGATTTACAGGCCAACTGCAGAGTGCGGAACACAAAGCCAACTGCATCGAGAGGAACACATTCGTGCTTTATTCCCCCTACCCACCTGTTTGTCTTATTTGCATGAGCGCAAACCACTTTCAACTCAATGCCAAAGAAAAAGGCAACATTGCCTGTGATGACTTGCTGAAAAGCCCCTGTATTTGTTTGATAATGGATGTTAGTCCCTCGTCCTCTACTTCACTCCCATCAGTAGGAGTACTTGAGGGTAAAGAAGCAGGCTTTTACCATGCTGGAACAAAAGCTACCAAAGGGGAAAAATTCTGAGCAGATGGGACAGTATTTGCATTTGTACAAACAGTGCTTTTTAGCAGGATTCATAAGGCTCCATTGTGAGCTCAAGTAAGCCAGATGTGTCTACAGCGTGTGCGCCGCAGCCGCAGAACCAGCCTTTTGTTAGTCAGATGCAGAGGACCTAATACTGTGGTATCTTCGTACTTGTACATCCATTAGTTTTTTTTTTTTTTTTTTTTTTTTTAATCTCACTTACTTACAGGGAAGGGAAAGAAGAAATGGCACTAGGTTTTGAAGAAGAATGTTCCGAAAAGGGCCAATTAACTATTTTTATTTCATGAGCAAGGATCAAACATATTCCTGGTGTGTTAATGTCTGTCCAATGCTGTAAAATTAAAATGTGTTTTTGTCCCCCCCCCCCACCCCATTCACGTCAGGTAATCTTTGACCCAGCTTAAGTATCTCTGATAGAAAAATGATTAGCATAGAATTTGACATGGTTTCAAAGTTAGGTGTCTGACATTAGCCCAACCTTCTGGTTCCTAGAACGAGGAAAGTGGGCCCAGGAAATGGCAGAACCAGACGGAGATCTGAACTTTGTCTCCTGACCTTGAATCTAGCATCTATATCCACGCACTAATGTTTTCTGGCATGGCTTACATTGGCTCCAAAGTTGAATAGATCTGGCAATTCGGACTTCACCAATGTTGAGCTATTGATGTTTTCCCGTAGTCTAGTGGGTACCCCTCCCTCCCAGGCGTCTCTGCAAATTCAAAGCACGACAGTTCACACCGGTCAGAGTGATTTGGTTCTGAGTGCACGCCAGTAGGTTCTTGCTCTGAAGAATGTCCCTGTGGGGCAACCTTCCCTGCTGAAAGGACGACCAACAGCAGTAAGAAAGGTGACTGGGGGGAAAAATCCGGGAGATTTCAAAGTCTGGTAAGTGAATTCACGTACTAAACAATGAGCGCATTTCAAAGCCTCCCTGGAAACGGTTTGATTCCTGTTGGTTTAGTTCACTACTAGGTTAAGCCCTGAGTTCTAGGTTGGACAGAGCACTCTATCCAATAGCATGTGCCCCTCTGCCGCGCTGACACGAAAATGTGGTGGTCTTCCATCAGTGCTGTTGGGGCTTTGGCTGAGCTCGGCTGTACTCACCACTAAGTGCCAATCCTCAAACCAAGACCCTTTGTTCCGATACTTAAACAGTTCTCATTCAGGTACCACCAAATCATCCCGTCACAAGGCACAGCCCGCGCTGCATGTGAGGCATGGTGCTTAGAGTGGAACTTACGGAAAACACCCGAACCAAAACATCAACGTGTAAGTAAACACAGTGAGGAAAGAACAGCCAGGGTACATAGTTACATACACGGCTGTTACACAGTCCTGTGTCCCCCTTGTAGCTTATCTTCTGATACCAGGTTGTACCTCGGAGCTTTGATGGGCTCTGCAGACCAGAAGTCTACTACTAAGGAGCAGAGAGAGGGGAGTTTCAGGTGAAGGCTGAAGTGAGGCTTAAGTGAGGGCCCAGGGTGTTCTAGGGGTTCTGGGAGCAGTAATTGCTGCTCGCCAGGGCATCCTGTAACAAGGAGGAAGGATTTGAGGCCGAAGCAGTAAATAGATGATAAGTGTGTTAAGAGTCAGGTCAGAAGGTCTCACTGAACTCGGAAGCATTTGTTCTGTTAGATTTTACCCCTTCCGTTGATGTGAACCAGAGGCGGAAGGCACACTGGCTTTGAGGTTCTCTAGAGATGGGGTGGGGGAAGCTGAGCTAGTACTGCTCTGGGTAATGTCAGATATGTGCAGATTCAAGGATGGGGGAAGGAGCCATGTTTGATTCTCAGTGGTGCCTGACACTGTGGATCAAGAAGAGAGACTCCAAGTGACCTGCAAAACTGGGGCATTGTGAAGTTACACATTTCCTGTTTGTGGTTTAAGGTATTTCTCCAGCTACCCCATAATAAGGAGGAAGATGGTTTAATAACAGGAATACTATTGTGTGCGGATTAAAACAAACAAACAACAAAAACTAAACCAAACAACCACATGCACACATGCACGCAAGAGCTCACACCAGATTCAAAGGAAAAGCCTTTTAATCTCTTATTAGACTATGTATCATTAAATTTTTAATTATAAAAAAATTACAATTTCCAAATGGGGGTAAAATTTACTAAAGAAGAAAAAGATCACTTATCTTTCCTGGAACTTGGTAATCTTTCTCCTTTAATATGTAGGTTTTTCTAAGTGTTCACATTCTTATTGCTTGAATTCAGAGTATGAATTGGAGTTGGGTGTAATATTTGTGTTTTCTTTCTATTTTATTTTTAAAGTACTTGTTCTTTTCACATCGTTACCTACAAACTGTGTGTGTAGATGTGCTGAGATTGCACGTATTTTTCTGTCCTTTTTTTTTTTTAGGGTGGTTTTCTTTTTAAAATAGTTTAGTTTTCTACAACAGGAGAGCCATTTTGAATGTGGGGATCAGAGGATGCTGAAGAGCAGATTTGTTCAAAATGAACATCATCTCCAGGAGAGAAAGGGAGGCTCCGAGCCTCAGGGGGTAAACAAAGGATTCAAGTCTCTACAAGCAGAATCTGGAAGCTCTCAAAGGCTCCGTCCCACCTTTATAGGAGTCAAACTGCTGTAGGGCCGAGATGTAGAAGGGAATCTTGGGCTGTGGACTTCCGGGTGTGCAGAGAGCTTGGGATTGCTGTTGTTGAGACACATCATCTGTGCTGGGCTGAGCTTTGGTGATGAAGTTGCTGCTTAGAGTCATCCTTGTCCCTTGAATAATTCCTTACCGGCCCTCTTGTCAGTAACCCCAACCAGAAACCCATTGGTTCGAGAGCTGGGCTTTGGTCGAAGCG